>NC_086317.1:352606145-353206145 GCF_036172605.1 Pelobates fuscus | reverse complement strand
TTTTTTATGCATTTTATTGATTATTTTTATATGCAGCAGACGCTGGCTGTCAATAAATGTCCTGAAAAGTTAAACAATATTGAAATGACTAAAGCAGGCTAATAATGCCCACTTCAGCTACAAAGGAAAGTGTCAAGCTGTTAACAATCATCACTATGTCTCTGGCACCATAACCACTACCATAATTGGCTAAATGTGTCTCAATTTTCTTGCAGTTTCTAGATCTTTCGGAATAAAGCTGACATCTGAACTAAAAATCCCACACACCCCTGAGTACAAAACTATATTTGACTTTTTGAAGCACAAGGCTTAATCAAGAGATTTCAGT
Organism: Pelobates fuscus; assembly: GCF_036172605.1. NCBI lineage: Eukaryota > Metazoa > Chordata > Amphibia > Anura > Pelobatidae > Pelobates > Pelobates fuscus. The sequence goes on along the minus strand of NC_086317.1, from coordinate 353,205,817 downwards.
CATGTTCTGGTCCGATGAGTGCTCACTACAGAAGCTGCAAATCTTGGGGGATTTTCATTTTATTATTAATGCATTCACTATATGCATAACATTTGATAATGCTATTCAGTCTGGACTGTGCCTTTACAAGAACACTCCTGGCAACATAAGCACTTCATCTTAATGCAGAAGCATTGACTTGAGTGGCAAGTCAGCTGATGCCCTCAACCTATCACTTTTTGCCCATCGACAGTAGAGGTTTAAACTGTATGTACGTTTACTCGCATTGATAGCAATGGATCTGCTCTTAACTTTTCACTATCGCCCCGTAGCTGTTTGAGCTAATGTTTCCATATTAGCACAAACAGAGGGCTGGCAGCTAAACAGTGCATGGGGGCAATTCTTCAGTGTTAAACCATTCGAAACGGTTTAACACTGAAAGGTAAAATGTTGCCATTATGAAATGGTTTTAGTGCCCGGAGAGTTCCTTTCGTGCTTGAACATCAGTGGCTATATTTTAACCTGGGTGAAAAACTGCTTTCTAATTATTAAAATAGATGCAATTGTGACTTGAATTATCAAATATGGTGCTTTATGGATAATTATGCTGTATTTTCATAATGCATATTGAAATTATAAAATAGAAATTCTAAGCAGAAATTGCCCTCTCAGGGTACACCAGATTCTAATGAAGCCCTCTCTACATGGGCCAAGTGCAAACCCCATTTAGTAGTGCAGAGGTGTGTCTAATGATTTGCTTGCTGGGGACAGTTCCCGTATCTGAGGACACCATTGACCCAACCCAGTGTGTCGGATGATTTATACAGTTTGTAAAGTCCTCCGTTAAGATGTTCAATGAGGCAGGAGATAGAAGCTGCTGAAACTTTTTAAAGAGCATGATTTAAGGACTGCAGTCAACCTATTACAGCCCTTAATTCAATGTGGTCTTGGCACAGCAGTATGCTATTGCACATTTGTTGAAAACCACTGCGCCAAGGTCCAAAATAGTCTTATGTGAAGGATTGCACAAGACTGCAGAATCCTCCAAAGATCTTTTTCATGTGAGTGAACGAATGCCATAGTCCTCAATTGAGAATTCCTTTACTTGGAGGAGTAATCCTATGCAGGGCATATCATGTTGTAGAGAACATAGGTTGGATTGGGGAATGGACTAGGCCGGATTAACATAGGGGCTGATGGAGCTGCAGCTCCAGGCCAAGGCCTATGCCCATGGAACAGGTCCATTGCTCCAAAACATTTTTTTTTATTTTTTTTTCTACTCTTCACATGGGGATGTAGGGGAACAAAACTGGTGTGGGCTGGTTGAAAAATTAGTTAAGGTAAAGCTGACTGTGCACTATGCAAATGCTCTTGCTGCTTCAGCCTTTCTAACTCTGTGGCATGTTCCCTTTCTTCTACACTCACTACATACACCTCTTCTCTGTCCCAGACTATATACCTGGATCTTCTGCCTACTAGTAAGGAGAGGAAGGGACAAGTGAGTGCTAGTGGACAGTCTTTCGAAAGCGTGGAGCGAGCGCATCATTTGACGCATTTATGCCAAGCTCAGGGTGCTGTCTGCATAGTATGCCATTGGTTGGCCAGCCTGCATGATTGGCAGGCAGTCTGACATGCATTCACGCCAGGCTGACCATCTAATTCCTCAGGCAGACTTTTTTGGGCATGTTTGCCCCTTGGACAGTTTTGCTTACGTGATTCGCGTCTCTGGCCCACCCTTTTACTTCGCCCACCGAAATCCTGCTTCACCAGACACTGCTGTTAGTGGGTTTGGATAAACTTGAAAGATGAAAGCGAGAGATTAGCATAGGGTATGTGTTTGTGTTTTTTTTTTTTGTTTTTTTTTTTAAGCAATATCCTGTGAGTTTCTTTCAGCACCACCTACACCAGATACATGACGATTGGGAGGTATGACTGTTTTAGTGTTTTCTGTTGATACAATTCTATAATTAGGCCCATTATAATAGTCAGCACCAGGCCCAATGGGTCGTTGGAGACTGTACTCCAGATCACAAAGAAAACAATGTGATATTGGCAGGAATAAATTAATTTACTTTATTAAGTTTCAACACACAATGAGGATTGTGAATAAATAATTTGGCTTTTTCTAAAACAAAGTATGATCAATTTGGTCATATGTTTCCCTTTAATCTGTAAAATTTCAGTAAAGATGTTGGAATGGGCTTTATTCATGAGATAAAAAGGGGCAGAATTTAGTCTTCTGTCTCATTATGTGCTTTTTTTAATTGTACAAATAGCTCCATATTGTCACGTATTCATCTGCTTATAAAAATGTGGTTAATGACATTTACTGTCCACACAGGAAAAGTTGTGCCGAGCAGCAACCTAATCCACAGAAGGGTTAATGCTGAGCAGCAATTATGCAAATGAAACCTGGTAACTGAATTTGGGGTCAAAAGCCGGTTACAGCCTATCAGATCTAGAGGAGGGGTATTTAAGCCCAGTTCTCGTCCTGCTCAGTGCCCTGTCGTGGTTTCCCTTGTGGTTGTCCGAGAGCGTGTTCCTGTTTATAGTTTTCTACATGGTTTTTGACTTTGGCTTTGTTTATTGACTTCTCTATATTCTGGTATCCTGACTCCTGGCTTTCCTCATCGCTGTGTCCCTTTCTGTGTTCCATGACCGCGGGTAGTATTTTTGACTATTCTTTGTACGTTAAATCCGGCCATTCTAAGGACCGGTAATACGTTACTTATTTGTCATCCGTGCTATACAGTTCTACGTGCTGGATCAAACAGTAATCCAGGCCATAGATCCTGTAGAACTGTGTCAGCACATAGCTGCTTGCGAGAGGAAATTAGAGGAGAATGATCACCGCATGGATCAATTCGCTCAGGCTTTCAGTACACTTCTCGCTAGAACGGCGCATCTGCAGCCTGCAGCGTCTCCTCCTTTGGCACCTCTACCCTGTGTACCTCCACCCACTGTTAATAGGACTCCTAGCATCTCCTTATCGCCATCCCTACAGTTTGATGGAAATATACAGGAATGCAGGGGTTTTCTTAATCAGGTGGAGTACCATTTTGAGGCCTCACCAGGGTCGTTTCCCACGGACAGAGAAAAAATTGGTTATCTAATAATCAATTAAAGGGCAAGGCCCTTGCCTGTACTAATCCGTTGTGTGAAAGTAATCGGAGCATTGCTCATAATTACCAGGAGTTCCTTGCCAAATTTAAGCTCACGTTTGAGCCATTGGGTAGAGAGGATGACGCCTCCACTGCCCTAATGCACATCAGACAAGGTTACCGGTCTATCTCGGATTATGCTATTGAATTCCGTACCTTAGCTTCCGAGATAGACTGGACTAACAATGGGTTAATCTCAGCATTCAAAAAGGGTCTCTCAGAGACTATACTAGATGAGATAGCCGCTAAAGAATTACCTAAGAGTCTTAACAAATTTATTACGTTTGTCATGCATATTGATAATAGGTTAAGACTCAGAGAAGTCACCAGAAGCAAGACCAGACGTACGGCTATGTCCCTAGCACATCGATTCTCTAAACCTTTTTTGTCTAACCTCCCTGTACAGTCCGAACCCGAACCTATGCAGTTGGGGGCCACTAGACTGTCGGAGGCAGAAAAACAATATAGGAGAAGGGAGGGGTTATGCCTATATTGCGGTAGAAAGGGACATATGATAACGAATTGCCCAGTGCGTCCGGAAAACTTCCGCACCTAAGAACCTTAAGGGGACAGATCGTAGGTGTGATGGAGTTGTCCTCTAACAAAAACAAAAGTAGATTCCTTGAGGTATATATTTCCCTTGACAACAAGAAGTTTTCTTGCAGTGCCCTAATAGACTCAGGTGCTGCTGGAAATTTTATTGATGTCCAGTTTATTAGGGGTAATGAGATACCGGTCAGGGAGAGACCTACACCGCTAGCTGTAGAGGCTATTGATGGTAGACCACTCACACAACCGCTTATAACCCACAAAACTGTCCCTATTACGATCGCTATTGGGGCCTCCCATAGGGACGAGATGACGTTTCAGGTTATTAATTCTCCATCATGTCCTATCATAGTAGGGTTTCCGTGGCTGAGTAAGCACAATCCCTATATTGACTGGGCTAATGGGGAGATATTAGAATGGGGTAAAGAGTGTATGGGGAGATGTATAAAACCAGTACTAAAGAGATTGGATACTATTGACCTTCCCACTACCACTCCCATAACTCCTGGAGTTCCCATACAATACCGAGAACTTCAGGAGGTGTTTAACAAGGCTCAATCCGATGTATTGCCTCCCCACAGAGCATATGACTGTGCCATTAACCTGTTTCCAGGCGCTATGCCACCTAAGGGGGCAGTTTATGCCTTATCTCCCCAGGAGAGTAAAATAATGGAGGAATACATCAAATAATCCTTGAGCAAAGGGCACATAAGAAAGTCATCCTCCCCAGCTGGTGCAGGATTCTTTTTTGCATAGACTACAGGGCACTTAATAAAATCACTGTAAAAAATGCATACCCTATCCCACTCATTTCCGAATTGTTCGATAGACTTCGGGGAGCTAAAGTATTTACTAAGCTTGACCTTAGGAGCGCTTACAATTTGGTTAGAATTAAAGAGAATCATAAGTGGAAGACGGCATTTAATACCCGTAGTGGACACTATGAATATCTGGTAATGCCATTTGGGTTATGCAATGTCCCGGCCGTATTCCAAGACTTTATAAATGATGTACTCAGGGAATTCATTTACTCATTTGTCTTGGTTTATTTGGACGATATTTGGTGTATTCCCCTGATCTTCAAACTCACCACTCCCATGTGAAACAGGTTCTGACTTTGTTGAAAAATAAACTTTATTGTAAATTAGAAAAGTGCATATTTGACCAGCCTGAAGTCCACTTTTTGGGTTACAATATCTCTGCATCGGGATTTCAAATGGATCCTAAAAAACTAGAGGATGTACTACACTGGCCATTACCCTCTGGTTTAAAAGCCATTCACAGGTTTATTGGTTTTTCCAACTATTACAGAAGATTCATCAAGGGATTTTCTTCTGTAATAGCCCCCATCACTAATATGACTCGCAAAGGGGTTAGTAGCATGGTATGGTCCAAAGAGGCTGTGAATGCTTTTGAGACTCTTAAACAAAGATTTGCCTCTGCAGACATACTAAAACATCCCGACACCAGTAAACCTTTTATATTGGAGGTTGATGCATCCGAGACAGGGCTAGGGGCTGTTCTCTCTCAGAGAGAAAGGCAGGGAACACCATTGCATCCTTGTGGCTACTTTTCCAGAAAGATGTCTCCTGCTGAGCGCAACTACGATATTGGCAATAGAGAACTGTTGGCCATTATTCTTGCCCTCAAGGAGTGGCAACATCTTTTGGAGGGTTCCAAGGACCCCCTGTTGATCATAACCGACCACAAAAATCTGGCATATATAGGGGATGCCAAAAGTTTGTCTTCCAGACAGGCTAGATGGTCACTGTTCCTTTTACGTTTTAACTTCCTCATTACTTATAGACCTGGTTCTAAAAATACCAAGGCTGATGCCTTGTCCAGGCAATTTGATAATGAGTCAGCTCCGGAACAGGTGACATCTCCTATTATTCCACCAGAGTGTATTATTGCTACTACTGTCCTCTCACTGTCTTCTCCACTGCTTGGCACCATACTGGAGGCCCAGCCTCCGGCGCCCAGTGGTAAACCGTGTGATAAACTGTTCATTCCCCTATGTGAAAGGGTTAATATCATGAAAGTGTTCCATGACAATATAACTGCTGGACACACGGGCATCAACAAGTCCACTTCCACGATCACTAGATCATTTTGGTGGGATTCACTCAGGAAAGATGTAAAGGAGTATGTGCAGGCATGTTCTGTGTGTGCAGTTTCTAAGGTGACTCATGCACTTCCTTGTGGCCTGTTGCAGCCTCTTCCTGTTCCTGAGATTCCATGGTCCCACTTATCCATGGACTTTATTGTTGAGCTTCCTAGCTCTGCTGGGTTCACTACTATTCTCATGGTTGTAGACAGATTTTCTAAGATGGCTCACTTCATTCCTCTCAAGAAGTTGCCATCTTCGCAAGAATTGGTCCTAATTTTCATACGTGAAATTGTCTGTTTGCATGGCATCCCTCACAATATTGTGTCTGATAGGGGCTCTCAGTTTGTGTCCAGGTTCTGGAGGGCGTTCAGTAAACAATTGGGGATTGATCTCTCCTTCTCCTCCTCCTACCATCCACAGACCAATGGTACAGCTGAGAGGGCTAACCAGTCATTAGAAGTTTATTTGCGTTGTTTTATTAATAGCACACAGGACAATTGGTCTGAACTACTCCCGTGGGCCGAGTTCGCTAGAAACAATGCTGTTCATGACTCATCTGGACACAGTCAATTTTTTGTCAATAATGGTAGGCAACCTACGTTTCTCCCTGCGGTATTTTCTGATACTGCCATTCCTGCTCTGGATAAGCGTCTGGCCTCCATTCGGGATACCTGGGTTAAGGTTCAAACTGCTCTAGGAGCTGCTGCTGAACGCTTCAAACATTTTGCTGATAAGCGTAGGAGTGCCAAACCAGTGTACCAAGTGGGGGACCGGGTTTGGTTGTCATCTCGCAACATCAAGCTTAAGGTCCCTCGCATGAAGTTTGCCCCCAGATTCCTTGGTCCCTATAGAGTGCTTCGTAGGATCAATCCAGTGTCTTACTCTCTAGCTTTTCCTGCATCTTTAGGGGTTCCCAACACTTTTCATGTGTCCTTACTCACACCTCTTGTCTGCAATAGATATACTGTTCCTTGTGTTCCTCCCCCTCCGGTGGTGGTAGGTGGTAAGGAGGAGTATGAGGTATCTTCTATCGTGGATTCTAGGTTTTCTCGGGGCACTTTACAGTACTTGGTTGTTTGGAAAGGTTACGGTCCTGCTGATCGTTCTTGGGTTTCGGCTCTTTACCTGCATGCGGGCCGTAAGATCCGCGCTTTTCACACCAAATTTCCTCTCAAGCCTGGTCCTGCCTGCCCGGTGGGCGTTCTTCAGGTGGGGGGTAATGTCACGTATTCATCTGCTTATAAAAATGTGGTTAATGACATTTACTGTCCACACAGGAAAAGTTGTGCCGAGCAGCAACCTAATCCACAGAAGGGTTAATGCTGAGCAGCAATTATGCAAATGAAACCTGGTAACTGAATTTGGGGTCAAAAGCCGGTTACAGCCTATCAGATCTAGAGGAGGGGTATTTAGGCCCAGTTCTCATCCTGCTCAGTGCCCTGTCGTGGTTTCCCTTGTGGTTGTCCAAGAGCGCGTTCCTGTTTATAGTTTTCTACATGGTTTTTGACTTTGGCTTTGTTTATTGACTTCTCTATATTCTGGTATCCTGACTCCTGGCTTTCCTCATCGCTGTGTCCCTTTCTGTGTTCCCTGACCTCGGCTAGTATTTTTGACTATTCTTTGTACGTTAAATCCGCCCATTCTAAGGACCGGTAATACGTTACTTATTTGTCATCCGTGCTATACAGTTTTACATGCTGGATCAAACAGTAATCCTGACACATATACAGGATGGTAAAATGTATATTATAAACGAGCCATACGAATAAGATTGATTATATGCCTACATAGCCTGCAAAAAAAGTCTATATTAAGACCTAGATGCTCTTTCAGGTTTGGTGCAGCTGGATCCCTAGTGCTTATTTTATTTCACTTATACATGCAAATACTATGGAAGATAAACCTCAAGGGCAAATCTCTCTCTAATATAAAGTACACCTGGTTAGTAAATCAGGATTTAGGTTGCAGTCCCAAAGGCAGGAAATGCACAGGTAAACTCTTGTGTTCTGGCTGGGTCCTATGAATAATTCTGGAAATCCATTTTGCAGTCTTGAAGGGAGAGTACACTAATGACACTACTTCAGGTATATTCATGTGTTAGGATCTAAGAGTGGCCATGCACCAGGACATGTAGGCACAAAATACGGAGAGTTTCAGAAACCTTCTTGTGCTCCTTCCCAGGAGCCAACATGCAAGCAGGGGTGGATCCAGAACCAAATCTCAGGAGGGGCACTGGTAGTGGGCTGTAGCAGGGTAAATGGGTCTGCAGGGGCTGTAGTGGAAATGGTGGCTGTAGTATAACCCACTGAGCGCCAAAGTGTGATGTTACCAGCGCTAAGCAGAGTGGGCAGTGGTGGAACTAAGGCAGAGAGTTCTCTGGTGCAAGAAATTATTTTGACCCCCCCCCATAGCACAAGGGTGACACAGAAACACACTAACTTGCAGATACACACATATACTCATACTGACACAAATACATACACACAGATACAAACCTATACCTTTACTGACACATTCACTGGCACACACACAGACAAACATATACCTTCACAGGCACATACACACACCAGCACATATATCTACACACTGATGCACATACACACACAGATACACATATCTTTACATACACACACTGGCGCGCACACACAAATAAACTTGCATACCTACAGATACACACACTGGCACACACTCGGATACACACTGACTGTTGCTCCCCCCCAGATCCACCACGGTTTGCAAGCCAGCATTTCACCTTCAGGGGAGTATTTGCTAAAATTATTCAAAATGAGAGGATCAAAACGGAAGAGTAGGTTTAGCTTTGTCATTACTAATGTCATTCATTTAGTTCTCTTGCTGAGGTGCGCCGGTAGATAAATTACAGAGTGACATCTCTCACCTTCCTTGTCTGAACTATGCTTCAGTTCTTCAGTTACTACAGTTCAATAGTCTACACCATTTTAAGTGTCTAGATTTTTAGATTTTGGTGCCTTGGGGATCAGCCTATTTTATTTGTAATTGAGATAAACAAATGAAGTCTGAGTTAAACACCAACTTGGTTAATGTGATCAGATAAGTCTGGGTTATTTACTCTGTATTGAAATGAATAGAAAACCAAATTGCAAAATTCAGTCCAACCAGCAAAGGTGGAAAGATTGTTGATCTGGAGATATTTTTCAACTCTGCAGATGCCTAATGGTTCTCATTTTGCCTTAGTTGATTGTTTAGTTACATCACTAAAGTAAACTTTGGCTGGCTCTGTATGCAGCCTTGGCATGATGTCTTTAATGACGTGACTCAAGAACAATCAATGCAGGCTTTATTGTGAGCTGCTAGTGTGCAGAACATTAAAAATCTAAACACTCCTACTCTGAAATTGACACGGCTCTGGAAATCCACAGAGCCTCGTGTAATGATAGTGGTGATCACCCATGGGTGGGGAAGTATGATATCTGTGTTCCTAAGGGACCCTTATAACCTTATCCGTGCTCTCTGTCCGCACAAAACACATTCTTGAAGATTATCGAGTTATGTATGACATTTTAAGATTGTGTCATTTCAACAAACTGTTCTTTTTCCAGGTTGTATATTTCGCCTACCAAGAAGCATAGACCATTTGATAATTCTATGAGTCCAATGCAATGGTGCAGGCAAGTACTTGACAACCCATCTCCTGAGATAGAGGCAGCAAAGAGATCTCTGTGCTTCAGACTTGAACAAGGTAATTAACGTAATATGTGCTCTGGTTTTTGCAGTCTGTGACATTATCACTGCAAGCAGCATTTCTTTCAATTAAAAAATAAAATGGTCATGGAAGAATTATTTTGTATTTTTCCAAGTTATTTATTAATCTAATGGAATTTACTATTGTTCAAACCAAGGGCAGTTTCATTTTTAAATTTTTGTGTGTGTGTGTATGTATATGAATTTTCTTTTTATCTTGAGTCTGAGCTTTAAAGGCACATCTGTAATGTGGTTTATAAAGAAAAAGGCTGGTGTTTTTAAGCTGGGTCACACTTGTATATATGCCTGGCACTTTCATGGTATTTCGACTATCTGTTTTGGAACTCTAGGACCACTTTGAAAATTGTGTATTCATTGCGGACAAGCAAGTCTCTTATGCAATAATAATGAAAGGAATAGAAGATTTAGCTAATGAGAGTACTGTCTGCTTTTCATAATTCAATGTTCAGAACTATTTCTGTGTCAGCTAATCAGCGGCAGCACTCCAATGTGACAATCAATCATTTTTGTCCTCTATTTTGACTTGGAGTGCTTCATTCTGGAAAACATTTGTTCACATAAATACTTGCATTCAGAGAGGGAGAAGATTCATTCTGTGTGCATTGTTATATTGACAGTTTTCTCCTTTTCTACATACTTTTGGTAAAATTATAGATATTATAACGAGGCACTTCATTAAACCCTTAAGGACAAATGACATGTGTGACATGTCATGATTCCCTTTTATTCCAAAAGTTTGGTCCTTAAGGGGTTAAGTTTGATTTTCAGTTCTGAGTTGCATTGAAGGTCACGGATTTCCATAATTACCACATTCAGGGTTCTATCTTGAGTGCTGAAATCTTGGTATCTCTCTGGATACTCGGTTTGGAGCTGAGATATTCCAGCCCCATATAAAGGAGTATATTCTGCAGACTTCAATTTCAACATGCTTTGGAAATTAGTTACATTCTAGACTTAAAGTTGGCTCTTAACACAGCTCTATCACCTTCTGGGGTCTTTGCATATTTTGCAAATACCCCTGATGATCGCTTCTAGTGACCAGGGGTGCAGGAAAAGGTAGTCTTTACTTATCTGTACCTTGCTGCTGCTGCTGCTATAATCTTTCTCAAGGTCCTCTTTGTTTCCTGGAGCTTTATCTACCAGGAGCTGACTTCAGCGCTGTACTCTTGTAGCTCCAAGCTTTGTCAAGCTTTTTAACGTGTAAGAAAAATACATTAAAGTTGTCCTTGCTTTTGACTGGGTTGGAATTTCAGAGAAATGCCAACACAATCTGAGCAATATAAGCACTTTAGGAGGGGTGACAAAGCTTAATTAAAGAGTTCTAATTTAATCTGAAAAACTCTTTGTGCATCCCATTTAAGGGCCAGCAGGCCACAAGTATCTGAAGTGACATCGGTTAAGCACCTCTTCTTTAAAACAACACTCATTATTCTAATAAAACAAGCATGAGACGAGTTCATAAATAGTACATGAGACTTACCTACCCTACAATTATGCATGTTGGTGCTTTGTTAGGTTTTAGATATGTTTTTGTGTGTTTACTTAAAGGGAAACTCCAGTGCCAGGAAAACGATCAGTTTTCCTGGCACTGGAGGGTCCCTCTCCCTCCCACCCCCCAATCCCCAGTTGCTGAAGGGGTGAAAACCGCTTCAGTGACTTACCAGAGGCAGCGACATGTCCGACGTCGCTGCTTCCTCCTCCCCCGCCGCTCCTCCTTCTGCTTACGTCGGCCGGTGGGCGAGACTGATCTTGCCCGCCAGCCGAGGAGACCTAATGCGCATGCGCGGCAATGCCGCGCATGCGCATTAGCGCACCCCATAGGAAAGCATTGAAAATGAATTTCAATGCTTCCCTATGGGGAATAGAGCGACGCTGGAGGTCCTCACACAGCGTGAGGACCTCCAGCGACGCTCTAGCACATAATCCTGTGCTATAATCCAGGAAGTGTCCTCTAGTGGCTGTCTAATAGACAGCCACTAGGGGAGGACTTAACCCTGCAAGGTAATTATTGCAGTTTAAAAAAAACTGCAATAATTACACTTGCAGGGTTAAGGGTAGTGGGAGTTGGCACCCAGACCACTCCAATGGGCAGAAGTGGTCTGGGTGCCTGGAGTGTCCCTTTAACCCCTTAAGGACACATGACATATGTGACATGTCATGATTCCCTTTTATTCCATAAGTTTGGTCCTTAAGGGGTTAAAGGGACCCTCCGGGCAATTAAACAAGTTTAAATTTTCTTTATATTTATAATAAACATATGACACTATATAATACCTAATGTGTGGAAGTGTTTGTGTTTGTGTGATGTCGTTTGCAAGTTCTAGTGTCTGAATGCAGAGTACTCCAAGGGGACTTGGGCAGGCATTGTGGGCATGTGTAGAGCTGAGTGAAACGCAGGCACACCCAGTAAGGCATCATTAGTAAAGATTAAAACAGCTACTTCTAAAGCTCATTTTTACATTATTTAGGGGGAAAAAGCATTTAGTGACAGTAGGTTTACGTTTGATGGGTAGGGGGGGGTTATGGTTTAGTGGTTATGGTGCTATAAGCCTATGGGTGCTGTCCTCCAGTTTTCTGTCAAACAGGTTAGGAAGGGTTGACAAAAAACTGGGCTCTTCATACGACCTCTACTTTGTACCCTCTGTTGTCATGCTGATAATGTGGAAATTATACCAAGAGTGAATCCATCCAAACTTAAATGGAAATTCTAGTCTGAGAGTGCTGGATGCAGATGTGATATTGGTTATGTACATTTGAAGGGGGAAAAAAAAAAACAATCAATGATATTTCTTAATGACTCGCTGTTGACCATTTCTGCAAATTGCATGCAATACCGCAGAGAACAGGACATGTTGAGTTCAGGTTCTCTCATTGGTTTCTGTGGTACTGTTCTGCTAAAATATATATGAAGTTCGGTTGAATACGTAAGATCATAGGAACAAAAAATGAATAGGTGCTGAATATATCCCACAGACCTCGGTCCCACACAAGGGCATCTATAACCAAAGGCTACATTCATGATTTTCCTAAATGGAATTAGTTATGTCCACAATAAGTCTCTCTATCTGAAAGCTACATGAATAATATTATTTTGCCATGTAGCATAAATCCCATGTAATGTATTTTATTTGGGTATGGTGTTAAAGCAGCAAAAGTTTTGTATTACTAAGATTTTAAAGAGACACCATAGTAACCAGCTTACTGTAGTGGTTCTGGTGTCTATAGCATGTCCCTGCAGTTTTTATTTAATGTAAACGCTGCCTTTTCAGAGAAAAGGCAGTGGTTGCAATGCTGTCCAGTAACCCCTCTAATGGCAGTCACTCAGAGAGCCACTAGAGGTGCTTCATAGTCTGGTGCTGCTCTACACGAAGATGCTAAATGCTCCAAATTGATTACGGTAAATGCATTTGTATGAGAAGATGATGATTAGCGCAGTGTTTTGCCTCACATGGCGGACACCATCAAGAGGGAAGGCCAGCCATGGCAAGACTGGCGTGCCAAGGGACAAGAGATGAGTAACATTCACCTTCTAACTTTACAGGGGGGGAGGCGGTCACCTACACATTTTATTCCAGCTTTATAGTGTTTAAGTAGCTGAGATAGGGGTCCTACATGCACAACAACCTATACAAGGAACATACTCTGTGCTGGAACTATAGTGCCCCTTTTACGCAATAGGAAATTAAACCAAGCCAGAAATATAACCAGCCATGCAGAAACTGTTGCTAATGCATACTAAATAGTGTTTATTGTTCTTCCTTTGTAGGCATTTAGTTATGAAATAAGATACTTTTAAATGAAGAAATAATTAACAAGTTTAAATGTCATAAAAATTATACTAGCTATTGAGGAATAATTAGCTGTTCCTCTCCTCTGGTGGGGGAAATATTTGTTCATTTGTTAAGTTTCAAAATTATTTGTTGGATGAGGACGTCCTCTACCACTCTGAATGTTGTACTCTTTTGATGTAAAAAACACTCCAGCTTAAGTGGTTAAGGATCAGCACACAGCAGACCCCAGGTAAGAAGTCAAATGGTTTGATTACTTACAATCTGGGAGCAGCAGAACACTGCTGACACCATAACCACTACCGTGAGCTGTAGTGATTATGCTGCCTGGAGTGTTCCTTTTCAGGCGGAAGAAACGTCTTCTTTAACATTTCAGTGCAAATTTAGAGAGTCCACAGATCCCTGACAGCACCAGGTAAGTGTTAAACCGTTTGTATGAGTTCTGATATTTCATTGGGGCATGGCACCAGTCACTACAGTGCGCTGTAGTGTTTAATGTGCTTAGATTATCCCTTTAAGAAAGGAAATACATATTCATGAGGCTGCAGGTAATCATCTCAAAGTTGGGCTCTGGGGAGAGTAAAGGGTTAAAACGTACCTTTAGTCCAGCGCCGGGCGGGGAGCTCTCCTCCTCCTCCTCTCCTCCTCCTCTCCGCCTCCGATACTCCCTTTCGGCTGAATGCGCATGCGCGGCAAGAGCTGCGCGCACATTCAGCCGGTCTCATAGGAAAGCATTTATAATGCTTTCGTATGGATGCTTGCGTGCTCTCACTGTGATTTTCACAGTGAGAATCACGCAAGCGCCTCTAGCGGCTGTCAGTGAGGCAGCCAGTAGAGGATTTGGAGGCTGGACTAACCCTATTATAAACATAGCAGTTTCTCTGAAACTGCTATGTTTATAAAAAAAAAAAAGGGGACCTAGAGGGACCTGGCATCCAGACCACTTCGTTAAGCTGAAGTGGTCTGGGTGCCTAGAGTGGTCTTTTAATAAGAAGTTATAGAACCTATTCGTGCACAAATAGATCCAGGCGGAACAGGGGCACGTTTTATTTTATAGTACTCAAGGGTTCTGGTCAATGTACTTGGTAATGAATGGATTGAAGGACTTCTGCATCAAACATGATCAGAATGGAGCTATGCCATTTTCTGATTGAGCTAAGCAACTAACAAAACTTGAAATTCCATAACAAACCGAAAAATATTTTTTCTGATGTACTTGTTTTGCCTTCTATTTTAGCTTTTCGTGTCTAAAATAAACGGAATAATATGGTTGTTGTTTTTGATTAATTCCTCTTTCCTCTAAACTGATCTATAAAATAACCGTTCAGAAAGAAAGTGTTGTATTATCAGAAATAGCTCTTTAAGAGAAAACAAATGGATAACTTCACGGACAAATAAATATATTTTGCAACATGGAGACCGCAGATTGAAGGCCATCACATTTGCTTTGCAGCACATGGCAAAATATATAAACCAGTTGTTAAATGAACCTAGAAACTATTAGGACTATTCTGAATTTTATTTTTGTATGCAGTATATTATGTTTTATCACTGTTTATGACAGACACTCGGAAATATTCTTAATTTATGTACAGAATCACATAATTGGGGATGTAAAAGTGAAACTATAAGTGCCAGGAATACAAAGCTGTATTCCTGGCACTATAGTTTCCTCTGCCTCTCCCCCATCTTTCTCTTCCCTCCCCCGCCTTGATCAATAAAGGGTTGAAAACCCTTTATTCACTTGCCTTTCCCCAGCGTCGATGTCCCTCGGTGGTGGGTCAATGCTCCGTCCCCTCAGACGGCCCACGACGAGTGGGTGCTATGCGCACGTGCATCAAATTCCACAAGCGTGTTAGTCCTCCCCATATGAAAGCATTGAATTAATGCTTTCCTATGGGGACAAATCTGACTCTGGATGTCCTCATGCAGAGCGTAAGGATGTCC
The DNA here is from genome assembly GCF_036172605.1 of Pelobates fuscus. Classification (NCBI taxonomy): domain Eukaryota; kingdom Metazoa; phylum Chordata; class Amphibia; order Anura; family Pelobatidae; genus Pelobates; species Pelobates fuscus. The sequence goes on along the minus strand of NC_086317.1, from coordinate 353,190,542 downwards.
ACTGTCAGACACCAGACCATAGGTCAGTTTTGATTCAGGAAGCCCTCTAGTGGCTGTTTCCAATGTAAACTGTAATAATTTCTCTGAAACTGCAATGTTTAACTTTACAACATTAAGTGCAAAAGGGACAGTGCACCCAGACCACTTCAATTAGCTGAAGTAGTCTGGGTTCCTACAATGTCCCTTTTAGGGGACACTCCAGACCCCTAAAGCACCTCAGCTTGCTGAAATGCTTTATGTGTAGAGTGTGTCCTTTTATTATTTATTTTTTATTTATTTTTATTTTTCAAAGTGCAGTTTACAATAGAAATTGTCACTTCTTCTATAAATTTCAAAAAATTGCAGAAAGAAAAGGTTCCCTCTCCTGGCGGTTTTTAACATAAGGGTTTACCAGCAGCTCACTGTTAGTTATACCCACAATACCAAAGCTGAGATCACCGTTTTACTAATAATCTAATGATGGACTTGAAAGTGGAGTAGCCACAATCAGATGTCCAGCAGGGATGGTCAATCCTAAATATGCCGACAGCTTAATACATAAATTAGGAATATTGATACAATAATAATCCTTGATTTATTTCATCCTTGAGGTCGGAGCCTCAAACATATGGTGCCTATAGGAGAGTGGACAACACTGATAACTCAAGTCAACGTGGTTTGTTTGTAGAATTGAAAGATTTTGCTTTTACAAATTAACCATGTTACACCCTCGACTTTCAATGAGAAAACCGGTCCTATTATGTCCTGATTCGTTAGCCTAGTGGAGCTAAACTCAAAAGACAGAAATTGCCCAGATCAAGGATTTTCATTAAACTGCATTGGGAATTCTGTGATTGTACACTCACATAAAGGTCTGTGCTGGGGAAGAAGGGTAGGGCTTGCAAAGAGATCTGCGGAAAACTGAAGCACTGGAGATTTCTTTAATGTGAGCAAGGCTTATTTTTTCAAGTTTATAAAATGTGTGTTTTCATAGCTAAAAACCACCAATCATTTTGTGAATGTTTCCTAAATTTATAATTGTATTTTTTTAAGATGACCTTTTGGAATATAGAGAAGATATTCTTTGTTTAAGCTGCTTCTTACAGTGTATGCTTGCAAACTATTAATTTTATGTGGAAGAAATTGCACACTAGAATTTGACATGCCACCACATATATTTTTGACCAAGTGACTGCACTTGAAGATGTATGTGCCTTCTTTATTTTTTGACAGCTGTGCTGGTAGTAAAGTCTTGTTATTTTCACTTCTTGTCTTTGTCAGTATTACTTTAGATATCAATTTCTTGCTCCCTAGTGTCTTAGTGTCACCAAGTGTCCCTATGTCTCCTAGTGTCCCCAAGTCTCTATCACTGTTTCCCCTGTGAGATTTCCCCATTGTATGATTGTAAAGTGCTGCATATTATGTTGGTACTATATAAATGCTAACAATAATAGTCTATGCTCTTGCTATAATTGCAGATTATGTTAACGTAGTGTACGTATAATCCTAATTTTAATAATGACAGGAGGCGAGTATTTTGCATAGCTTTCTTTACTTATGCCTCCAGCAGCACAAGTCAATCAATCAAAAAACTTTAACCAATCCTAGGCCAACATAGCCTGTATATAAGTCTTTGGTGGGCGTGTCTATTCCTCTTTCTTTGATGTGAGAAGTCCTGTAACGTCAGGTTGTGAGGTATCTTTTAAACTGGAACTATGTAACTTGAACGAACGTAGCTTGGATTGGAGCTTGAGGGATATTGTTGTCCGGCTCCCAAGTCATCTTATGCTGGAAAAAAACGGAAATAGGTGAAAGATGTGGAAATGAACTATTGTCCGCATGCAACCTAGACCTGATTCAGTTACTTAACATGTCTAAGTAGTAGGTTATAGTATTGACAGTTCTATTGAGTAGTTAACTAGTTAATTCTATACTGTTTACGTGAGATTTATGCTATGAATGTAACAGTCTGGCATGATGTCACAACTATCTGTAAAATGCTATAAACAGCGAGTATCAAGGGGGGGGACAATCTCAAGATCTATGGGGGGGAAAATACTCGCCTCCTGTCATTATTAAAATTAAGATTATACGTACACTACGTTAACATAATCTGCAATTTTATTACATGACAGGAGGCTTCCTATTTTGCATTTTTAACGCTGCGGTAACAACGAAAAAGATGCGTGAGATGTCTGTCGAAAGTAGAAAACTCGGAAGGTGTTTTCTCTAGTCCAGTCTGCCGAGTGCAAGATGTCCGTGAGTGATGCACCCGCCGAGTATGCACGCGAAGCCGCCGCCCCGCGTACCGAGTGGGCCCCGAAATTTGGTTCTACCCCTGCCAGGGATAAGAGCCATCGTACCCATCTGGCCAACGTACTGGTAGTTACTGGTTTGTATGGTTTGGTGTAAGATACCAGAAGTTGACCTGATCGGTAAAAACGGAGTGGTTCGGTAACTTCTACGTACCGAAGCAAGGTGGTCACGACGCATAGCCGCGGAACCGTCGGGAAAAAATGGGTAAGACACGGATGTGGAGTCCGTCTTAGTCCTGCGAGATACCGAGAAGGTAACCCCTACTGGTGTAATAGTGAAACCGTCTATGTCAAAAGCCCTAACGTCTGCAACTCTACGAAACGAAACTAAACATAGGAGGAGAGTTAGTTTGGCTGATGGTTGTCTCAGTGACAAGGTCTCGTTGTCCGGCCAGTTCCTAAGGAATCGGATAACTACATCAACGTCCCAAAGAGTGTTATACTTCGGGACCGGAGGTCTGGCTAGTCTGATGCCCCGAAGTAGACGGCATACCAGAGTGTTCTGACCCACTGGTGTACCGTCTATCGGGGTGTGGGCCGCCGAGATGGCGGATCTGGTGATATTAATTGAGCGGAATGCTCTGCCTTCTGAGAACAGGTTTGACAGGAAATTTAGAATGCAGGGAATAGGTGCTGTAAAGGGATCAAGGTCCCTTTCCATGCACCAGCGGTTCCATGTGTTCCATGCGGATAGGTAGCTACGTCTAGTGCCCGGTGCCCAGGAGTCCCATAACAGGTCTCTAGTCGTCTGCGATAGGCCTGAGACATTCCAGGATCCCCGAAAAGACTCCAGGCTACCAGTTCCAGCCGGTCTTGTGTAATCAACGGATGAGGTTCCCCGTCTGGGTTCACCAGGAGGAATGGGAACACTGGTAAGAGTAGCGGATGGTCCTGTGATAGAGCTAGTAGGTCCGGGAACCATGCTTGGCTCTTCCATAACGGTGTGATCAGAATCAGAGAGGTCCCCGCTCTGCGTAGGTGGTGGAGGACTCTCGCCAGCATCGAGAAAGGTGGGAATGCGTAAGCTCCTGACTGTGGCCATTGTTGCAGGAACGCATCCACTGCTTCGCTTTGAGGGTCCGGGAGCCAACTGTAATATCTCGGTAGTTGAGTGTTCGTCCGTGATGCGAAGAGGTCTATGTGTAGCGGACCTCTTATCTGCCTTATCCTGCGGAAGATGGTGGTGTCCAGGCGCCAATCGCTGCTGTCTCTCCAGTGTCGAGAGAACCAGTCTGCTGTGAGGTTGTTGACACCCGGTAGATATTCTGCCTTGATCGTGATGTTGCGGGGTAGGCAGAATCGATAGATGTCCCTCGTCGCTTCCGTCAGGGCCCGTGATCTGGCTCCGCCCAGGTGGTTTATGTACTGGACTGCCGAAATGTTGTCCATGCGCAAGAGTATGCTGCAATTGGACATGTTCTTGGCCAAACTCCGGATCGCGAAGGAGCCCGCTATCAACTCCAGGCAGTTGATGTGTAGGAGTTTTTCTTCCTCCTACCATGGCCCTCCGGTGGACGCCTGTGTGCCGTGGGCTCCCCAGCCCCATAGGCTGGTGTCTGACTCCAAGACAAAGTCCGGGATCGGACCGAATATGGCTCTGCCGTTCCAGGCCTCCATGTGCAGGAGCCACCATCTGAGTTCCGTCCGTATTTCTGCTGACACTGGGATCCAGTGGTCGTATGTCTGAACTTGTCTCAAGTGATATGCCTTCGCCCGTTGCATGGCCCGGTAGTGTAGCGGTCCCGGGAAGATCGCTTGTATGGAGGACGATAAAAGGCCTACCATTCGGGCTAGGAGGTGAAGCGGTATTGAGTCTTTTCGAAGTACCCGGCGTATCTCTTTCCGTATTGCCGCAATCTTCGCAGTGGGTAAACGGAGGGTACATGTCCCCGAGTCTATTTCGAATCCCAGGAACTCAACCACCTTGGCAGGTTGTAGTGAAGATTTTTCTCTGTTTATGATAAAGCCCAAAGATTCCAGCAAGAGCACTATGAATCTCGTTTGAGAGTGAAGCCTGGGCGCTGATTCGCAGAAAATCAAAATGTCGTCCAGGTATATTAGGCAGCGGATGCCTTTCTCCCTTAGGTAAGCCATTACCGGCTTCATGAGTTTCGTAAAGCACCATGGTGCTGAGCTGAGGCCGAATGGGAGACAGGTGAATTGGTAGGAAAGGTGGTTCCATGTGAAGCGGAGGAAAGGACGGCTGACGCAGGCTATCGGTACCGATAGGTAGGCGTCCTTTAAGTCTAGTCGAGTGAACCAGTCGTGTTGCAATAGTAGGTCTCTTAGAAGGTGGATTCCTTCCATTTTGAAATGCCTGTATGTAACGAAAACGTTCAGTTGCCGTAGGTTGATGACTGGTCTGTAGTCTCCTGTTTTCTTTTGGACTACGAAGATGTTGCTGAAGAAACCCGTATCGTCCGGGGCGACCTCCACCGCCCCTTTGTAGAAGAGGGTTTGAATCTCCTTGTCTATGATTCCTGTGTGTGTTGCCAACGCTCTTATTGGAGGTGGGCGTCGGTCTTGTACCGGGGTGTCTGAGAACTCGTAGCCGGTTACCGTATTGAGGATCCAGCTGTCCGAAGATATCTTCTCCCATTCCTGTGAAAAGAGAGACAGTCTGCCTGCAGTCATGTGGGAAAAAAGACAGGGTGTGTCGGGAATGCTCACCTGTATTGAAACGTCCGCGGGTGCGGGTGCCTCTGGAACGGAAAGATCCTCGCTGGAAGTTGGTTCTTGAGGTTGGGAAAGAAGGCTTGAGATGACTGGTATCTGTGGCCTGTAGGCCAGAAGCGGCTGGTGGCTCGGCCCCTTTGGCCCCTTTGGCGACCAGCCCTGCCAAAAACTCCACGGCGTGGTGTGGTGGTGCGAAAAACTTGCCTGATGGAGGTCTGAGCCTTATTCAGAGTGGTGAAGATGCTTACATGTTTCTTGAGTTCAGTTATGAAAGAGTCACCGAAAAGTTGACCGTTCGCCAGCGGTCCCATTTCTTTTTTACCCAGCTCCATCAGTTTTGGGTCCATCTTGAGTAATGCAGTTCTGCGGCGTTCTGCGCACATTGCCGCGTTGGTGTTACCCAGCATACAGATGGCCCGTTGCGCCCATTCACGTATAGTGTGGGCATCCAGTGCGGTGCCCTGGGATAGGGCTAAATCGGCCAAGTATAGCATTTTTTCTAGAGGGCCCAGGATGTCTAAGAGTGTGTCTTGGGATTCCCTAAGGCCCTTCTCTATCCCTTTTCGCGGGTCCCGACCTGCGCGGGAGATGAACAGGGATACGGTAGTATCAAATTCCGGGGTCAGTGCGATTTTATCTGGTAGTGTGGGTCTTGGGCATTCTGCCCGTAGTCTCGCCCTTACTTCTTTGTCCATTGGCTTTCTCAGCCAGAAATGGACGAACTGAGTCAGGTGTTCTGGCAATCCCCATTCTGTTGATCTTGGATGTCGGATCGTGTGGGGGTCGAACATGGTTGCTCCTTGGGGGTCTATGAAGGTGCCCTCTTCCTGAGGGAATTCCTGTTCAAGGTATGTGTCTTGATCATAGTCTCTGTCGTTTCCCTGGACGTCTAGCCATTCCTCGTCTTCCGAGTGTGAATCCCCCGCCTTCCATTCATCCATGATGTCAAGTGATGGTGGGGGGTTGTGATCATCGTCCTCCGAGGACGGGAATATGGAGGGGAAGTTCCTCTCTTCGTTGCCTGGCGGCTCTACTTCAACTGTGTTTTTCCTCTCTTTCTCTGGGTGTCCGATACGGTGCCCTTCCGTTGCCGTTTTGTAGCGTGGTAATCTCCGAGAAGGGCATCGTCAGTAAAATCCGTGGGTTGTTCAATAGCCGTGTCCGGTTTCGGGTTCTGCATAAGCAGTTTGCCTATAGCTTTCTCCACGGAGGCGGCTACCGCCGAGTTAATGAGTGCCTGCCAATCTGATGGTGGTAACTGTGGTGAATCACTCATCTTGTGTTGTGTGTTAGGTCTGTCTGTGGAAGACAGGAAAGTGTTAGGAACTGAAATGCGTGGAGTGCCGTATGATACAGTTCATGTATAGAGTCACATATATATGATAGTATGGCAGGGAACGAGCCTGCAGTTATTGAGTCACTAAATTTAATAGCAGGGGTAAGTCTGCTTGCATTGGTTCAGTAATATCTTAAGCAAATTGAATGCGATGAGGAAAATGTGGAAGCTTTATGGGTAAATATCTGCTTGGGGGAAAAGAAGGGAAACCAACTATTGGTTGGGATATGTTATAAACCACCTAATGTTAATATTGACGAGGAACAACAGCTGTTTGAGCAAATTGAGAAAGCTGCAAATCTTGGTAACACTTTAATTATTGGAGATTTTAATTACCCAGACATAAATTGGGACATAGGGACTAGTAGCTCAGCAAAGGGAATTAGGTTTTTAAACTTGTTAAATGACAACTTCATGTCACAACTTGTACAAGCACCAACTAGAATGGACGCTTGTCTGGACCTGGTTTTAACAAACAACGTTGATCTTTTGACCAACATTCAAGTAGGTGAGCACTTGGGAAATAGTGATCACAATATAGTGTCCTTTGAAATAAACTCAAAAAAACAAAAGCACATGGGGTATACTAAAACATATAATTTTAAAAAGGCCAATTTCAATAAGATAAGGGAAGCTTTACAATATATTGACTGGCATAAACTCTTTAGTGAAAAGAACACTGAGGATAAATGGATCATCTTCCAACAAATATTAGAAAGGTACATTTCTCAGTATGTACCATTGGGAAATAAGTATAAAAGAAACAAATTAAAACCAATGTGGCTTAGTAGAGAAGTAAAACAAGAGATTAAAAATAAGAAAAGGGCATTTAAAGCATTTAAATCAGACAAATCAGATGCATCTTATAAAAGATATAAGAAAGCAAATAATGCGTGCAAAAAGGCAATTAAACTTGCTAAACTTCAAAATGAAAAAATGATAGCTAAAGAGAGCAAAACCAACCCCAAAGCATTTTTTAAGTACATAAATTCCAAAAAACCCAAAAATGAAAGTATAGGTACACTTAAAACTGAAACGGGGGTGTTAGTTAATGAAGACCAAGAAAAGGCAGGAATTCTAAATAACTATTTCTCCTCCGTATATATTAAAGAAGAACCCATGGCAATAGATGTGCAAATGATTGCTACTAAAAACTTGCAGAATAATTGTAATTGGTTAACTCAAGACAATGTGCTGCAGCAACTAAAGAAAGTTAATATAAACAAAGCTCCAGGGCCTGACGGTATCCATCCACGTGTACTTAAGGAACTAAGTGTAGAAATAAGTGAACCTCTGTTTTTAATCTTTCAAGATTCTTTTCTTTCAGGAAGTGTTCCGGAGGATTGGAGGAAGGCAGATGTGGTTCCTATATTCAAAAAGGGTTCAAAATCCTTGCCTGGAAATTATAGACCTGTGAGCTTAACTTCTGTGGCTGGTAAAATATTGGAAAGGTTATTAAGGGATAATATTCAAGAATTCCTTGAGAAGAATATGGTTATCAGCAAAAATCAGCACGGTTTTATGAAGCACAGGTCATGTCAAACTAACTTGATTGCGTTCTACGAAGAAGTAAGTAGAAGTATAGATCAGGGTGTTGCAGTGGATGTGATCTATTTGGATTTTGCCAAGGCATTTGATACAGTTCCACACAAAAGATTAGTGTTCAAACTCAAGGAAATCGGTCTCGATGAAAATGCTTGTTCTTGGGTAGAACATTGGCTTAAAAACAGAATACAAAGAGTTGTCGTTAATGGTAAATTTTCAAGCTGGACAGAGGTGGCAAGTGGTGTCCCTCAGGGGTCTGTTCTGGGACCCCTTCTATTTAACATTTTTATAAATGATCTTGAAGACAGCATTGAAAGTCATGTTTCAGTGTTTGCAGATGACACAAAACTTTGTAAAATAATACAATGTGAGCAAGATATTACTTTGCTGCAGAAGGATTTAGATAGACTGGAGGACTGGGCACTCAAATGGCAGATGAAATTTAATGTTGAAAAATGCAAAGTTATGCACTTCGGCGTAAAGAATACACAAGCAACGTATACCCTTAATGGAAGCGAATTAGGGATAACAACACACGAAAAGGACTTGGGAATTGTTATAGACAACAAACTATGCAACAATGTGCAATGTCAATCAGCAGTGGCCAAGGCCAGTAAGGTATTGTCATGCATGAAAAAGGGCATTCATTCTCGGGACGAGAATATCATTTTGCCTCTCTATAAATCACTGGTAAGACCACATATTGAATATGCTGTGCAATTTTGGGCACCTGTTCTAAAGAAGGATATCATGGCACTAGAAAAAGTGCAGAGGCGGGCTACAAAATTAATAAAAGGAATGGAACATATCAGCTATGAAGAAAGGTTAACAAATTTAAACCTATTTAGTTTAGAAAAACGTCGCCTGAGAGGGGATATGATAACATTATACAAATATATTCGGGGCCAATACAAACCATTGTGTGGAAATCTATTCACAAACCGGACTTTACATAGGACACGAGGCCATGCGTTTAGACTGGAAGAAAGAAGATTTCGTCTAAGGCAAAGGAAAGGTTTTTTTACTGTAAGAACAATCAGGATGTGGAATTCTCTGCCTGAAGAAGTGGTTTTATCAGAGTCCATACAGATGTTCAAACAGCTACTAGATGCATACTTGCAAAGACAGAATATTCAAGGATATAATCTTTCAATGTAGGGTAATAACTGCTTGATTCAAGGATAAATCTGACTGCCATTCTGGGGTCAATAAGGAATTTTTTGTCCTAGCTTGTTGCAAAATTGTGCTTCAAACTGGGGTTTTTTTTTTTTTTTTTTTTTTTCTCTTTTGGATCAACAGCAAAAAACAGGTGTGAGGAAGGCTGAACTTGATGGACGCAAGTCTCTTTTCAGCTATCTAACTATGTAACTATGTAATATATATACAGGGAGTGCAGAATTATTAGGCAAGTTGTATTTTTGAGGATTAATTTTATTATTGAACAACAACCATGTTCTCAATGAACCCAAAAAACTCATTAATATCAAAGCTGAATATTTTTAGAAGTAGTTTTTAGTTTGTTTTTAGTTATAGCTATTTTAGGGGGATATCTGTGTGTGCAGGTGACTATTACTGTGCATAATTATTAGGCAACTTAACAAAAAACAAATATATACCCATTTCAATTATTTATTTTTACCAGTGGAACCAATATAACATCTCAACATTCACAAATATACATTTCTGACATTCAAAAACATAACAAAAACAAATCAGTGACCAATATAGCCACCTTTCTTTGCAAGGACACTCAAAAGCCTGCCATCCATGGATTCTGTCAGTGTTTGATCTGTTCACCATCAACATTGCGTGCAGCAGCAACCACAGCCTCCCAGACACTGTTCAGAGAGGTGTACTGTTTTCCCTCCTTGTAAATCTCACATTTGATGATGGACCACAGGTTCTCAATGGGGTTCAGATCAGGTGAACAAGGAGGCCATGTCATTAGATTTACTTCTTTTATACCCTTTCTTGCCAGCCACGCTGTGGAGTACTTGGACGCATGTGATGGAGCATTGTCCTGCATGAAAATCATGTTTTTCTTGAAGGATGCAGACTTCTTCCTGTAACACTGCTTGAAGAAGGTGTCTTCCAGAAACTGGGAGTTGAGCTTGACTCCATCCTCAACCCGAAAAGGCCCCACAAGCTCATCTTTGATGATACCAGCCCAAACCAGTACTCCACCTCCACCTTGCTGGCGTCTGAGTCGGACTGGAGCTCTCTGCCCTTTACCAATCCATCCATCTGACCCATCAAGACTCACTCTCATTTCATCAGTCCATAAAACCTTAGAAAAATCAGTCTTGAGATATTTCTTGGCCCAGTCTTGACGTTTCAGCTTGTGTGTCTTGTTCAGTGGTGGTCGTCTTTCAGCCTTTCTTACCTTGGCCATGTCTCTGAGTATTGCACACCTTGTGCTTTCGGGCACTCCAGTGATGTTGCAGCTCTGAAATATGGCCAAACTGGTGGCAAGTGGCATCTTGGCAGCTGCTTCTTGCGACCCTGTTGACTATTTTGAATGAAACGCTTGATTGTTCGATGATCACGCTTCAGAAGCTTTGCAATTTTAAGAGTGCTGCATCCCTCTGCAAGATATCTCACTATTTTTAACTTTTCTGAGCCTGTCAAGTCCTTCTTTTGACCCATTTTGGCAAAGGAAAGGAGGTTGCCTAATAATTATGCACACCTGATATAGGGTGTTGATGTCATTAGACCACACCCCTTCTCATTACAGAGATGCACATCACCTAATATGCTTAATTGGTAGTAGGCTTTCGAGCCTATACAGCTTGGAGTAAGACAACATGCATAAAGAGGATGATGTGGTCAAAATACTTATTTGCCTAATAATTCTGCACGCAGTGTATAGCAGGGGATGAGCCTGCTGTCACTTGTCTGAGGCTGTTTGCAGCTAGGCACTTTATATATATATATATATATATATATATATATATATATATATATATATATATATATATATATATATATATATATATATATATATATATATATATATATATGTGTGTGTGTGTATATATATATATATATATATATATATATATGTGTGTATATATATATATATGTATGTATATATATGTATGTATATGTAGCAGGGGATGAGCCTGCTGGCACTATGTCACTTGATTATAGCAGGGGATGAGCCTGCTGGCACTGGCACTTATTTAAAACAGATGATGGGTCTGTTTATATAGTGACTCTTCTGTGTATAACAGGGTATGAGCCTGTTTGCACTAGTGACTCTAGATGTAATGCAGGGAATGAGCCTGCTTGAGCTGTGACTTTGAGAAATACAGCAGGGGATGAGCCTGCTAAAACTGTGCCTATAAGATGTACTGCAGGGGATGAGTCTGTCTGTACTGTGCCTTTAAAAGTATAGCAGGGGATGAGCCTGCTTAAACTGTGTCTGTAAGATATGCAGCAGGGGATGAGCCTGCATGCACTGAGCCTTTAATATGTGTAGCAAGGTCTGATACCACAAAATATACACAGTGTAGGTAAACCAAAAAACCAAATTGACATATACATATGAGGAGAAAAAGGACGGGTCGTTTGAATCACGACCGTTAGGAGCGCTAATGGCCGTCGTGGGTCTCGCGGGAGCGAGATCCAAGATGGCCGCCGTTCGCGCCAAAAAGACAGTGCGGTCCGCTGTCAAGCCTCTAAACGCCGCACAAATAAAGCGGAATGCCCCTCCAACCCCACACCCACCTCCCAAAAGGTCCCTAAGGGAGCTCCATACCCCAGAAAAAGCGCGGTCTCGGAAAAACGCCGCGGGTAGGAGACAGTAAAGGGTGAGAGGAGAGGTAGGGCAGAGGAGAGAGAAAAAATAAAGGACTAGTAAAATAAACATATAAAAATAAACATTTAAATTATGGAAAACAATGAATATTATCCTAGAAATATGAAATGAATATAAAATAAATAAGCTCTGAAGGTAGTACTCTGACCTGTGCCTTCTGGAAGCAGCAAAGAAAGAGGAATAGACACGCCCACCAAAGACTTATATGCAGGCTATGTTGGCCTAGGATTGGTTAAAGTTTTTTGATTGATTGACTTGTGCTGCTGGAGGCATAAGTAAAGAAAGCTATGCAAAATAGGAAGCCTCCTGTCATATAATAAAATTAAAGCTAGCCCTATGTATAATTGAATGATGTTCCCTATGAACGAAGTCATGGCACCAGGTCAAGTGACAATTTAGATACATTAAAGGGTTACTCCAAGCACCATGACCAATTCTCGTAGATTGAGATGTTGTTTTTTCTTTTGAGGAGGAATCCGATATTTTTAGTTTTCTGATCAAGTCGTGGAGTGGACCCCTAGCTCACTGTACCTAGATGGTTGTCAGCTACCTCTCCCTGATGATGCCTAAAGAAAGCTATAACTGTTGTCTGGGGTTCTATATATCCCACACAGAGGAAGCTGGGCAGCATTTCTGAGCTTTTTGTCCTTAGGGTGGGTTCAGCCCAATATGCAAAAGATTTAAATTAAATGTTAGCTAGCTGGAGAACTCGGTGTGGGCTCCTGAAGAGTAAGCTCTGTTTTTTGTTTGTTTTCCTGCTATTACAAGTTTTAATGATTATGTGTTTTAGTCCTGCTTGGTAGGTGTTTGTGAGATACATTGCACACATTTTACAATGCACATTAAATCAACTTGCGGATCATGATTGAAGTTGAGCTACTTCTTTAATTTATTTTCTGCAAATCTGCAGCTTCTCCAGGGACAAAGTTAATCAAACAGTGTTTTAATCAGACCGTATTTGATTAAAACACAGTTTTTCTGTTGGAGTGATCTTACCAGCGTGGTTACCTCTACTTTATAAAATGTAAAAAATAATATAAACCGCTAACCTGTAATCCCCCACAGAGGCCAAGTTCTCCATGCATTATCCTACTTTTATGGCTTCACTCTACATCACTGTTTTAAAAGCAGGGCTTAGGAAGGCGTGGTGGAGGTTGACCATGCCACCTTTTGCCATCCGTTACCAGCATGCAATGCGCAGCCTTATAGAACACATTCTGTGTACAGATTTAACTCTCGTTCTGGTCTGCTAATGATGCTGCCACAGGTGGCATTACGCCTCCAACTGTTTAATCAAATGTCTTTTGTATGCGGAGGGCTGGAGACAGCACCTACCGAAGGTGTATGTGATTTTTATGTTTATTTTTTTTTATTTTTTTATTTAGCAAGCATTACATTTATGAATGTATTATGTATATATGTATGCCTGTTTATATATCAAATATGTTTTATATGTATTATTATGATTTATTTCTAACAAAATACGTCCTAGTGCTAAAAGATTCATAGTATAGTTTGTAGAAGGAAAACTCAGTTTTTCTTTAGTTTATAAATGTATCCCCTCTTCCCCCCCCCCCCCCCCCCAATCTCCCCCCCTTTCTCTCACACTCATACTGGAATTCTGGGCTCTGGGACTCTTTGTGGTGGGAAGCTGTCAGGAGGGCAACCTTGATTTGCTCCACTGGTTTATGTAAGATTTTATTTTATTTTTTTCTAGGATGCCTTTAATCTTTCAGGATTCACTCTAGCAGTTTCCTGCTTCCCTAATGATTATGGTCTTGTATCTGTCTCACCTAATGCTTTGAAAGTTAATTCTAATTTCCTAGGGACATGGTTGAGTTCCTCCCAGAATTCATGAGATGCACTTGTAGTCTGAGGAAATCTTTCTTTAAAACAAACTCCTGCTCCTTGATTTAAACCCACAACCACACAGTTTTGAATCCAAATGACACAGTGCCTTTTTACTTTATATTTGTAAATCTGTGTTGTTTGATCAGTTTGAAATCTGTTATATACAATGGTAGCAATAATATTTGGTTTTTAGGTTGTATTTCATCAGTGTACTGATTAATTTGTATTGTTTTAGGCATTCTAGTTAGGACTGACATCAAAATGATGTGTGTTATTGCAGAGGGTGTAATGTGTGTGTGTGTGTTTATGCAATGTAGTGTATAGGGAAATCCTGTTAGTGTAGGGCAGGGCTGTGCAACCTTAGGTAATCTGAGGGCCGGATTAAAAAGCAAGATTTATCTATTGGCTGGACTCAAAGTTATAAACTCATATTATATTTATATATATATATTTGTGGTTCGTGTTGGCATGTTTTATGTTTGTATGTACTATTGCTATTTGAAAGCAGCAGTGTACTTGTGTTTTGTGTTTGAATGTGTTTGTGTGTAGAGTTGGTGTTTGCTGGAATGTATGCACACACACAAACACACACAGAGATATTCACTGACCCATACACACATATTTACACATCGATACATCGACACTGATTCATATTAAAACACACACAGATCAACACTGAGGCGCATACACACAATGATATATATGTATATGTTTTATCCACTTGAGAAAGCCCTAAGGGGAGAAACGCGTTGTGGAAATTTTAACTGTATTTTAATAAAGATATTCTGGCAACTTTCTTTGTTGTGAGTTAGCCATTTTTTCTTTTTTACCATTTTTATTATTTTACTACCTGGCATCTGAGTTTTACTTGTTACAGAGAGATACTACTCCAAAGAATCCTTGGTGGGGATATTACCACTTGCGCCCTATCATTGAGCAGTGCGTCTGCCAAATTACATGCGAGGAACCATTTGGTATTTTTATACACTCTCCTGGTTAAATCACAGTAAGCTCTATTGTGGTTTTTTTTTTTTTATATTGCATATGGTCCCCATCTGACGAGATATCTACTTGCAACACTCCCTCATGTATCCCATAAGTGAGGATTATACCACTTTAAGCTGTTTATATTAGAGCTAGTTTTTAGCTCTCAAAAATGTGAGTAGGACCATATAGACCTCTTTTATCGGCTACTACCTATTTGGTTTTTATTGCACTATTAGATTGTCTTTTCTCTTTCATACGGATCCCACTACTCCATAGACGTTGATAGGGATAAAAATTTACTCAAGAATATGTTTAGGGGAAACCAAATTGTTATATGTTCGAGCACTCTCGGTGAAGCAATCAAATCAGACCAGACACTTGTGATCCAAAGATTACTTCCCCTTTATTGGGAGAGCTTACAAGATTATATAGCAAAACTTGGACGGGACCATCAAATCTTGGCTCAAGCCATTTTCTTACGTGTCTTTTTATCACTACCCAATCTCCAGGTTGTAGCTTATGAGTGGTAGAACTGGAGTCTGGATCTGGAATAGAATCAAACACTTGTTTATGCACCTGTCCTAACTTCTTATGGAGGGCCTGGACATAGGAGGTCATGCTACGATGTTGTAATTGGAGTGTCTGGGGGCAATAGAGTCCTGTCTTGGGGGCACATCCAAACAAAATCTCAAAAGGGGATAGGCCATTTCTTGGCTGAGGAGTGAATCTCATTGAGAAGAGTGCTAGGGGAAGGCATTCAGTCCAAGGCTTCCCTGTCGCTTGCATGGCTTTTACAATTTTATTCTTTAGGCTGCCCTTTCTACTTTCCCACTACTCTGGTGGTGGTAAGGGGTGAGGAAGGCTTGACTGATCCCTAGTGTCTTCATTATTTCTTGCATTATTTCCCCAGTGAAATGGCTACCTCTGTCACTTTCAATCACTTCAGGTCCCCCGTATCTACATATCAGTTCCTTCAGAAGCTTACTTGCTGTGACCTTTGTTTTGGTTTTCGACACAGGGTAGGCCTCAGGCCAACCTGAAAAGAGATCAATGCACACCAACACATATTCATACACTCCTACCTTAGGCAGTTGAATATAGTCTATCTGCAGTCTCTGAAATGGGTAAAGTGGCCTTGGGATATGTTTACCTGGTGTTTTGACAGCCTGTCCGTGGTTATTCCTAGCACAAATCATGCAAGCTCGCAACAGTAAACCTAGGTGCCACCCAATGGGTATTATAAATGTGTGGGTCCATGGGCTACTTGAGCCATGATATGGTACAATACTCATGGTAAACACAGTCTTTTACCTTTTCTCCACATCTTGTCATCATCAGGTTCTGCATCATGTTTCCTCCAGAGATCTTGTTCTTCTTTGTTTGCTTGCTTCTGCAGGCCCAACAATATATTGTAGTCAACAGTCTTTTCTGGAAGGACAACCTGTGGTAAGGTATTACCTGTGGAAGGATAAAGTTGGATTGCTGCTTGCTTGACAGCTTCGTCTGCTTTGTGGTTTCCTCTTGTGACCTCATCTGTGATCGCCACGTGAGCTTCCACCTTGATGATGCCTACTTGAGTAGGTAGCAGGATAGCATCCATAAGTGCACTCACAGCTTCAGAGTTCTTTATTGGAGTTCCTACTGAGGTGAGAAAATCATGAGCCTGCCATGAAGGCCCCAAATCATGGGCTATTCCGAAGGCATAGCGAGAGTCTGTGTAAATATTCGCTTTCTTACCAGAGGCCAGATTGCACGCTTTAGTAAGTGCTTTCTGCTCAGCTTCCTGTGCAGAGCAGTGAGGGGTGAGTCGTTCAGCTTTAATTACTTTGTGTGCAGAGACTACAGCATATCCAGTGTGGAAATTGCCCTTCTCATCAGCATATCTGGAGTCATCTACAAAAAAACTCAGTCTGGATTAGACAATGGAGACTCAATGACATGTGAAAAACCTGCTGTCTCTTGTGCCATTATGCTGCACAATCATGGGGTACCTGGGCTTCAGCTAACCCGTCTGGTGACAGGGAATTTACAAAAAGATCAGAATCACCACTACTCCCTCTTTTAAATCCATGGGAAGCAATGTAGATGGATTTATCACCATACATCTCTTTAGGGTAACATTTGGAGGCATGAGGAGAGCAAACTGGGAAACGACAATTTTTAAGTCCAAAACTTACCCGGACAAAGAGTAAGCACTGCTCTGAGAGTAAAACATAGAAACATAGAATGTGATGGCAAAAAAAAGAATCATTCGGCCCAATTTTCCAAATACTTTCATTAGTCCCTAGCCTTATCTTATAGTTAGGATAGCCTTATGCCTATCCCACACATGCTTACACTCCTTTACTGTGTTAACCTCTACCACTTCAGCTGGAAGGCTATTCCATGCATCCACTACCCTCTCAGTAAAGTAATATTTCCTGATATTATTTTTAAACCTTTGCCCCTCTAATTTAAGACTGTCTTCTTGTTGTGGTAGTTTTTCTTCTTTTAAATGTGGTCTCCTCCTTTACTGTGTTCATTCCCTTTATGTATTTAAATGTTTCTATCATATCCCCCCTGTCTCGTCTTTCCTCCAAGCAATACATGTAAAGATCCTTTAACCTTTCCTTGTAAGTTTTATCCTGCAATCCATGAACCAGTTTAGTAGCCCTTCTCTGAACTCTCTCTAAAGTATCAATATCCTTCTGAAGATACGGTCTCCAGTACTGCGTACAATACTCCAAGTGAGGTCTCACCAGTGTTCTGTAAAATGGCATGAGCACTTCCCTCTTTCTACTTCTAATACCTCTCCCTATACAACCAGGCATTCTGCTAGCATTTCCTGCTGCTCTATTACATTGTCTGCCTACCTTTAAGTCATCAGAAATAATCACCCCATAATCCCTTTCCTCAGATGTTGAGGTTAGGACTCTATCAAATATTCTGTACTCTGCCCTTGGGTTTTTACGTCCAAGATGTATTATCTTGGACTTATCCACATTAAATGTCAGTTGCCACAATACTGACCATTTTTCTAGTTTACCTAAATCATTAGCCATTTGGCTTATCCCTCCTGGAACATCAACCCTGTTGCATATCTTAGTATCATCAGCAAAAAAGACACGCCTTACCAAACCAGACCTTCTGCAATATAACTAATAAAAATATTAAAGAGAATGGGTCCAATATGAATAATTTGAATATACTCCATTGACTACAACCCTCTGTTGCCTGTCACTCAGCCACTGCCTTACCCATTCAACAATATTGGAATCCAAACTCAAAGATTGCAATGTATTGATAAGCCTTCTATGTGCAACAGTGTCAAAAGCCTTACTGAAATCTACATAAGCAATGTCTACTGCACCACCTGGATCTATTATTTGGTGAAGGTAATGTGTAGAACAATAAACACTTTTTCTTGCCTTGATGCAGCACTAGTTCAGTCAGAGAGGCACAGATTCTCCAGTTGCGGATCAGTGAACCGTCATTCACGGGATTTCCGTCACCAATTTGATAGGGATAAAAAGTTACCCAAAAATATGTTCAGGGGAAACCAATTTGTTATATGTTCGAGCGAGTTCGGTGAAGCAATCAAATCAGACCAGACACTTGTGATTCAAATATTACTTCCCCTTTATTGGGAGAGCTTACAAGATTATATAGTACTTTGTGACTTGCGCGACAAAAACAGGATGCTTGAAGGCTCTTTGTACCATAAAATGAATTCAGAGAACTAAGAATATTTCAATGGTTATATATTTAAAAAAAAAAGGGTTGGACTGAGGGTGAAGCTGCGATTGTCTCCTCAGAAACCCTGAATGTCACAAGTAAATAATTTATGCGTACTTGTCAGACACTGAAACTAGACTAAAAGTTCAAAGCATAACATGAAAGTAAAAAAAGACTGGACATCCGGTCATCTGTAGCTTGAGCCTTGGGTCAAGGTGCCTTCCATCTGAATTTCTCTACCTCAGATAGAACTGTGATTGTTCTCATCCAAAGGTTTTACTGGACTCTTTTTGGACTGATCCTTCTGTACACTTTACACATATACATACACACAGACTCATACACACGGATACACACCATACACAGTAGTTCAAACACACACTGACACACGCGGATGCATACACACACTGATACACACATACACACTGACTTATTCACACAGATACACACGCTGACACACACAGATGCATACACAGATACACACTGACTCACACACAGATGCATACACACACAGATACACACTGACTCATACTCATAAGGGAGGACATGTGTGTATAATGGATGTAGTATGTGTTTTTTCGTGTGTGTAAGGGATGCAGTGTATGTTTCTGTGTTTTGTAGTGTATGTGAAAGATGTTGTGGGGTAGGACATGGGAGTTTTTAAACGTTTATTCCCAATTCCTGTTGTTTACATGTACCCTAGAGTATTCCCTGTTGGTATGGTGGTTGTGTAGGGGCTCTCAGCCTTCACTTCTGAGTAAAGGCTCTTTTCTCAAGCCTTGGCACCATGTGGAATTGATTGGTTGCCGTGGGGCTCGCGCGAATGAGAGGATCAACCTCCGCTTGTGAGGCTGAGAGCCTCCTGCCCCCTGCAAAATGGCAAAGATCTTTGATTGCCCATACCCGGGTTGTGTGTGTGTGTGTGTATGTGTATATGTATGTATGACGGCTCTAATTATAGTGCTGTAATAAAGATTGTATATCATGATGAATATTGGTAAATATTACTGCCACTTCTCATAATTCTCATTATGTTTATTTCAGTTATATTTAGTAAGTCTACATTTGTAAGATGTAAAATTAAACCTAGAAATTAACATCTCTGTGCAACAGGACACCTCCATTGTATCTCCACACCACGTATTTGTTGTTATTGTTGTGGAACTGATTCAGTTTATCTCCTCTATCCCCAGTGTGAGTAAGGTGGAAAGAGTTGTCATCCTAATGATTGTGTCTCCCTGCTATAGTGGTATCTAGCTCAGTATTGGCAGCTTGTTCTGTAAAACCAGTGACTAAACCTGGATTGAAAACTGGCTTAAAGATGGAATGCTTAATCTGTTCCTGATCTTGCAAGATGCATCAGACGTCATGCATTTGTTTACAGATTACATACAATTGATGCGGTTATTAACTTAGTCTGAACAGGATGTTACTTCTTCACAAAGAGATTCGGTGGCGGTTAAGATTTAGTGTAGAAACATTTTTATTTTTTTTGTATATATTTTTTTTCTTTTATACATTTTTTTTTTTGTGATGAACAATAAACATGCAGCTTACACCATACAGTTAAATTAATTTTTACAATTTTTGTTTTCAAAACAATTCAGAAATGTATTTTGTGGTTTTAAAAAGGCGGTCATTGAAGATTTTTTATTTATTTAAATGTTTTAAATTGTATTAGTGATTATATTATTGTTCTTAAATGACCGTCTTGTCTTGTCTTTTACAATGACCTGCTCTTCTAGCATGAGCTCACTGTTATTATGCCCAGTTATGAATGCTCTTTAGTTTGTGTGCATTGTGTGGGATTTGTCAGTGGGCAGAAATACAGGCATGGTTAAAGGCTTGGCAAACATTCAAGTGATTACAACAAAGCTCTGGGAATTCAATCAGTTAAACATGTTTCTTTTTTGGTTTAGTAGCTCAATATGAATTATTTCAAATGTGATTTCTTGGCAGCTTTGTTTTAATAGAGTCGGAAGTCATTGATCCGCTCAGCGTGAGTAATCCATAGGGTACAGAACATAATGACCACACAAATGAAATAACAGATTAGGAATAAAGTGCCACTTGATAAAACTTTTGTAACAACATGGCGCTGTGTAACCATGTGAAAAGCTCATTTCACATTTCTTTTTATGGGCTCTATGTTACCAAAATAATATTTATTTAATTATGAAGTACTTTATAAACTTAAAAAACAAACACTTAATTTTTGTTAATGAGGGAACATTTTCTATTTTTGCTCAATCCCATTAACATTTAAACCTAGATTTTTTTTTCAATATATAGATTTTTATTGATTACATATTGCGACAGTAGAAAACTTACATAATACATTCAAGTTTGATAGTAGATGGTCCGCTAAACTTCTTGCGTATTATCGAACAACCGTTCATGTACAATAGATAGAATATTACTTTACACAATCTTGCAATATGTACTGTGTGTACTTGGGGGGTCTAGTTGCAACTTTGCCCAACTGTACACAGATAAACATACCGCTAACCTGGCAATTGTTTTAACTGTATAGATAAGTAGATAGTACAGAGCATCGGGTAAAGGCACTGCACGATGCACCAACGCATTGAGTAGTGGGTAAAATGGACAATTTACAAGCACTGCATACATGAACCGCTGTAAACCTAGATTTTAAAGTGCATCGTTGATTACATTATTATAACTTTTTTTATTTTATTTTTAATAAATTGTGTGTGTGTGTGTATATATATTTTTAAATTAATTTTATTAGCATACAGTTAAGATTGTATTTTAGATATATATTTTTTTTAATTGCTAAAAAATAAATGTAAAGTCTAATATAAATATATATATATATATATATATATATATATATATATATATAAAAATATATAAATCAATCCATCTGAACCACATTGCCAAGTGCTTGTATTGCTGTTTCTGTAATGTCTTGTGCTTTTGCATGTCTGTTACAGCACAATGCATTCTATTGTGTATTCATGAAGGAAAGCTTGTCCTTGTTCAAGAAATAAGCTGAACCTTCTATGTAAATAAGTGGCAGCCCAGTTAAATGTTTACGAACATGAAACATTGTTTGTTGCACTTAACTAGAGAAAACACACAAAGAAATTTCAAATCTCAGGGTTTATATTCTGGTCCGTGTTACATTGTTTGCATTTTTTTGGTCACACAGCCATAAATCACAATAATTTGATGGTGTCAGAAATTCAGTTTGTTTTTTTATAGCATGTAATATATTATTAATAATTATTGTTTGGCTTTGATTTTTAAAGTTTAATGTTTTAAATATATGCAATTGTTTTGAGTATTTCATATATAAAATATATGTGGTGAGTATGCCCTGGTGAGTATATGGCGGACACCCAGATATAGTGTCAGTAAGTAATATAAACTAAAAAAACAACAAAAAAAAGGCGGGGGGCTATAGTGCCAGAAATACAGCTTTGCATTCCTGCCACTATAATATCCCTTTACTGAATAGGTAATCAGAGCGTTGTTTGTACTGGCCCTTTATATATTTCTATAACGCTATCTCATCCTACCTAGTTTTTTAGCATTTTGTGCATAACTAAAATCTAACTGTTCCCTGCAGAGTTTTATAGTCTACCTCTGTACCATTTTAGCTCCATAATATCCTGCTTGAAAACAGGTGCCCAAAATGTGAGATAAGATTATATTTTGCCCCATAATTACCCCTTTTATGCATGACAATACTCAGTAGCTGCTACCTGGCATTTCATGCTTCTCCATAGTCACTTGTTTATAATTATTTCCAATTCCTTTTTTACTTATTGTTTTCTCTTTATTGTATTTCTTGTGCATTCCTCACCAGATTATGCATAACTTTGCACCTCTGTTATGATGCAAGATTATTTGTTTTAGAAATAAAACAAAATCTTTAAAAGAACACTTAAAGCACCATGACTACTCAGGGCCGTCTTTAAAGCGGGGCAAACGGGGCAGCTGCCCCGGGCCCTGTCCCTGCTGGGGGGCCCAAGACGGCTGCTCCGTCTGCCCTCTGCCCGCAAACTATGGGGGCCCATCGGGTGGCCCATGCACTTAGGACCACCCGGTGGGCCTGTGTCAGCAGGGGCCCGGTCGGGCTTTAAAAGCGCGACCGGGCCCTTGCTTTCCGGCAGCCGACTGGAAGGAAGTGACAGCCGCGCGTCACTTCCTCCCACAGAAACAGGAGCCGCGCGGGAGGAAGAAGCTGTTCTGGAGGGGTCCAGGCCGGGAGAGCTTAACTCCCAGCCACCCCAGCCAGCCCACTGGACCCCAGGGAAGCCACCCTCCAGGAAAAGGTAAGAAACTGGAGGGTGGTTATCAAATTTTGCATGAGTGTGTGTGTGTGTCAGTATATATGTATGTGTATGTGTTAGTGTGCCAGTATGTCTGTCAGTGTATCTGTATGTCTGTGTGTGTCTGTCAGTGTCTGTGTGGTTCAGTATGTATGTATGTGTGCATGTCTGTCAGTGTATGTGTGTATGTGTGTTTGTCAGTGTGACAGTATGTGTGTTTCAGTCTGTCTGTGTGCATGTGTGCCAGAATGTCTGTATGTCTATGTGTGCATCTGTCAGTGTCTGTGTGTTTCAGTATGTCCATCTGTCTGTGTGTATATGTGCCAGTATGTCTGTCAGTGTATCTGTATGTCTGTGTGTGTGTGAGTCCGTCAGTGTCTGTGTGGTTCAGTATGTCTTTGTGTATGTGTGTTTCCGTATTGCTGTCTGTGTCAGTACGTCTGTCAGAATGTGTCTCTGTATCTGTATGTTGTCCATTTGTGTTTGTGTGTGTGTGTATCTGTATGTGTCAGTGTTTGTATCTGTATATCTGCATGTGTGTCAGGTTGTGTATCTGTGTGTCTGTATGTGTGTCAGGGTGTGTGTCGGTGTATCTATATGAAGTCAGTGTGTGTACCTTTGTATCTGCATGTATGCCAGTGTTTGTATCTGTCTGTCTGTGTGTGTGTGTGTGTGTCAGTGTATCTATATGTAGTCTGTGTGTATCTGTATGTTCTTGTGTGTATCTATATGCGGTCAGTGTGTATCTGCGTGTGTGTGTCAGGTAGTGTATTTGTGCGTATCTATATGTAGTCAGGGGGGCCCAAGTAAATGCTTGCCCAGGGTCCAATCAAAATTAAAGACGGCCCTGTGACTACTACAACACACTGTGCTCTGGCCGTCCCCCCAAAAGAAGCCATTTCAGAATTGTTTGTTTTACTTGGAGTCCCCAGGTCAGAAATCAGTTTGACTACTTCTATTGGGAGTGGAGGTAGGAGGGCCCAGAGCACTCCTGGAACCATATACAGCTCACTTCCGCGTACAGTGGAATGTTCATTTAATATGAATCCAGAAGAATATTGAAAAGATTATTCAAAAGATATATGGAAGCCACTATTTGCTACCATTTACTTGTGAGGTGTAAGAATATTTGGCTGTGCCCAGAGGCGTAATTAGAAACCATGGGGCCCGGTGCAAAAAGTGCCTTGGGCTCCCCCATATGTCTCACCCCCTCCCCAGTCCTGTCATATGTCACATTCACGCCTCACAGCCCCTCAGGGTGCGTGTGGCATGGTTGGGGAGGGGGATTAGTATGACTGCATTGGAGGGGTTAATGTGATACGGTGAGTGTGGCAGGGTGAAAGGGGGCGAGTGTGACAGAGAGATGAAGACTGAGTGTGACAGGATTGGGTAAGTGTGACAGTGTGAGAGAAGGGGAGTGTGATAGGGTGTGTATGGCATGGCGATGGGAGGTGAGTATGACATGGGTGAGTGACCGGATTGGGGGAGTTATTGTGAGTGTGGCAGGGTGAAGGCGGGTGACTGTGTGTGTGGTGGGGTGACAGTTGCACAGACACACAGGTGCGTACACTGACAGACATGCAGATACACATACAGATGCATACATGGATACACATGCTGATACACACATATGTACAGATGCACAGATACACACACTGACACACACGCAAATACACAGACACACAAACTAACATACAGATATATAGACACATTTAGATACACAGAACGACACTGCTACAGATACAAACACTGACACACGTGCAAACACACAAATACTTAATGACAAACATTCAGATACACCAAATGACACTCATACAGATACAAATAGTGACACACATACAGATACATAGGGCACACACTGACAAACAGGTATGCAAACACACATACATACAGAGACATATACATACATACATACACAAACACATGCAAAATGTTTAGTCACCCTCCTGTTTCCTACCTTTTAGGTGCGGGAGGGTGACTTCACTGGGGTCCAGTGGTTGGCTCAGGTATAATGAGAGTCAGAGTTCCCACTCTGACTCCCTCCTCTCCTTCTCTTGCGGCTCTCAGTGATAACTGGGAGGAAGTGTCCGGCCGCAGTTACTTCCTTCCAGCACTCTGATCTCATTACAGGGGACCCAGTCACGCTGTAAAGCGCAGCAGCACTGACCAGGGCCCTTAAGACATATGTCTAACAGCATGTGCCACTCTATGGGCCACTGAATGCGCGGCGTCCTGGAGTGACAGGCCCCATGGAGTGACGAGCTTGGGTGTAGCTATGACCCCTGTGACCGCAGTAAGTCCACCACTGACTGTGCCATTCTTAGTTGCATTCAGGGACCTGATAGGTGGTCCACTCAGGAGCTGGGGCCCTTTAATGGTGCGACTGGCTTCCTGTCAGATCACCAGTACTGGGAGGACGTGAATTCGGGTTACTTTCTCACAGCTTACAGTGAAAGCTGAGCAAGCTAAGCAGGATCCCACGGAGCATCAACCTCAGCCAGCAGTCTCACCAAGGTAGCCAACCTCCTGTACCCAAAAGTTATGGGATCAGAAGGGTGAATAAAAATGTTTAAATTATAACTTTTATGTATGTATGTATTTGTCAGTGTGCATGTGTATCGGCGTGAGTATATTTGTACAGAACTTACTTTGATAAAGCCTAATTAAAAGTGAAACACTTTCTCAAACCGTTCATTTTTGTTTTTAATTGGATCGTATATATCTTCAACTCTGGACCTTCATTTGCATTTATTGCAAAATACTGTTTCTTTAGTAGGGAACATCTTGTGGATTGAGCAAATGTCTTGTAAGTACATTCTCATATTCTTACTACTAGTTTCCATCGCAGTCTGTACTATTTATTTCTCTTTTTCCATTCCATACTCCAACAGGGAGGATGCTGCTCAACAATATATCTTAACATGAGGACGATATGACTAATCAAAAGAATTACTTATGTAGTCCTCATTTTTGGATATAATAATAAAAAAAGGCTAATAAAAAGGAGCCAGTTTGGGGCTCTTTATTCATTAATTTAGTATCATCTTAATATACTAAGCTATATTGATTTTTCTTTATATTGTATATTTCGTGGAGCATTAAGCCACTATCAAAAGTTGCACCTACATCCACATGCAGGAATTGTCCTGCTTAAGTTCATATGTTGGAGCTACATTGCATCTCTAAATAGTGTGCATCTGTATCCTTCCTCCATATTATTTGATCATACTACACTATTGGTTTTTATCCGTGTCCTATTTTTTTTGTTTTTGTTTCCTATCATTACACGTAAGGGTATTTAAAGTTCTACTCTCACCTCTTCTTCAAGTACTTTTCCTATCCACCAGAGGAGTTCTGCTATCTCACCAGCATACTCTGCAGCTTAAATGTGTATGTGTTTATCTGTGTTTATCTGTGCATGTGGTAGTGCAAGTGTATACATCTGAGTATTCAAACTTCAACACTACACTCAAACACACCTGTGACAAACTCCCTTTTCCATGTGAGTTTGCCACAAGCTCCTGGAAGAGTCTGCTTGCCAGCCTCCTGTCCACAGACTATGGGCCCTGCAGGGAAACCTGTAAAAGACTATTTAACTGGCTTAGTTTGTGTGATTCCCCTATGCTGTTCGGGAACTGAACCGCTGCACAAACTATGGACCACCTGGGAGCTTGTTAAGCCTAATTATTATTATTATTATTGCCATTTATATAGCGCCAACAGATTCCGTAGCGCTTTACAATATTATGGGAGGGGATTTAACAATAAATAGGACAATTACAAATAAACTTACAGGAACAATAGGTTGAAGAGGAGCCTGCTCAATATAGCTTACATTCTATAGGAGGTGGGGTGTAAAACACATTAGAACAGGAATTTGCAGTCAAATAAGGTGGGCTGCCCTTTAGGAGAGGGCAAGAGACAGGTATGTGAGGTAGGAGTTAGTCTTGGAGGCCATAAGCTTTCCTAAAGAGATGGGTTTTAAGGCACTTCTTAAAAGATGCAAGACTAGGGGAGAGTCTGATGGCGGTAGGCAGGCTATTCCATAGGAAAGGAGCCACCCGCGAGAAGTCCTGCAAGCGTGAGTTGGCCGTACGGGTGCGGACAACGGACAGGAGGTGGTCCCGGGCAGAGCGGAGAGACCGAGAAGGGACATACCTATGGATCTGTGAGGAGATATAAGAGGGGCTAGAGTTGTTCAGTGCTTTATAGGTGTGAGTTAGTACCTTGAATTGACTCCTATAGCATACAGGAAGCCAATGTAAGGACTGGCAGAGGGGTGATGTGTGAGAGAAACGACTAGAGAGGAAAATCAGTCTAGCTGCAGCGTTCATTACGGACTGTAGGGGTGCAGTACGGCTTTTGGGAAGACCAATCAGGAGCGGGTTACAATAATCCATGCGGGAAATTACTAGAGCATGGACAAGCTCCTTGGTAGTATCTGGTGCAAGAAAGGGGCGGATGCGGGCTAGAAAGGGGCTAATGGATACCTTGTAACAATCCTAACCGCAGTGTTCTAATGGTTCCTCTGGGTGGTGGCCATCTTGTTCGCACGAACCCAGGCAGCAGTGTTTGGTCGTCGAGTACATGGAACTGAAAACTGACACTGTTCAGTGGGATTGTTTTTCTGGATGAAGGGAACAAGCTCTACGGTATAGCAATGGATTCTGTTTGGTAGTATGTTCTCTGTTAAACTACTAAACTTGACCGACTGCTACCACTTTTTCCCTGGAACTATTTTGGGCAGGAGCCTTGTGTATGGTCAGTCAAATTTTGACTTCCATGGAAATCCCGAATCCCTGAACTGATCTGGGTGATGTTTGGATATGTTGGTCACCCAGATCGGGGCTATCAGATGATATAACATTTGTGGGGTTTTCATGTAGTTAAAGGTACTTTTGGAATGTCTGTGAAATTAGTTTTTTTTTTTGTGCCTGGAGATAATGAGTTTTGTACAGTTCCTTACTCAATTATCTCCCAAGCATAGGTGAGGGATTATCCTCATGCTGGTCTGTGTGTTCAGAAATGTATATTCCAGCTTGTACTCCCAGAACTATGTGTTGTGGGGTTACTGGGAGGGGAAAGGGCTAATCACTTCTCCAATTTGTTCCAGTGTGGAGGATTCATCAGGGAAAGTCCTTATAAGGACTAGAGCTCCCAGGACTGTGTGTCGTCCAGTGCCTGGGAGTGGATAGAGTGAGTTCACCATTCGTTTCCAGGACCCCAGTCAAGTCACGGCAACTAGGAGTGCTGAGGTTTGTCCCCTGTTCCAGCTAGGAAGCGGTCCTTGGCGGAGGTACCCAGCCGGAGTACAGGGAGCTCCGTTACAAACACCAACATTTAATATAAATACACCCCTTTAATCAAACGGCAACACCACACAAACTACATTGAAATACACCCTGCACACAAACATCAACACTACACCCAAATTCACACACCTACTCCATATAAAAACATGCTTACGTTCAAACATAGAGAAACTGCTCACAAATATAACTCTGCAAAGATGAGCAAATTGTAAATCCCCAGCTTCAAAGTATCGTGGGAGTTGTACGACCGTCAAGGGTTAACCTTTTAGTCACACTTGCATGACCCTAAAAATTCAAGGTGCCAAGGCCTTCCTCGTATTAATTCTGCCAATGGAATAAATAGTCACAAATTTTATTTACAGCTTGCATGCATAACCTCTCATGTTCTAATAATCCAGTAAAAATATGATTGATTGAAGGAGTGGCTGGGATATCTCATCGAATGCCTCTCTTCAGTGAGATTCAGAGAGCAGAAGAAAATCCAGCGAACTGGCATAAAGGAACCTTGTGAGGATCATTTTCTTTCTAGAATGTATTAACAGTTTAAGAAATTACATTTTACTTCAAGGGAGGAGATACTTAGGGGATGTGTGTGTTTGCGTGTGTGTAGTAGTTTTGAATATAAAAGTTTGAGTGCAAATCAACTGCCAATTAGAAATAGTTAGAAGGAAAAGGAGAAAAGCGCTACTTTTGAGTCCTTAAAATGCACATATTGCCCCCCCCCCCACCCCCTTTAATTAAGATAGTGTTTTTTTGCTAGACAGGAAGTAAAAACTGAGGTTTTAAATATGACCACCAGATAGTCCCTCAAATTTCTTGTCCCCTGGTGATGCATATCTGGTTTTCATCACACTAATGGCATTACTTTAAAAAAATTAAAAAATGGGGGGTTAATCTGGCATGTATCTCTATTTTCTGATTTCTGAAATTGTTATATAGTTGTAACAAATAGCATACTGTTTTAGATAATGTTTTCTGCAACTATATCATTCATAGATGTCTAAATTTAAAAAGAAAAATGTTTAATTATCAAAGTTAACATTTATATAGAGTCTTTTCATGGAGTGACATTCCTTAAATCTGATCAACAAAATATGCATGTTAGAATGACTTGCATATAACTCTTGGTTCATAAATGGCAATCAGTTTGTGGTCCCTGGATAAAAGAAAAACTGGCCACTATAGTGCCCATTGGTGTGCACCTAAAGAATTTTTTTAGAATGGGTTGACAACTTACCTGGGTTAGCTGTGCACCTATGCTGCATCTGGTCAACACCTGCAGAACATATCTTCATTGAACGATACAGGACCTTGCACATTGATGAGATGTTTTAGCTGGCATTTTAAACCAATAAGTGTGGCCCTACTTCGCTCAGGGGAGCAAACTTTATTCTCCTACAAGGAGAATATGGAAGCTGGCTCTGTAGCCGCAGGGACCCGAAAGGACCCTGGTAAATGTTTGGACTGTCCTAAAATGGTTTGACAAATTACTCAGGGTGGGTGCAAAGACACTGCCCGCGTTGTAGACAAGATGCTTGGAGTGTCCCTTTAATGTATTTTCTTGAACGTTTTTATGACGATTCCCCTCTCTAATTATTGTGTATGTATCCTTTTAAAATGTAAAGCATGATTATAATGATATATAGAGATTGGAAGATTACTCCTGGTCAAGCTGGGTAAAAAAAGTCTGCTAATTTGGTTGGCATTTTGTACATGTGTAAAGAGATAATATACAGTTATTGTACTCTGCTATCTCAGTGTTACATCAAACCTAGGTACAAGATATATATATATATATATATATATATATTTTTTTTTTTTTAAGCTGTTTTTTTCTTTTCTTAATATTTTGTAAATTTCAAAGTAGGTGTTTGTTTATAATAAGAAGCAAATTATTCATGCCATGGTTTATACAAAAAACGAAAACACCTGGTTTATGTGACACTATCAAGGTGGCGTGTAGAATAATAAAGATGCATACATAGCAAAATCAAACAGCAGATATCCTGCTCACATTTCTGTAGTTTATCAGCTTTTCCTCCCTTCCAAAAATGGCCTTTTTTAACCTAATTGTGTGTTTGTAATCAAACAAAAATGTTAAAATGTGCATTGCCTATCTGCATTTTGCTTTATGACTTTTTGAGTTTGTTATGGTAACCGCATATTTGCAGATCTGTGCTGTGAACAGGGATTAAAAAATAATTTAAATAAAATATATTTTTTTATTCTCTATATTTGTGTACTCTGTTTACGCTTTTCCTCACCTCTGTTAAAAGTAACATCCTGATTTGTGTACTGTCCCGAGCCACAAAATACTAATCTGGAATTTTTTGTTCCTTTTTTTGTTTATATTTAGCTGGCAGATGGAGGAGTCTCTTTTCCACTCCTGTTTCCATGTCTTTTCCATATAGTCCTGTTGCGAGACTCACTCCGTATTGCAATGGCTTAAATTCTCCCAGCATCCTTAAAAACCCAACTAAAGCAATACTAACACCTGAGAAGACAGGTAATGCTTCCAACTTATTTTATGTACACATTTCCATCATATATATTTTACCGTATACAGTGAGCTAGGGGAGAGGGGGGAAACCACAAAAACATTTCCCTCCCTTACATCTCTGTTCATTTTTTAAATCACATCACATTTCGGGATCATTGGTCCATATTGGTTTAGCCTAATATGTGTTCCAAGTTTCACTGCATTACAATCAGTTTTTGGTGCCAATTTGTATCCTGATCATATTAATTATGTAACTCAATAAATTGACATTTAATGTTTAATGTTTTAGTTAACATATAATGCAAGTGTTACCATTATAACTAATAGGACCATTTTCAAAAATGCTTCCAGGTTCCACTGCTGGGACACAGGTTGGATTACCTTGGAAGTTCAAATATTCCCACATATAGACTGCTGGGGAATTGTAGGCCTCATACCCACGCTAGAACACCAAACATACCTGGGTGTGTTTGAGGTATTGGCTGTGGTGTCAAGAATCCTCTTCTATGTAACTGTATGGGTCAAATTAAGGACTAACCCACGCTATTACATAAATTTGTAGTATCCTGTGTACTATTTTAAATATAATTTTTACTCTTTTTATGTACTTGTACTGTACACTTATATAAAGGCTTCCAACATTACCTTTCTTGGCAAATTCAGAGAGATCAGAAAATACATGTAAAACCAGCATTCATCTGCTATGTAACCTGAGTGGGGAAGATACATATGAATTTAAAGAGCTTTTTTTATTTTACATTTAAAGATTTTTTTTTTTTTTTTAGAATAAATGTTAAAGGACCTCTATAGTGCCCTGAGGGTGCCCCCACCCTCAGGGACCCCTTCCCGCCTGGCTCTGGGATGAGGAAAGGGTTAAAACTTACCTTTATTCCAGCACCGGGCGGGGAGCTCTCCTCCTCCTCTCCGCCTCCGATCCTCCCTTTCGGCTGAATGCGCATTCAGCCGGTCTCATAGGAAAGCATTTACAATGCTTTCCTATGGACGCTTGCGTGCTCTCACTGTGATTTTCACAGTGAGAATCACGCAAGTGCCTCTAGCGGCTGTCCCTCTCCAAACATAGCGCTTATGGTTGTGACGATAAAGCTCTATTTTGGTCTCGTCACTCTAAATTACAATGTGCTAGTAGCTGTGAGGCGTGTCAAGGTGTTGTTTGGCATATTGTAACCAGACTTTTTTGTGGCATTGGCACAGTAAAGGCTTCTTTCTGGCAACTTAACCATGCAGCTCATTTTTGTTCAAGTAGCGTCGTATTGTGCTCCTTAAAACAACCACACTGTCTTTTTCCAGAGCAGCCTATTAAACTCCTGAGGTTACCTGTGGGTTTTTCTTTTTATCCCAAACAATTCTTCTGGCAGGTGTGGCTGAAATCTTTCTTGGTTTACATGACATTGGCTCTAGGGATCCTTGAATTTTTCCACTACTATAAGTGATTGAACAGTACTGACTTTCATTTTCAAGGCTTTGGATATCTTTTTATATCCTTTTCCATCTTTAGAAAGTTCAATTACCTTGTTACGCAGATCTTTTAACAGTTTTTTTCTGCTCCCCATGGGCTCAGTATGTAGCCTGCTTGCAATTGTAACCTATGTGTGTTACCTTGTGTGTCTGTAACAAGGCCAAACATTCAATGTATGTAAACTTTGGATCAGGGCTAGTTGGGTGATTTCTGTTATCATTATGATTTAAAAAGGAGCCAAGAAACTATGTGATAATAAATGGCTTCATGTGATTATTATCCTTCAATAAAATAAATATTTTTGCATGATCAGTCATGTTTTCAAAATCCATGCCGAAATCTCACAATTTCTGCCAGGGTATGCAAACTTTTCAGCACAACTGTATAGTTACATGTGCCTACCTCAACATTTCTAATTGGTGGCTGTTATGAGATATTTTAAGTTACTTGCTAATAAGCAGAATAAATGTATCTTACTAGCACAGTCTGATTTCTAAACAAATTGTTGTAGTTTAAATACCTATTACTGAGGGTTTTATTGCTGTGGTGCTTTGTAATACACTCAGACACACTAACAATTTGGAGCACGTAGAAAAGAGGGCTATTACAATAGAAAAGAGGAACAGAAGGACATGGGGACACTTGGGTGGAATGCATCTGACACATTGTCATTAAGATGTACTTTGTTTGAAAAAGTGTTCTTCTTGATATTACCCAAGAATGGAAAAGGATCAGTAGATACACTAGTTATAAAAAAAACAAAAAAAAAAAAAACAAAAAAAAAAACATTCTGACCCTCTCTGAGCAGATATAAAGCTCTGGTTGGCAGAGAATAATCCAAGAGTCTGTGATATACAGCCACTCTAGTTAGGATATAGAATGCAATCAGGTTCTCCAAGGCATTGTAAATTGTTTTGATTTGCTTGTCAATGTATGCAGATTCTGGAGTTCCCTCAGACACTATATGCAAAGCCTGAATATGAGGCGTCTACGGTTCTTATAGACACAAGATAAACTGCCCCACTCTATTAAAATAATATATATAAAATCTACATTACTGATGTTCCTCATTATCCTTTACTAGAATGCATAAATTAATGAACAAACCGTGGCACATAAGTTGACACTTTTATATCTGCTCCTTTTTGCAGATATAAGGAGGTATGTATAAGGAGAGAAGCAGAGCCCCGTAACATTATCCAAACAATGCTGCTCACATAGCTAATATAATCTGATTAACAGGGAGAACAGGACTGTGCAATGTGAAATGGTCATATCTCATCAGCCTTGGCTTTACCCACTACCACTGAGCTGGTAATTACAGATTAAGTTTTTTTTTTGTTTGTTTGTTTTTTAAACCCTCTATTTTACTGGATTGGAGAGGAAAGATGATGGAATTACAAATATTTCCCCTGGTACACACTATTTAAAAAATATATATTTTGAGTCAATGGACTAACCATTATCTCGCTCTCCTTTTACATTTTTCGGGTTTATTTGTATTTTATAAAGGAAGTAATTGATCATTCTGTGTTCTGTAACTTATTTAAAAGTTTTTTTTTTTTTTTTTTCTTTATTACTTTGCTGAACTTTGCGTTTGCTTTTCCTGTGTTAGGTTCCCAGACGGTGTATGTTAATACATTTATATTTGTAGTGCTACTTTTAATGTATTCCACTTCTGTTTTGTGATAGTTCTTTTTTCTTTTCTTGAGACGAGTTATTCCTAGTTAATGATCTCTAGAGAGAACATCAACCTGCTGAAGTTGACCTTTTTATTCAGTAATGTAGCCATCACCATTTGTATGTTTCTCCAAATGCACCATTTTACGGTCTGTATTCCACAAGTATGCATCATGCAGCATTTAGTGATTAGTAATTAACACATCTAGAGAAGTATCAATATTCTAATTGGGTCTACTGAGATCTGAAAACCATTACTTTGCAGCTGAACTACTTGTCTTTATGTGATCATGATCATATCTGAATAATGAGTCTCGTTCATTAGTAGTAATGATTGGGATAGATGTAGAAAATGTATCTTACAAAAGATCTATTTTCACCTGCTCCCTATATATTATTCTCACTCTTAGCACCCGCAGGATGTGGTGTGATATCTGTCCTTACACCCCATGTGATTGTATTTGCACCATGTCAGTGATTGGAGCACAGAAACACTGCTTGCTCCCCTGCTAGACACTAGGGAAGCAGCCACCCTTTACCACCACCATTACACGTAAATGGTAAATAACCTCTGGGTTTACACTGACTTCACTTGTGTTCTTAAACCCTTCAAAGTGTCAGACAGTCAGTGTAAACCTGGCGGTTAGTCACTTACACTGTGGTCACGACAGAAGTTAGGTAAGGAAAAAGTAAAGTAAAAACTGCCCTGGGCCTAAATCCTGTCTAATCTACAATCACTAAATTATAAAGTCAACTCAATGTCCTGGGATGAACATGTCTCTGGCACATCTCCAGCCACAACCCCGGAAAGTGTCTCTCTACGGCCATTTCAAATGTTGGAAAGTATGCTAACCTGGTATTGCAATTAAAGTAACATTGTAGCCATTGTAACTGCTTAATCTCACTGAAGTGGCTACAGTGTCTGGAGTCCCTTGGTGCCATCATTTAAGCTTTTAATGTTATACGAGAGTTCCCAGTAGCTCATCCCCCTGTGCAGCTCAGGCTAAAGAGGAAGAATTAGCCCTAGCAGCAATGGGTGGCTGTAATTGGCTGAGAGTGTAAGCTGACCACTTTCGGTCTATCTGTACCTGGTAAAATACATGTTCTCCCATGTTTGTGTTAAAGAGTTAATCCAACCCTTTTGGGGAGGGGGACCTTCCCGGTGTAAAATGCCATATTGGGCACTGTGGAGAAGATTCCCCATCTGTTTGTAGTACTACCTGCAAATAAAAGGATTTTACTTACCTGAAATCCAGCACCGGGCCAGGCACCCAGTGCAGACCTACTGCGTTCCCTCTCAGGTCACTGGGGCCTTGCACAGTCCAATTACACACATAGAGAATTTTTTTTTTTTAATACTGACGACAACTGTGGGAAGGAGAGGAAAGCAAGGGGAATATTTTTATGTCTGTCTGCAGTGTGCAGTGCCACTTGTGCCAAGGTTCAAGCTGAAACAGTGCACATACATACTGTTACCTCCATGACCACTTCAAATCACTGAAGTGGTCATGGTGGTTGGAGTAACACTTTGAGAATAATAAATGGCTTTACTTGCCTGCCAGTGCCGACACACTATCTACTGCTTACCTCTTAACTTCCCTTTATATTAGGAGGCCTGGCCCAATCCAATGATCCTGCTAGAAGACCTGATGTGCATGTATGGCAAGTGCTGCGTGCGCATCCAAGCTTCCCCTTGGGAAATCGGTCAGAGCTACGCAAGCTCCTGTAGTGGCTGTATGTGAAGCAGCCAGTAGAGGACAATTTAAACCCTGCAATGTAAACACTGCAGTTTCGGGGGGGAAAAGATAACTGCAATGTGTTACATTTGCAGGGTTACAACTAAAGGGCCACTGGACCCAGGCACTTAATTGAGATAAAAAAGGCCTAAGTTACTTCTGTTTTCCTTTGAGAATTATACATGTAAAATAATCTGCATACTTGCCACAGGCCGCCTCTCTCTTTATGTTGCTTTACATGCAGTCAGTATGACTATTTGCTCATAGCCCCGTTAAGCATTACATTCAGTTGTGTTTTGATACAGCCTTGATACTGTAAAGGGTAACTTTCACATAACCTCAACAATGGTATTCATTCAGAGCAGACATGCTCAACCCTTACAATATAGAAACTGTATTCTAAAGGAGGCTGTATAAACAGATATTGCTTTACAAACCAACAAAACAACTGTTTGAAAAGTAAATTGTTATTGCATTCCTATTACTTTGGCAAACAGCATCAGACATAGAGCATCAGGGAAGGATCTTGGGCTTCTTTGTGTGTTCCAATTAATGTGTTTTTTGTTTTGTAGTGCGAACACCTGCTGATTAATAAAACCCATTTTATGATAAAAATGTGCATTGTTTTTACTCTCAACTATTTTAATGGAACCAGCGTGGTCGCCTATTATATGATAATATTATGCTAATTTGACATCTGTGTCCTGGTAATAGTAACTGTCTGTAAACTGTTCCTCTTAATTGGCCTTGAAAAATGGCCAGCAGGGATTGTATGTGTGTTCAAGGTTCCATCAATTTCCCCAGTATGGAATCATATATATTTACATTGTTTTGTTTATGTTTACAGCTATACTTTTTCTTTTCTAGGTTACAACTCTAAGGGTTCTGCTTTAAGCCCACAGTCCTCAGTGGACAGTGAACTGAGTACCTCTGAGCTGGAGGATGATTCAATCGCCATGGGATATAAGCTGCAAGACCTCACTGATGTTCAGATTATGGCTCGGTTACAGGAAGAAAGTAAGGGTTATATTGCCTACTACCTCTCTCACTATGGTCAGATTTTTTTTTTATGTAAAACTAGTATGCCCACATCCAGTGGATCATATTATTAGAAATGGGCATATAAGACTAGAGTAATGTTGCAAAAACTCTATCTATCTTTTAGATATATCTTTTTATTTTTTTATTTTGACTTTTAAGTAATTCTTTAATTTAAGAACTGGCTTCCACTCCTTAGATAAAATTACAGAAGATCTAAAAATAAACTGTTAGTACAGAAAGACATATACGAGAAGTTTATTTTCTAGGTTTTGATTAGATTTATTTACCGGTGGGTAAATTAAATACATTTTAGTGAAATGGAGTATGTTTCATAATGTGATGTATTTATTATTTTAGGCCTAAGGCAAGACTTTGCATCTACCTCCACTTGCAGTTCTGTGTCAAGACATCGCTCCAGCTTTTCACTATTCTCTGGGAAGAAAGTATCATGTATTAGTGATCAAGACTCCGACCGCTACAGTGTTGAAGATGATGATGAAGACTTTGATAATTTACCACCACCTCAGCCCCGACTCAGTCGTTGTTCCCCTCTACAGAGAGGAATTCCTCATTCACAGACTTTCTCTAGTATTCGGGACTGTAGAAAGAGTCCTAGCTCTCTCTATCTCAACTCAAATGGTTATCAGCAATACAGTTATACGTCACCAACCCAAACACCAGAGCAACCGCAGAACAGGATATATGGAGGTAAGACTGTAAGATCAAGGCTTCTGAAAACCATTTCAACGGAAATATATGCCTTACCTGTGAATTCACAGTTTTGTGTTCCGTATATGAGTACTATGTGCATCATTTATGGCATCACTCATGACAAACTGCAATCATACTTGGACTGATTCAGGGCAAGACATTGCGCATCAAGCTCTTCTGTTTTGTTTGATAAACCCAACGTTCGGCTGATCAAATCCAACGTTTATTCCCTGCTATTCATGCAGGACCAATCCCATTTTCTGCAGTACCACCTAATTCAGACCAGTTTGGTGCTATGTCTTCATATTCAGCCTCTGAATGAATAATATACGTTTTGGATTAACATTTGGCACACTGCACAAACTAACCTTAGCCTCTACCAGCAGAGTACAATAGGTTCAGATTGAAAATTGTAAGAGACCGATATCCAATTTGTCTCTTCCATCAAGGACCAGCTTGCTGGAAGAGGTCTATTATTATAATCACTCAGTACAATGACGAAGCCTCCCCAGTAACTACAATTGGGGTTATAAGAGACACATATCACGATATACACGCTACAAGTCTGTCAGTAACGATAAAATCAAATTGAGTGCGTTTAGTAACCTGTGCTGCAAGAGACCTGTATCCACTAGTCTCTGCCAGCATTAGTAATAGCTTCTGCCAAACCTATTGCATTTTCAGTAAACTCTATCCATTTTCTATTATAATAATAAACATTTAGGTCTAATCTTTTATTTACACCTTTGACCCAGTAAAAAGAATCTGGGTTTAAGAGACCGTTATCAAGATATTAATTCACAAGTCTCTGTCAGCAACATGTAAGATCAAATTGGGTGTGACAAGCAACCTGTGCTGCAACAGACATTTATTCATGTGTCTTTTCTACCAATAACAATAGTTTCTGTGAAACTGACTACTACATGATCAGTAAGCTAGAAATTTGAAACATTATTTCTCTGCTAGCAATAGCAATTTTTTACCTTAGGAGCCAGATTGCAACATAATAGCAATAGCTAATACAGTATATTTAATACAGTATATTTTTTTTGTGCACTCCCCAAGGTATCCCTACTTAAGGGATAGGACCTATACAATCTTATTGGTATAACGCAATTACATTACGGTAAGACCATACCTAAGGAAATGTATATAAATATACACATTTTACTTATTATTTTTCACAGTTATCCACTTTTTATTTAGAACAAATAAAAGTTAAATCTTAATGTGTTATCTACACCTTAGGTCTGGGCAATTCCTCCTCTTGCGTATATGAGGAAGCACATTTGTTTGGTGGGGAGTTCTCTCTTTTTAAAATTTTTATATCTAGTATAAGAGTCCAATAATTTAGTGTTCTTTGTTTTTTGTGTGTTTAGTTTTGAGTGTCTCTGTTTTGCTCAGCCCAAATGCCGTGGTTCCATTGAACTCTGGGAAACAATGTAGGCAATGACCACTCTTGTTTTGGGTGAATGATAGGGTGAAATGGTTGGCAAGTACCGCTTGCTGTATTAACTGGATTTTCTATGCAAACCATTTTATGTTTCCTATTATTCCTATTATGTCTTTTTTTCATTATGAGCCATGTTTTGATTAAACATTTTTAAATTGTTGTAGCAGATTGATATTGGTCATTCTACTATGGAAATCTCACTTACATTGTTTTCTTGTAATTGTCCTATTTATAGTTACATCCCCCTCTCATATTATTGTAAAGCGCTACGGAATCTGTTGGCGCTATATAAATGGCAATAATAATAATAATAATTATAATATTAAGAATTGTATGTCCAATGTCAAGTTGTATGAATATAAATGATTATCCTCAAAAGCTTATATTATTATATTTAACCATTAAGGTTTTTAAAATCTCTTTAAAAGCTAGGATAAAGCACCTGTACAGACATTGTGGCTAAAACTAAAGGTTCATTCTAATTTGTTTATTTTTCTGTCTGCAGTTTATAACTGTAATGATGTACAAAAACAAGAAAGTCCTTTGGAATGATCTCATGCCCCAAGGAGTGTCCTAGCCATAAGAAAAATCTATTTACTATAAATGCATATTAACCGCAACAAAAAATAAATTTTGTTGTTGCCTGAAAGGACAATGCATAGACCCTTATGCAACTGTCACACATTCTCATAATTAATATTTAGTGCGCATTGGTGTACATGTTTTGTATTGTGTGCTAGGCAAAAGCTGCTATAATTGTATAACAATAATTCAAGAGCCTTTTTTGGGAGATTGGGGATTACTCTGCAAGCATCATTAAGG
This sequence comes from Pelobates fuscus, assembly GCF_036172605.1. Lineage (NCBI taxonomy): Eukaryota > Metazoa > Chordata > Amphibia > Anura > Pelobatidae > Pelobates > Pelobates fuscus. The sequence continues at coordinate 353,151,286 of NC_086317.1, read as the reverse complement.
CTGTCATTATTGTCAAATTCTCTTGTTTTTGCTTCCTAGATAAGCTCCGGAGAAGCATGCCTAATTTGGCTCGAATGTCAAGCACACCTTCTAGCACTGTGGTTTCTTCTCCAGTTACTGTACGCAACAGCCAAAGTTTTGATTCTAACCTGCATGGTGCTGCAAATGGCATTCCGAAACTGCAGTCAAGCAGTAAGTTTCTCAGTTATTAATATTTTACAAATGGACTCTTAATAACCCTCTTGGACCAAATAACACTTACACCGTGTACTAATGGAAACAAATAAAATAAAGACATTAAGTAACATTTATGTTGTAAATGTAAACCATTTCGAAGAACAAAAAAATAAATCACAAAAATTTGCCCCACCCAACCCTTACGCCCCCCTGCAATTAAAGGCTTAACAAAAACCTTTAAACACTGACACAATTCCAGTGCTTAAAGGACAAAATAGTGGTAAATTGGCGCTATGGTAGTGTAAAAAATAGTGCTGATAAAAACCACCGTGAAATCAACCACTTAATTCCACACAGTACATAGAATAGAAGACAGAGCAGAGTATGGTGGTTAGCGCGCTATACAGTAGATATGAGTTGTGACAACAGGTATGTGCACAGTGTACAAAAAGTGTAATTATAGAAATATATACATACACTTTAAAATAAACTTTATCCAGAGGAATTTCTAAAAGAAAAAAAGGCTCCCATAGGGCAATACAATCTGTATAATGTCCACACAGTGATTGAAATATTAGTGCAATAGTACCATCCTACTCACATTTTTATGAGCCTGTATAAATGACTGGCTCAAGTAAATAAGCATAGGTAGGATGTATGGATGTAAATCCTCAGCTTCTGTGCTCTCCCACAATGATCATATGGTAAAAAGTAATGAGCAAAAGTTAGAAGTAAAATCTTAACATTTATTACAAAAATCAATAAAAGCTCTTGCATATAAGGAGCACAACAAGCTGCATACAGAGATTCTTCTTAAATAATGCACAACGCGTTTTGGCTGGACGCCTTCATCAGATGCATACTGATACTGTCCCACTTTTTGTTTCCAAATTTCACGCTGAAAGTCCTTTGTAGACACGCCTACTTTAGATGCGTCATGTCACTTCCGCTAGTGCCTGATGTGTACTTCCGGTTTCGTCTGGAGGTCAGTCATTACTTCCACAACATCTTGCTACACCCGGAAGAACCTCCTAGGGTGTGCTTACTCACCAAGAAAAGAAATACATTCCGGCTGCTCTGCGGCATTTTCTTTCAAAATCCATGTAACTTGATTTAGTGTATTTTAGCAAAGCCGCCGAAATATTCCGGCGGCCATCTTGGATGAGGCATACCAGAGGATATAGTATGGGCAGGGAAACATAGAAAAAAGGAAATAAAGTGCAGTATCAATAAATACATGAATAAAAAAAGTATTAAAACAATGTACATATGTAATTATATTACATATACCCCAAAAAAATGAATATGATTTAATAAAAATGTGAGTAGGATGGTACTATTACACTAATATTTCAATCACTGTGTGGACATTATACAGATTGTATTGCCCTATGGGAGCCTTTTTTCTTTTAGAAATTCCTCTGGATAAAGTTTATTTTAAAGTGTATGTATATATTTCTATAATTACACTGTGCATATACCTGTTGTCACAACTCATATCTACTGTATGGAGCGCTAACCACCATACTTTGACCCTCTGTGCTGGCTCTGTCTCCACCTCCTCTGATGTAAACTCCAAAGGGGAACCTAATGCGCATGCATGGCAGGCACTGAGTCCAGCTTCGTTTCATGGAGTTAATGTCTGTGTAAATGCAGGAATCCACTAGAGGCAGTCTTAACCCTCAAATGTAAACATTGCAATTTCTCTGAAACCGCAATGTTGTAAATTGCAGGATTGAGTTCTGCACCCAGATCACTTCAATGAGATGGAGTGGTCTGGATGTCTATAATGTGCCTTTAAATTGAAAGAAATGATAGCCATTTACATGAAGACTTTTTAAAGTGAATTGACATCATGCAGACAAGAAATACCTCTTGGTAAGTCTGTGATGTATTATTTTTATTCATAAAGCTCTTAAACATAAATTGCACTGTACATTGAGTAAGCTAAGCATAGAAGTAAGTGATTACAAATTCACACAATAGGATTCTAGGACAATTTGAGCGTTGCTCTCACCACTTCTTGACTCAAAGGAAGGTTGAGTATAAATGGCCATATGGTGTTAAGTATATGATGTTGAGTAAGGTTAAGACACAGATTTACTTTTACACAATTAATCCTAATGGCAAAGAGATTGCTGTGGTCCGGTGTCCACGTTATACGGGATTTATATAAAACTATATGATAATATTATCTGTAGAGTTAAGAAGATAAAAATCGGATTAAGATAGAAAGTGGAAGGTGAGAAAATATATTTCTGCAGGAATACCTCATTGTTAAATTGATTTGCTTCCATAAGTAAGTGGGTTTTATTTATTATAGGTCTGAATCGTGGGAGGTCTGAGCATGTGGCAAAGCTTGACAAGACCCACAACTGAATGTTAATGAGGGGGGTGCCAAGGCAGTTGTACCCAGAGGGATCTAAATGGGTACTACCAGTTCATTAACGTTCTATAAAATGTTCTACATTTTCATCACGTCAGTGTGAGCAGAGTAGAAATATATTTTTGCAGATATCCTGGTTATATAAAATGCACCTTGTTAATTAGAAGAATTTCGTAATAATATAAGTTTAGTTTTAATTGGTTATGGCTGCTTTTAGTCCAACCAACCTTGGAGGTTCTTGTTGACTTTGAATACTGAGAAACAAAATGGATGTGAAAGCTAAAATGGCTGCAACAGTTCATAGCATACAATAAGCCTGTGGTTTTACTATCCACGCAAGTTTAATTTAAAACCTCTTGAACTTTGCAGATTTCAATAGAAATTGTCACATTTTATAAGTTAACCATGTTACATTCTTCTGGCGGTTAATAAGATATCGGTTCCTGTTACTTCCTGATTGCTAAGCTCAATGTAGGTAAACTAAAGAGGCAACAATTGTTCTGAGCACCTGTGTTGCAAAGACTTTTGTAGGAAAGGGGGGGGGGGGGGGAAGGGAGGTTGCAAAAGCTGCTTACAGGAGATCTGCGCTGTTTAAAGCATGCATTAATTTAATTGTGTATTATTTCATTGTGGGTATATCTATTAAGTATTGTTTCTTTTGTTTGTATTTGGACAGTGGAATGCCACTTAGGTTTTGTTTTATGTAACACTAGTGTCACGTACTTAAACAAACAAAATAAATTGACATCAAGTTGTGTGTCCTGCTCAATGAAGCTTTCAATCTAAAGATTACAGGTAGGCGGATACATATTGTCTTGCCCAGGGACACTTTCTAGTGAGCTGGTCTAACCAGGATAGTGCTTCCCATCAGTATTTGGACAGTGACACAAGCCGGATTATGTAGTAAAGAGTGAATTGCCTGGAATTCAAAGTACATTAACAAGGTTCATTTATAAAAAAAAAAATCGAATTTTCATGCTTTTTGCAAAAGTGAACAAACACTCTTCACACACAAAGCATGTCAGCAAGATTTTAAAATATATATATATTTTATGTAGTACAACTTGCTGACCTCTAGAGGGTGCTAATGTATATAAAAAATTTTAGCTGTAAAAACATAAAATTTGTATCTTGTAATACCTTTTGTATTGGACTAACAGAAATATTAATGACAAGCTTTCAGGAGAACATCCCTTTCTCAAGAATTCAAGAATGTGTCGTCTTGCTCAGAAATGCTTTAGACTTGAGAAAGAGAGGTTTTGTGTTAAGCCCATCACTACTTCACAGTACTCCAATATCGGTGGGTCCTACTTTAATTTTAACAAGGAAGATTAAAATACTAACTGCAATACACACATTTTAAGCAGCCTTGTACGATTTAAAACTGTATTTTTTGTGTGTGTGCGCTGTTCCTTAAACTGTATTTTGTATACACAGGCTCTCTTACCTCTTGTATTTGTCTGTGTATATTGTACGTTTCTCCACTAATTGTACAGCGCTGCGGAATCTGTTGGCGCTTTATAAATAGCAATAATAAATATACACTTTGGTTTTTACAGCAGCACCACTTCTTGTTTTGTCATTGGTATACATTTTTTTCTTATATTGTCATTTCCATTGCTGTGTCTCTATTTTTTAGTACCTTCACCTGGTCAACTTCAGCAGAGAGTACTCAGTGTGGGTAACTTTCCAATGTCTGCAAGGCCACCTCTGAAAGCAACAGCGTATGTCAGTCCAACTGTGCAAGGAAGCAGTGGTATTCCTATGTCAACCAGTTTACAGTGCTTGTCAAGCTCTGGCATCCCAATGCCAAACAAGAGTCCAAATACAGTGACTATAGGTCGTAGTGCTCTTCCGAGACCAGCATCATTCTCCAGCAGCAATGGGAGTAGTATACCACGCAGCAAGATCGCACAGTCGCCACGAAGGTAATCCATACCTCATAGTTTATACACTTTAAATGTGAAATTCCTGATTTTTTTTTTGTATTTTTTTTTTTTTTTAAAGACACTATAGCCATCAAAACAACATAGTTGGAGATAAATCCCTTTTGTTTCTGTTTATGCAGCTCTAGCCACAGCTATCCGGGCTGTGACTCACACAGCCTGCATAAAAAAAAAAGGTTTCATTTTCAATCAGATGTTAATTTATCTTAGAACTTTTTAACTCGTGCTCTGTAAATTTCATTTTTAATCATACGCAGGAGTCTCTTGCAGGGCCTAGATGGCTATTAACAGAGCAGCAGTTAAGAAATTCTAAATTAAACAGACAGTGCTATAAAGGACATTTAAACATTACATGTCTCTTTACAGGAAGTGTTTAGGAAGAATGTGCAAGTTACATGCAGGGTGGTGTGACTAGAGCTGTGTAAAGTGACTTAACTCCTAAATGGCAGAGCATTGAGCAGTGAGACTGCAGGGGCATGTTAGACACCAAATGTGCTTCATTAAGCCAAAGTTGCATACATAGCTGACTTGAATATTTTCAATTTTGCCATTTTGGCCAATATTTTGAAATACATTCCTGAAAATGTATAAATAATCCTGGCAGTGTTAAAAACATCCATTGAGCATGTTTATATTTAGCTGCATAATTTATGAAAAATACCAGTAAAAAGCAACGGAGATTATATGTAGTAATTAATTAATTTTAATTTTGGGCACACTGTACTATGTCGTGAGCATGATTTAGTAGATTGTAAGATAACTATGTCCTGGTCAGCAGGGCCTGTGCTTCCTATTAGCACCTACTTCCCTGCTGCTTCGGCTGGATCTGGAGTACATTAAGATGTTTTATCTTCCTGACACTCTGGAACCCAATCAATCCTGTAACATACAGCTGCTAGCACCTCCCCATCTTTGGTCCTGCCCTCCTCCTTCTAATTATTATTTTAATGCATCGAATTACAACGAGGAGGGTGGGAGTAGAGTGTGTTGGCGATGGCAGCTGTATGTCACAGGAGAGATGGGGTACCGCGCATGTCAGAGCACTGGGGAGGGAAGGGGGGTTACATGTCAATAATGCAAGCTGAGGCAGCCATGAGGTAGGTGTTAATACAAACTTTGTCCCCAACTTATAGTTATCTCACGTGCAGGATTTAGAAGATCGTACAACGTACCATGATTAAAAACAACTTATATATGTTACCTCCGGGGTTCTGTAGAAAAAAATTCAAATAAAACATCAAAAATCATAATAATACATTGATGCTGGGCTTCACCTTTTCTCCAACTTTTCCGCACAATTGAATCAGACAAAATAGAGGAGACGCAGACAAGACTGCAGAGAGAAGATGCAGAGATATTTAGGTGGCTTCTTGCGAATAGTGATAGTGTACTCTAGTTAGTAAGACAAGTGTGTCAGACATTTCATGTATGTGGTTTAGTTATTTAATGTAACAAAGTTTTGACTATTATAATATTAGATATTTTTGCTTCTATTTCTCGAATCAATAATGTGTATACAGATTATATTTTCAGTTTATTTTTACGATAGATGTTCAGCATTTAGATTATTTTTATGATAAATGTTCAGTATTTTTTTTTTGTTAATTTTATCAAAGTAAACTAACATGTACAAATGTTTCCCAAATATAAAATGGCACCAACAAAAATTGCAACTCCAACACCTAACCTAACCTAACAACAAAAACAATAAACCTGGTCTTGCAGAGAGACCTAGGTCCAGTGCCTATTTGAAGTGAAAATTGTCAATGTGGTATATCTGGGTATCTTCACAACCATGAGCTTTCTGCAAGTTATATTATCATCATGTAGTAGAGCCGTCAGCCATACTATCTCATAATTTAGTAAATTAAGGTGAAGGTCTCGTTCAAAATTTAGCCTCTTAGCTGCACATATTCCATGAAACAACTTTAAAGGGACACTATAGTCAGAACAACTACAGCTTATTGAATTTGATTACCTTCAGGCTTTTTGCTGTAAATACTATCTTTTCAGAGAAAATGCAGTGTTTACATTACAGCCTAGTGTTACTTCACTGGCCACTCCTTAGATGGCTGTTAGAGATCCTTCCTGGGTCATGGCTGCCTAAAATGCATCCATTCATTCAGTGTCTCCACCCTCTGCATGCAGACACTGAACTTTCCTCATAGAGATTAATTGATTCAATTCATCTCTATGAGGAAATGCTGATTGGCCAGGGCTGTGTTTGAATCATGCTGGTTCTGCCCCTTATCTGCCTCGTTGTCCGTCTCAGCCAATCCTATGGGGAAGCACTGTGATTGGATCAGGCTACCACTTCTGATGATGTCAGCAGACTGCTTGTTTTCTGAGTCTAACAGCATGCAGAGTTACAGCTTCAGGCTTAAATACAGTAAGATTTTGCTATATTTATGGAGGCATGAGGGGCTCAGGGGGGCTAGATGGTGGTTTTAACACTATAGGGTCAGAAATACATGTTTGTGTTCCTGACCCTATAGTGATCCTTTAAATAGGTTTTACACTGTCTTCTAATGAGCAAATCTGATTATATCAGACATACATTGATGGCAATGATATACAATCATGCACAGACACATGCTATCGCCATAAACCCATACCTCCCAAGTATTCCTTTTTAAGGACTGTCCAAATTTCAGGCACAAATCTCTTTTCTATGCTAAATGCTTTTCTTATTGTTGATGTGTCTGAATGTATAACACAGTTACACAGCAATAATACTAATAGTAATGTGTATTTCAGCTACAATAAACATGCTTAGAAACCACTCTGCGTAAATAAGATGCATTGTTCTTCTAAATTACACTTTTACACAAAATGGTGTTGGTAAGTCACCCACAATTTCTCAGAACAGCCCGGCCTCTGGCCAAATCTTCACTCACACCTCTAAAATAGAAGTGTCCCTTTTTTTCCATTTGAAATGTTAAGAGGTATGTAGACTAGTGTTGTCAATAGAATGGTCCATATTACAGAGATCACAGACTTTAAACAACTTTAAACGTGTCCTGAGTTTAGAAATACCCAATGTCAACATGTGCTAAGCTTTTTTTTAAATAATACACTTAGTATGACGTTATATATAAGATATATACATATATATAATGTATGTGTATATTATTTTTTATTTAAAGGACCACTCTAGTGCCAGGAAAGCATACTCGTTTTCCTGGCACTAGAGTGCCCTGAGGGTGCCCCCACCCTCAGGGACCCCCTCCCGCCCGGATCTGGAAAGGGGAAAGGGGTTAAATCTTACCTTTTTCCAGCGCTGGGCGGAGAGCTCTCCTCCTGCTCTCCTCCTCCGATCCGCCTCTTCTCCTCCCCGTCGGCTGAATGCGCACGCGCGGCAAGAGCTGCGCGCGCATTCAGACGGTCACATAGGAAAGCATTCATAATGCTTTCCTATGGACGCTTGCGTGCTCTCACTGTGATTTTCACAGTGAGAATCACGCAAGCGCCTCTAGTGGCTGTCAGTGAGACAGCCACTAGAGGAAAAAGGGGAAGGCTTAACTAATTGATAAACATAGCAGTTTCTCTGAAACTGCTATGTTTATAAAACAATTAGTTAACCCTAGCTGGACCTGGTACCCAGACCACTTCATTAAGCTGAAGTGGTCTGGGTGCCTAGAGTGGTCCTTTAATTTTTTCACCAGCAGGGGAGCTGCCTGTCAGTTCAGGCAGTCCCCCTCAGGCAGCATTATGGACTCCTACTGCGGTTAAGTGACCACTCTTACAGAGCGGTCACATGGCCCGTGGGGTCCTAATTTGCCAAGGGGGGACTGTCTGGGCTGTCAGACAGCTCCCCCCAGATGGAGAGGAACACTGTTCTCCAGTGGGGGAATGGCGGCGATCGTGTAAGTAAGTAGGAATTCTGTGAACGTACTGGGTACCGTTTTTGTCGGACGTACCTAGTTCGTCCAAGGTCGGGTAGGAGTTAAAGTGCAACAAGTGTACAGATCTGTGTTTAGTGCAATATTTCAACGAGTTACTTAACTGGTTTTGATGAAAATTTTTAGTAAACCAGCAAGTATACCTTAAACAGAAAAATAGTAGACAATAGTGTAAAACCTTATTATATAATTTAAGGTGCAAAATCTTATTTGGAACACTCACATGGCCCAGAGCTAATTCACCTAGCTCTGGTGTGTATAGCTTTTAGGTCCGTTTGGGCGACCTCTCCCCTCTCCCGTATTAGTTCTTTTAATGGGTCCCATTATCCAGTGATGTATCTGAGTGAAAGGAAAATTTGGAAATAGTGTAATATTGCTTTAAGAGAGAAACTTATGAGTATTAATAGTTATACTCACAAACATGGAGCCTAAATCCTGACTCCGCATTGTAACTTTGTATGGTTCAGGACCACACCACCTTCTTTTATAAGTGCAGGAACTCTGGTAATGGTATTTAAAAAAAAAAATAAAAAAAAGTATTACTTTATTATATTTATAAAAACAACAAAGAGAGTGCAATATTATAAAATATACCAATGTTATAAAGTCTTTTATCCTCTAGCAACTGCTCCGACACAAAATGTTGCTTCACATAAGTTCACAGAATGTAATTAATTAGTGATAACTTTTATCAATACCCATAATTTTGGAATGAAATGTTTGATGAGTAGGTACATAATGCATATGACTACATAGTGCATCTCTCAAAATTTTCTCTCACTCTCTTACCATTGGCAAGAGCTGCCTACCTCAATTTGACACTGGGTGCCAGCCGGAGCTCAGGCAGCCTCAGGAACAAAGCTACTGCTGGAATATGGAGCATGCAGACCATTGCACCATTGTAATGTCCATCAAAATGGACACTCACAAGCAACAGCAAGTAGTGGGAGTGTGAGCCTAGTGCTCAAATATATATGTTTAACTGACTTTGTATTACACTGCTCTGTTTCAGTGCAGCATCCTACTTCTCGTGTTTACCATGTTTAAGTTAACTAGTTTGTGGTGTTTTAGAATAAAACCCACTTCATAACTTTTCCCTTGATGGTGATGGGTTGACGGTGGGTAAATTGAACTACTATTGCCTGGTAGATATTGACCTGCTATTGAATATTAACGATTCTCCTCCGATACATTGGATAAGGGAATAGAAGGAGGACCATGTGACATGTTAGCCCTATGTGTAGGGTTTTGCAGAAGCTCGTATTTTATTATTTTGCAGCAATCTTACAACTCATGGAACGTTCTGAAGTATCTGTCCCCGTGTCAGGGCTATTTCAGGGTGATTCATATTTGCTGCAATTAATTGTTCAATGGGATCTTGTGCAAGAAACTTATAGACCCGGCTAGCAGGCTAAGGGACTCAAAAATTGATTTGTAATATGTTGTACTGTTGCTTTTTCTTAGTTATTTACAAGAATCCAATTCTTATAGTTGCTGCTTTGTTGTTTGAGCCTGAGTTTACAAAAATGTTTTAAATTTGCTACAATTTAGTGTTTAGTTTATAAACCCCACTTGCTGACTAAATGCAGTATTTTTCAGCATGCTAGGAGGGACCATTCTCTTTGGAATTAGACTACATGTGTAATAAAAGAAGAAAACCGTGCAAAATGTGAAATTGTCTGCCATGAAGAGTTTAAAAAAAAAAAATATATATATATATATATAATCTTATATTTTTGCATTGTGCCATCATAGTATACAACATAATGAGTGAGAAAAATATAGATTTTTTTTTTTTTTTTTTTTTTAATAGTCTCATACTCTCTCTTTTCAGTTTTCTTCAGCCTCCGAAGACTTTGTCGTCCCTAAGCACTCTGAGAGATGGCAACTGGAGGGATGGATGCTACTGACCTTTTCCTTCAAAATGTTTGTTTTTATTCAAATGATAAACCAGTGTATAAAATGAAAGCAATTAAGAGTGATGTATAGCCCAGCTGGCTGGGTAACGTGCATTCAAAATAAGTCATCCTTAAGTTTTTAATATTTGTAATATACGTCTTATTTGAGCATACGATAAAAGACTTATGGTCTTTATGTAGTTCTTTCCTGTTTTGACGTGGAATCATTTTTTTTAGACCAATAACTGCAGTTATATATTACAGGCTAGTATTTTCTGAACATATGCAAAGGTGCATCAAAAAGCACTTTTTTCTTTTCTCGTTAAAATGCAGTGCAGAAAATCTACAACTTTTTGTCTTATGGTGCATTAATTATAACATACCTATTCACTTGCTAGACTATTTATTAGAATAGACATTGTTATATGCACAAGGTCACTAACAACATTTTTTTTCTTTTGTTTTACATCTAGAATAAGTACGTATACACATTTTAAAATGCTGCTTAATAATTTGTGCCATAGATAATATATATATTTTTTTTATCACTTCCATTTTGGTATGTGTGAGAGTCAATGGTAATCTACGTAAGGTGTACTTTTTGTTGCAAAAAGCACAAGGGTATAAGGACTAATCACTGAAATGTTCAGCAGAACCACCTTAAAACTTGTTTTGTCATTTTCTTATATTTACATGTTAATTTATTTGTTTATTTAATGATTTTCTACCTAATAATAATAATGACTTACTCTGCAGAGATACTGCTTAAAACTACAAGAGGGCTGGGGTGTCACATTTTTTCTAATTTTTACAACGGTTTTACTTGGTGTCGAAACACTGAAGATAAAAGGTCTTATTGGACAATAAACTTTTGATAGGCATTTTACAGAAATTTAATTGCACTAATGCTTTAATAAGACAGTATATGATTTCGTACCGATGGTAACTGTATACTGCTGTTTTGGAATGTTTCAATAATAAAGAATATTTTCAGCATTTCTTGTTTTGTATTTAAAGGGGTTATTATAATTTTAATGAACAATGAACTCAATTGTAAATATTTTTATATTAAAGCTGCACAATGTTGAATAGTCACATTGCTGTTAAGAGATTTTTTTAATTTTATTTTTAATCAAAAAGATGCAATCGGGTTAGTGTGTAATAAAGTTAGTTTATAAAAGTGCCAATTTCTCTTAAAGTCAGCACTCTTTGCAAATTGAAAAAAAACAGGACACACTCTTCTGGAGTGGAGTTTATCTTTAAGCATTTAAGGCTTTCCTTGCAGTGATGGCATATCTGCCAAGTTTAGTAATTAAGAGAGGGAACCAGCAGACAGAATGGACCCCTGATGCAATTACCACCACTGATGGTGTGCCTGCCCATTAAAAGGGGGAATGTCAACCCAATGTGCACACATGACAGGATGACTGGCTTCTTTGACAGAGTAGCCAATCAGAGTGGTCCCTATGCTGAATGCTTACGACTTATGGACTAAAATGCCCTGTAAGTTATCCCAAGAAGGGACCACTAAGGGACAGGGGGAGTGAAATAGGTCATTAAGAGATGGGGAGGGGGAGTGTAAGACACACACAGAGGCTGAGGAAGAGGTGAAAGAGAAGCACAGAGGGGCCTGGGGGAAAAAGAGTCACACAAAGGAGCTGGGAAGAGTAAGACACAAAGGGGCTTGCGGGAGTAAGGCATGCAAAGGGATTGGGAGGGTGTAGGAGACATACAAGAGTGGGGTGTAAGATACAAAAAAATTAATTAATAAAATAATACAAATAAGAGCTGCTCCCCTATCCTACCCCACAAACCCTCTCTTTCATCCTATACACATACACAATGCATCCTTACACATACACAGAAACACACAATGCATCCCTACACACACACGCACAGAAACATACAATGCATACTACGCTCCCACAGAAACACAATGCATCCCTTTCACACATACACAGAATCACACAATGCATACCTCACACACACACACACTGCATCCCTTGCGTACAAAAACACACAATGCATCATGCACGCATGCACAAACACACACTGCTTCTCTTACACATACCCAGAAACACAATGCATCTCTTACACACACTCAATGCACCCCTTACAGACACGCACTAAATTACATACACAGAAACACACCTTGCATCCCTTACACATACAAACACAAAATCACACACTGCATCCCTTACACAAACTGGTATCCCTATACACTACATTCCATTAGAACACACACATTACCTCCTCTTCAATAACACATAACCCATCCACTACACACATACACTCCACTCCATGTGAGTGAACTCATGGGTGGGCCATGTAGGTGGACTTATGGACTGGCCTTGTAAGCACACTCACGGTCAGGCCCCCAAAAATGGAGATGCTTTCTGTTCGTTGATTTTTGTGAGCACTGTTACAAACAGCCTCCAGAGAGCCTGTTCTACACAAGATAAGTGGAGCAAGACTGCAGCCTGAGCCCATCATCATCCTCTTATCTTTATCGGGTGGTAAGTAGGCAATCCAGTATATTATTAGTGGCACTAATCTCTAATTTACCTCACATTAAAGGGACACTATAGTCACCAGAACCACTACAGCTTAATGTAGTGGTTCTGGTGTCTATAGCCTGTCCCTGAAGGCTTTTTTAATGTAAACACACTGCCTTTTCAGAGAAAAGACACTGTGTACGGCACTAGCGTTGATTCATATGGCAGATAATATGGGTTGGGCATTGTTATGTCAAATGGTGGGCAGAGAATATGGGGAGTGGCAAATTTTTGTTTGCCTAGCCTAGGACGGAAAAAGTCCTTGCACTGGTCCTGATCAGGAGGACCCAAATCATATGATGTTGATTGTGTGACTTGACAAGTCTGCATGTGGCTCCACTCTAGGCATCTAGAACTTTATCGGACTTACAGGAATATTCCCTAATCTCTGAATTAAATCAAACTAAAATCCAAACGGCAAAACTGAGGCTGAAAAAATTGAGGCCCAATTGTGACTATAAGAAATGATAACATAAAAAGCTCTAAAAAGTTACAGGTGGAAGAAAGAAAAGTAACCACAGCCAAGTGTAACGGACCGTTTCAGCAGAAAAGGGGTTAAAATCGTTTAGGCGATAATCCCCTTTTCAAAGACAGGCACAGCTACTGTAGAATCACCAAAACTATCAGCATACAGTGAATCCCCCCAAAGACGAGACAAGACTCCGTGTTGTGGGTCAAGCAGTGGTCTGTTTATTGAGGGCTACCTGCCCCTGTATTTATGCAGGTCTCCCACCTGGTGGACACTCCCCTAGGAGACCAGATGGAAGACTGTAACAACGGACAGACAAGTACCAATTACAGACATACAGCAGTAAAACATCCCCACAATGCATCCTGGCTTCCTTCCCTCTGCCCTGGAGATAATTGAGAAGTAATTCAATTATCTCCCAGGACAAAGGCAAAACTCCATTACACACGTGGGGACACAAAAACAGCAAACACTTTAAAATACATAAAGTTACATTTTACACATAAAACATAGACATGTCACATATTCCCAGATAGCTGGGATCTGAGCGCACAAAACTACTGAATAGCGCTCAGATCCTATTCACACAGATCAATTGCCATGGAGCCAAAGTCTTTAATTACACAAATTGACACAAGGAACAAAAGTGCAATAATCCCTTCGAGGCCCCAGTAGAGACTACAATTGAGGGCTAATGGGCCATGGAGGGGGGGTCTTTCTAGCAGAGGCTATCTCAGTGTCCTTTAGAGAGTGTGTTAGAAAGAATCCCCTCCAGGCCCTATTAGAGACTACAATGGAGTCTAATAGGCTTGGAAGGGGGTCTTTCTAACAGAGGCCATCTCAGTGTCCCTGATGGAAACAGTCGCCTCCAGGCCCCAGTAGAGACTACAATTGAGGGCTAATGGGCCATGGAGGGGGGAGCATTCTAGCAGAGGCTATCTGTGTCCTTTAGAGAGTGTGTTAGAAAGAATTTCCTCCAGGTCCCATTAGAGACTACAATGGAGTCTAATGGGGCCTGGAGGGGGGTCTCTCCAACACTCTGGTTCCTATTCACAATATAGCAACACAACATAGCTCGCTGATACCTAGGCCAAGTTGGCTCCTCTTACCTTAATTACTGTTGCTGGCTGGCAGTCTGTGGGCTTGCTGGAAGGCTGTGGGCTTGCTGGCTACTGCCGGCAGGCTGTGGGCTTGCTGGCTGCGGCTGGCAGGTTGTTGGCTGGCAGGCTGTGGCTTGCTGGCTGGCAGGCTGTGGCTTGCTGGCTGCGGTTGGCAGGCTGTGGGCTTGCTGGCTGTAAGCCTAACTGGTGGCCTGTGGGCTGGCTGGCTACTGGCCAGCCTGTGGGCTGGCTGGCCGGCCTGTGGGCTGGCTGGCTTGCTGGCTACTGGGGCACTTGTAGATTATTTAAAGAAATAATCCATGCACAATAACCACTACTGCTCTGTGTAGTCGTTATGGTGCCAGGAGGGCCGGGCCCCCCTTTCAGAGTAAGTAGTCAAACCGTTTAAGAACAGTTTGACAACTTACCTGGGGTCTGCTGGGATATGAGGCTGTAGTAGGGTATATGAGCAGTGGTGCAATGTGTAAGGGGTGCAGTGTGTGTGAAAGGTTCAATGTGTGTGAGGGGGTGTAGTGTGTGAACGTGTAGGGTGTATGAGGGGGCTGTGTATGTGTGTGGCAATGTTAGTATGCACTCAGTAGTAGTACTCAGTGGGCACCTTCTTATCACTCCGGCCGGTCACCGCGGAGAGCAGCTCGGCCACGCTACAGGGGAGGGGAGGTGAGAAGCTGCAGCCGCCTGAGGCTCTTAAGAGAGTGCTCAGGCGGCTGCAGCATTTAAAGGGCCCGCCGGCCCACTCAAAGTGTGCCGCCGGGCCCCCTGATGGCGGCCCCCCTCCCGGCCGGGCCCTCGGACCATGTCCATGACCATGATTCTTTCCACCTATAGGTTATACCTCGTTCCCTAAGGAGCAATGTGAATGGCTGTAGTGTTTTGCGCCATGCCAAGGTGTTCCCTGAAAAGTCCACAAAAAAAGTGAGTGCTAAGTTCTCAAAGTTGTAGTTTTTTTTTCCCTTTAGTGCTCTCAGAACTGCCGCTTTGTCTTGCCCTGATTGGAATCGGACGATCAGGTCTCGTGGGGCTGTGGCAGGTGCAGTTGTTGGTCTCGGGATTCAGAACATAGCTGCTGGTGTCACCGTTTTCGCCTGTTTAGAGGGCAGTATTGCAGTTAGTAGCTGTCTTAGGAGATGTGACATCTCCGCGTCGGGGACCGATTCTGCTACTCCCCTGATTTTCAGGTTATTGTTACACCTGGAATCCTCCAGTGCTGCAAACCGGTGCTCTGCTGCGGTTTGTTGTCTCTGCAGTTTGTGGACCTCTTGTTGTAGTTGAATGAGTTGTGCCTTCGCATTGTGGGAGTCACTTTCCACGGTACTTATGCGGCCAGTCAGCCCCTGTAGATCTTTACGGAATGTCGCCATATCTATTTGGATATCTCTCCGCAGTCCCGCCAGCAGTTCTTGCATGTCGGCCTTGGTGACCGGTGTTGAGTCCGGTTGCAGGTGCCGGGTTCCGGTTTAGTTCACGTGGAGCAGGTGAGTGAGGATCCCCAGGCTCCAGACTTTGGTCGTCCGAGAAGTCGGAGCTCTCTCCCATATAGGCGGCCATCTTAGTCATCGAGGCACCATGTGCCTGCCGCCATAGGTCACCGATGCTGGTACCTGGTTTCGGCTTGTCTGGCCTCTGTTTTTTAATTTTTCAACCCATGCCGATGTGTGTTGCCTGGGGGTCCAGGTGGGGTTGATTTGTTTGGGGCTGGGGTCAGTAAGAACTTGATAAATAGGCCTCTGGTTACGGAGCACATCAAGCTTGCGACCGTTCAGTTCAGTAGCGTAGCTCCGCCCTCAATTTAGCAATTTGGATTTCAATTTATTACTGTCGTTTAGGGATTACCCTTCGGTCAGAGTTATTCTCTAAAGTGAAAATTAAAGTTCATTTCAAATATTAGGCCAAAGTAGCTTTCAGAATATTTCCAATTAAGCTATAATGTCCATAAATGAGAAATTTCCTTTGAATTCAAACTTTTGTGATCGACCCTTCAGACTCTGTCAATTTCTCTTAAAGTCCCTTCAGACTCTGTCAATTTCTCTTAAGGGGCTCAACCAAATGATGGTTAATTTTAGTGAAATAAAACATTTTTCCAATATATTGCGCACAAAGGATATTATTACTTGCCAACATTGAGTGGTAAAGACTAACCTAGGGGAAAACAGTGAGTATCATGGGAAATGTAGTTCACATACATCTTCAGTGCCAAGGTTAGCAGTCACTGCCACAGTAGTGTAAATATCAAAAGCAATATTTGAGAAACCTTATCAAAGATCTGATTTCCTACAGATGCTTGCCTTACTGTTTTTTTTCCCTTTATTTATTTATCTTGGCCTTTTTTTTTTTTAAAGGCTTGGTTCAATCATCACATCTGCCAAGCAGCTTGAAAAAACATCTCTTGAGTACTTTGAGTTTTTGAAACTTTCTTTAAGTTGATATTATTTGGATCTTTCAACAACAGCAGGTAAGCTTCAAAGCTTGAGAAGACTTAAAAAACAAATTTTCCCTGCTCAGAATTCTACCCTAGGAATTATACAAAACTACTGCTTAGCACAGGTCAATTTTGTTTGGCCAGTGTGTTTTCTGAGAAATTCCCTGTATAAGTTTTTGGTTTTGAGTAAGAAAGCCCAAGGCTATCTTTTGGACTTCCGATCTAATTAAGCAATGCAAACTTTTTAAGCCTTAAGGCTAAGCCATGGGCTCTGTGAAATAATGATAGTTCTGATAGTGTTCCTCTTCCATATATATTGATTCCAAGGTTTAACTGCATATCAATGAAGATTGCCTTTCAAGTGCAAGAGTTTGCAATCTTCTAAGTTAGCAATCTTGTATTGACCCTGGACTATACAATTCTAATAAACCATGCCAACAAATTCAAAAGTGCCCGTACTGTAATATACTGGGATGAAAATTGTATAACTGGGAGAAGATCATATATTAACCAGCTTATACTGGGCCAAGAACACTCTCATTTTAAAGAAATACATGGGGGATTTTAAGATGCATATTTTTGTTGACACCATATGGATCTTCTGGCATGATCAGAAATTGAAAAACTGTCACTTTGCAAATTTTATACATTGGGATGTAGGTAGAAACCCCCCTGTACAATGACATGAGCACTTCCCTCTACTGTTTCTACTGTTAATTCCTCTCCCTATACAACCAAGCATTCTGCTAGAATTTCCTGCTGCTCTATTACATTGTCTGCCTACCTTTAAGTCATCTGAAATAATTACCCCTAAATCCCTTTCCTCAGATGTTGAGGTTAGGACTCTAACAAATATTCTGTACTCTGCCCTGTCTTTTTACGTCCAAGATGCATTATCTTGCACTTATCCACGTTAAATGTCAGTTGCCATTTTTCTAGTTTACCTAAATCATTTGCCATTTGGCTTATGCCTCCTGGAACATCAACCCTGTTACATATCTTAGTATCATCAGCAAAAAGACATACTTTACCATCAAGACCTTATGAAATATCACTAATAAAAATATTAAAAAGAATCGGTGCAAGTATAGATCCCTGAGGTACTCCACTGATTGACGGAAATCTCAAATAACATCACTACACTTGGTGCCTGAGCCTGTCTCCATAACACCACTAGACTTGGTGCATGAGCCTGTCTCCATAACGCCACTACTCGAAAAAAAAGGGAGTGGCTTGGGGGAAGAAATGGGACACATGGAAGGCCTGCAGGAGGGAATGAGACACATCAAGGTGATGGGGAGAGGGCGGGGAGACATATAAAGGGGCTTGGGGTAGAGAATGAGACATATGATGGACCCGGGAGGATGAGACACATGGAGGGGTTGGGGGAGGAGGGAATGTGACACATAAAGGGGTTGGGGGAGGAGAGAATGGGACACATGGAGGGGATGGGGGAGGAAGCAATGGGACACATGTAGGGACTGAGGGGAGGAAATGGGATAATTGGAGGAGCTTGGGGTGAGGAAATTAAACACATGGAGGGCCTGATGGGGGGAATGGAAATAGGGAGGGGCTGGAGGGGGAGGGATTCAGCCCATATCACATTTGACTATCAGAAACATCTGATATGTTAGGCTTTCGTTTTTAACCACAGCTTTATACAAAGATATTTTTTTTATTTTTGCTACATTTCTTGATAGATACATTTATCCATACAATGAAGTAGATGTGAATTAAATTACACTCCAAATAAAATAATTTCTGCTAATCTATAAAAAAAAAAAAAAGGCAGGCAATAAACACCATATAGAATGTAATATGAAAGTAAAAGAGTGAACTCTATCCTGCTGGTTATGTGCTGTAATACACGTGTGGTTTTTAATCATATATGATTTCACAATAATATATAGACATAATGCACTTATTTGATGTATCATTCAGTGTGCTAAATACCAGCATTGCACACTAGAGGGCAATATCAGCTTTGATAACTTTTCTGTTTGGGGCAGAGTCATTCATTTTTTTTTTGTATTTCTTTTATTTTTTTTAATGTGTTTACCAGGAACAATATAGTGACATTTAATTAGGCACTGGCATTTTCAAGTATGTCCTGAGTAGTTTACACATTTAACATATACAGACCATAGATAACCATTAGCAGTTATTACAAATATAGTTTAATTCAGATAAATAGAGACAGTTCTTTTAATGAATATAATCTACACATTGTGTGTTTTACCTTTTTTCTATTTTCTATTTATTTGAATTTTAAACCTTCACTGACATCTCACAGACAGAGCACCGACCACATATTTGATCTAGCTGAGGGAGTTCACAGAGGATAGAAGATTGTTAGCAGACACTTGTATGTGATGTGAGAGCCAAAAGGGAGAATGCATTAACTAGCTGAGACATCCATGGTACGGGGGACGGAAACTTCAAATGAAATGATGATCTTGATCATACCAGGCCCCCCATGGAAGAATACATTCATAGACAGCTTAAAATGGCTCTCTTAGTAGCCAAGCCTTACAAGTTACAAGCCTGGACATCATGCTACACTCAACAGGGTTGAATTTCTTCTCACCAGCACTAAATGTTTACTTGCCAATGGCTAGTAGAGAGTGGACATTTTTATCCGGGCCTTTGTACAAAAATTTTAGTTAGGCAATTGATAGAAGAGTGCTTGTTAGAAATCCCAATTTTTTTCTGATATTGTTAACAATGCATGCTGGTTCCCATGGATTAACAGGTCCTAAACCTCTTCTGTTTTTTCGCTCATCTCTGTAATCAGGTCATTGGAGGCTGAGTAGGTGAGGCAGCAGTTGGGGCAGCTCCTCCTAAAGTTTGTTGCAACAAAATAAATTACTGGAATTCTAAAGACTAATAAGTGGTTGCAAGATAGAGGAGCAAAGGGGGTAGAATTCTTTCCTTAACTGTTCACTCTTGTTGGTAAAGTAGCATGCAAAGCTATCGGTTGAAAGGTTAGTTGGTGATCTGAGAGACTACATGTGTGGAAGTATTAGCCCACTGTAACAGCCAAGGGAGGAGGTAATAGAAAGAAGTTTGGAGACTACTGAGGTCAAGGGTGGGTTAATGGGAATGTGGAAATCCCCAAGTTAGGGAGGGGATATTACTAGAAAGGAAGTACGGAAGCCAAGCAGAGAAATGGTCAAGGAAAAGACAAGGGGAACCAGGGGGCGATAGATAACAGCTCTGTTTGCAGAGATGGGTTTGAACAAACGAATTGAGTAAATTTGAAAGTTGAAGAAAGATAGGGAAAGGGGGTGAGCAGATGTTTGAAGGAGTAGTGGGGTGAAAGCAGAATTTCTACACCGGTATATTAAGAGCACTAGGGTGAAATAGTACCTGCAAGTTCTGCCCTCAGTGGGCTGGCCTGAGTGATCGACAGGAAGCCGGACATGCATTCACGCTAGGCTGGCCTACCATTAACTCAGGTGGTCTTGCCCCCTTTTCAGGCAGGTCCTCCCTCCTTATCTGTCTGTGTATCATGTGAGTGTGTAAAAAATGCAAATCTGTTAGTTTGTGCCTCTCTGGGAGAATGTGTTGGGGTATCCCTGTGAGTGTGTATCACTGTCTGGTAGCCTGAGTAAGCCTGTAGACTAGCTAGTGGGCTCCCAAAATTCTGATATCGGCTGACCCTGGGGGCTTATGTATGTGTGGTGCTTACAGGTAATAGGATTATAGGGATAATATGGCTGAGGCTGGAAATGATTAACAGAATATGGGTCTACGAGTAATGAGGGGATGATTGTATTGTAGCGGTTGTAAAGCCAACATACACACAGTCATCACACACAATCCACAAACAGCCACAACACCTTTCACACACTGCCACCACAAGAACACAAGTGCACTGAGCACCCTCCTTTTTAATCCCTGAGCAGGATTGGGAGGAAGCGATGTCAACTCACTTCCTCCCAGGGCAAGAAGGCAGTTGCACAGAAGGGAAAGCAGAGCCCTTCGCTATCTGCAGACTGGAGCAGCTCACTACCCCACTGGATCACAGGGGTGCCACCCTTCTCCAGCAAAAAGATAGGCAAAGAGGAGGGGGGCTTAAAAAAAGAGCTCATTGTGTGTGCCAGTGCTTATTTGTGTTTGACAGTGTGTAAGGCTGTATGTATCTGTGTGTTTGTGTAGCAGTTTGCATCTGTTTGTATATATTTGGGTTTGTGTGTATTATATGTATCTGTTTAAGTGTGTATATGTGTACTACAGTGTGTATGGCAGCATGCATATGTGTGTTTGTGTGTATCTCTTTGTGTATGCGTGTGTCTGTTTGTAGCTGTTTGCATGTGCTTTGTATATTTATTTATTTCTAAAATATTTTACCAGGAAAGATACATTGATATTTCTCTCATTTTCAAGCATGTCCCGGGTCCACAAAACATTGCATTGATACAAACAATATTAATACAGTATGTTTCTATGTGTTTGTGTGTATCTGTTTGTGTATATGTGTGTACCAGCTTGTATATGCTGGGTACATGTGTACTGCACTATGCATCTGTGTGTGACATAAGATATCTGTTTGTATGTGTGTGGCAGTTTGTCTATGTGCACAGTGTGGCGGACACCAAGGTAACCCAACTGGTTACCTCCGCTAATTCCCTTCCTTCAGCCAGTCAGGAACCATGCAAAGGACAAATAGACCCATTTCCCCCCCAGTAACTGGATGACACACAGTCCTGGAGGTACTTCACAATTTTAATGGCCACACACGACTTTTATGCATAACTCCCTGCATGGGGTGGATCACACAAAACATATAAGGTCTCCTCCCAGGATCCTCCCTGGGTCCCTAGTGGGAAGGGACTCTGCTCCCCTTGTGCCAAAAGTCTGCCACTAAAGTCACAGGATTTCAACAACAACTGCCAGGGAGTGCCTGGGAGTCTTGGCATGGGAAAAAGGGATTGTCCCTTTGTTTTCGAGGCACAGAAAAGCCCGCCCACAGAAAAAGAGCTGGTGTCTTTGTCCCTCAGGCTAATGAGACCCTCGCCTTGGCCCCTCGACCGACTAATCTCCGTTCGCAAGGTCCTGGGGTGAAACCCAGACAAGGGAAGCATCTCCTTTTGGGGTATGAATGGCGGCAGCCCAGGGAAGCACTCATGAATTACTTCTCTTGCAGTTTCAAACGTATGTGGCGAGTACAAACGTTTTGATTAATTGGTGTGAACGTTCTAATGGGGCACCGGGGAGGCCCTCGTTCGTGAGATGAAAATAATCCATGAATGCTCCCCCTGGTGGCATTCGTCTGTACGAATGGCGGCCACCCAGGGAAGCACTCATTAATTGTTTCCCTTTGCGGTTTGCGGTTTAACTTATGTTGCGAGGTGTGAACATTCTATCCTAACGTTCTAAATGAGGGATTGGGGTGGTCACCGTTCGGAAGGTGAATGGATTCCCTTCGTGGAAGACCTCCCGATCAGGGAGCGCATACAATAAACGAAGGAATGGGGAAAACACACACACGCCACCCGCGTGTCTGTGTAAGTAAGTGTGAGAATGTGAGCATCTATGAAGATGATCATTTCTGAGGATGTGTGCCTCTATGTGAGAGCAGTGTCTGCATTAATGCTCAGGGCTCTAGGAGGGGGCCCTTAACTGGCATGCTAAGGACCCTTTGTAATCTTAATCGGGCTCTGGACAATTGAAGGTAAATATATTTTTTCTTTTCCTTTTTCTTATGCTTTCCACAGACACTCTGGAGGGTGGGGTGAGGGGCGGATGCATGCTTGACAGATCTATACATGCTTAGTTAAAAGATTCGGTGCTTCGTTTGAGGCACCATTTGCGGCACGGTTCTAGTGTAGAGCCATGTGAATTCGGTCATAATTCTATTGAAATTCACTTGTATTTCAGTTCATTTTACTTCTCACTTATACATTCATTTGGTGTTTTTCAGTTCGTGGCATGCGCATTTTCAGTTAGTCAGCCATTCTAGTTATTTTTCTTTGCTCCAACTTCCGCTGACATCATCAGTATTGCAAGATTTCTCAGTTAGCTGGTTCTCAGCTAACTTTACCTCCCAAATTTTACCTCAGCAGAGTTTTTCTCTCAGACTTATGCAACATTGTTTTAACACTGCTAATGTTTTGTTTTTCTTTATCAACTGATTTCTGTTACACTTTCCCCCCTGTATTATTAACTTATTTAATAGCTTGAATTAGTTTATAGTTTATTTAGTTATTTAATTTTCAGTCAGTTTGTTATTTTATGACTGATATTATGAGTTCTACAGAGCACAAAATAACTCCTTAGTCACCAATTACTGGTGCATCTTATGATTGTGAAATCCTCACAAAATCCTTTGCAAAATAATTTGGACCTATCTGTGAATAAGTCTGTTTCCACTGCAATAATTACTACAAATTCCTCTATGTAGGAATCAATTGCAAAGTCAGTAGCTAAGGCTTTTAAGCCATTCTAATAAGTCTAGTCAAAAGACTCATATTATTAATACTCCTTCAGACCAATTTTGGTCAACAGCGGAGACTGAAGACAGAATGTGTATCTCACACACAGAATTGAAAAGTGAACAAAATCACTTCCTCTGCCCATTAGGTATTAGGGCTTGCAAGGCCATGCGCAAGAGCAAACCTGACTCCTTGTAAACCTCCTATAATGTTTCATCTTTGTCTTCAGAAACTGAAGACTATAAATCTGATTCTGCCTCACATTATTCCTTATACTCTGAGGCACCTGAGTCTGTATAGAAATCTAATAACAAGGTTACATAGTTACATAGCTGAAAAGAGACTTGCGGCCATCAAGTTCAGCCTTCCTCACATATGTTTTTGCTGTTGATCAAAAAGAAGGTAAAAACCCAGTTAGAAGTGCTTCCAATTTTGCAACAAACTAGGCAAAAATTCCTTCTTGAATATATTTACAATAGGTGTGGAATACGTGGCGCTATATGATAGATGTGTCCGGGGGAAAAAAAAATATTCAAGCTGCTGTATACACTTTATGGGTACTCCTCAAAACCCACCATACAAAGACAATCACCAAAGAACAATAAAGACTTCAGACTTAATAGGTGTTGCCACCCCTTAGGTCTTCTGTCTTTAAGAGTGCAGCGCTATATAATCTGTGAGGACACAGTGTTTTACCTGTGGTTCAAAGACACTTATCCTCTATATTCTCCAGTGTAATGTACATATAAAAGAAAACAGAAAAGATATACAAATAATTGTGCAATTGTCCAAGAAATAATGAGTCCACTTTAAAAGCCAAAACGCGTTTCGCCGGTAAAAACGGCTTCCTCATTCTACAATCGTATTGGTCCTCTGTTTCACGTGACGCAGCTAGAAGCCGTCGCGTCACTTCTGGTTTTTCGGCACTACAAGATCCATGATGCTTTGCGCGCCATGCGCAACTTCCTGTTTTCGTCCGGTTCTTTATGCGGAATGTAGTCCATAAACGCAGCGCAGCGCTATCAAGTCCATATAAGAGCCTGGTGTGGCTTTTAAAGTGGACTCATTATTTCTTGGACCACCAATATTTGAAATATACTGTTTTTATATATTTGTTTTTTATTTTCTAGAAATATATTTTTATAGTGATTTTATACATACTTTGTAATAAATTCCCCTATTTTATCCAATCCTCTGTATCCTGCACAAGTGATTCCAGGGAAGGGGTAGTGTCACCCCACAAATTGACACTAGGCTTATTTACTTAGAGCCAGTTACCAAAAGGCTCTAAAAAAAGTGAGCACTTTAAATTAATTTTATTTATATGAAATTATTATCAAAGATGCTACACTTAGTGTGAAATATCTGTGTCTTTTACATACGTTGTGGAGAGGAACATACACACTTTTCCTTGGAGAGAGGGGTCGTGTGATCTACCCTAAAAGACACAGACGCTTGGAAGTTTAGAGCCTAATAAACTTGAAAAGGCTCTAAAAAATGTGAGTGTAGATACATCTGTTACTCACTAAACCTTTATTATAGTATTTAATATACTGCACAATTATTTGTATATCTTTTCTGTTTTCTTTTGTATGTATATCACACTGGAGAATATAGAGGATAAGTGTCTTTGAACCACAGGTAAAACACTGTGTCCTCACAGATTATATAGCGCTGCACTCTTAAAGACAGAAGACCTAAGGGGTGGCAACACCTAATAAGTCTGAAGTCTTTATTGTTCTTTGGTGAAAAATTCCTTCTTGACCGCAAAATGGAAGTCAGATATCTCCTTGGATCAAGTAGCTGTCACCCCACTAATTAGAAATTATATCCCCGTATGTCATGTTTTTGGAAGTATTTATCCAATTGCTGTTTAAACATCTGGATGGATAAAACCACCTATTCAGGCAGATAATTCCATATTCTTATTGCTCTTACTGTAAAAAAACCTTTAATTTCCTTTCTTCCAGCCTAAATGCGTGACCTTGTGTCTTATATATAGCCATGTTTATGAATAGACTTCCAGATAATGGTTTGTAAATGCCCTGAATATATTTGTATAATGTTATCATATCCCCTCTGAGGTGCCATTTTTCCAAACTAAAGAGATTTACATTTTTCAACATTTCTTTGTAACTAAAGCGCTCGTTTCCTTTTATCAATTTTGTACCTTGTGTCTGCACTTTTTCTAGTGCCATGATATCCTTCTTCAGAACAGGTGCCCAAAATTATTCAATAATATTCATTATTCAAGGTGTGGTCTTACCATCAATTTATAAAGAGGCAACATTATATTTTCAACCTGAGAATTTAAGCCCCTATTTATACATGACAAAACCTTACTGGCCTTAGCAACTGCAGATTGACATTGCATATTGCTGCCTAATTTGTTGTCTATAACAATTCCCAAATCCTTCTCATGTTTTGTTATCCCTTATTCACTACCATTTAGGGTGTTAGTTGCTTGTGCATTCTTGACCCCAAAGTGCATAACTTTGCTTTTCTCTACATTAAAATATATCTGCCATTTTAGTGCCCAGTCCCCCAATCTATCTAAATCCCTCTGCAGCAAAGCAATATCCTCCTGTTTCCTGCTCACATTTTATTACTTTACAAAGTTTTGTGTCATCTACAAACACTAAAACATGGCTTTCAATGCCTAGTTCATTTATAAATATGTTAAATAGAAGCGGTCCCAAAACAGAACCTTGAGGGACAACACTTACCACTTTTGTCCAGCTTGAAAATTTACCATTAATGACAACTCATTGTACTCTATCCTTAAGCCAATGTTCTACCCGAGAACAAGAATATTCATCTAGACCAATTTCTTTTAGTTTGAAGAATAACCCATTGTAAAGAACCGTATCAAATTCGTTGGCAAAATCCAAGTAGGTCACATTCACTGCAACACCCTGATCTATACTTCTACTTAGTTCTTCGTAGAATGCAATTAGGTTAGTTTGACATGACCTATGTTTCATAAAACCATGCTGATTATTGCTAGTAACAAAGTTCTTCCCAATGAATTCCTGAATATTATCCCTTATTGCCCTTCAAATATTTTCCCAGTCACTGAAGTTAAGCTCACAGGTCTATAAATTCCAGGCAAGGATTTTGAACGCTTTTAAAATATAGGAACAACATATGCCTTCCTCCAATCCTCCGGTACAATACCTGAAAGAAAAGAATCTTAAATGATTAAATACAGAGGCTCACTTATTTCCCCACTTAGCTCCTTAAGTGCTTGTGGGTGAATACTGGAGCTTTAATTACATTAATTTTATTTAACTGCTGTAGCACCTTGTCGAGTCATCGTAAGTTATCTGCAAGTTTTTTGCAGCAATCATTTGCATATCTCTTGCCATAGGATCCTCATTAATATATACTGAAGAAAAATAGTTATTTAAAATGTCTGCCTTTTCCTGGTCTTCATTAACTAACAGATCCATCTCTTTTTCCAGTGTACCTACACTTTTATTTTTTTGCTTTTTTAAGAATTGATGAACTTGAAAAAAAAATTGAGGTTGGTTTTGCATTCTTTAGCTATCAATTTCTCATTTTCTAGTTTAGCCACTTTAGCATTTTTGTCTTTCTTTTATCCTTTATAGGATGCCTCTGATTTGTCCGATTTAAATACTTTAAATGCCCTTTACTTATTTTTAATCTCTTTTTTTACTTCTCTACTAAGCCACATTGGTTTTAATTTGTTTCTTTTATATTTATTACCCAATGGTACATACTGAGAAATGTACCTTTCTAATATTTGTTTGAATAGTTTACATTTATCCTCAGTGTTTTTATCACTAAGGAGTTTATGCCAGTCGATATGTTGTAGAACTGCCCTAATCTTATTGAAATTGGCTTTTTTTCACTAAGGAGTTTATGTCAGTCGATCAGAGGCGTCTCTAGACTTTATGAGGCCATAGGCGAAACTCAAACATGAGGCCCCACTAAGAAAAATGTGTCACATATACACATTGATGCACAGTTTACCTGTGCATGTGCCTGAGAGTGTGTCTGACAGAGTATCCTTGTGTGTGAATGTATGTCTCTGTGAGCATGTTTGCATTTTTGTCTGAGACCCTATGTGTATGGGGTAGCTGCTTGAAGTGTGTTGTGTGTATGGGGGGGTGATGATGAGAAGGAGAGGCGGGTGATGGTGAGAGGGGGTGATGGTGACAGGGAGGTGATGGTGTGGGGGGGTGATGTGAGAGGGGTGATGGTAATGTAAAAGTGAGGGGAGGTAATGTGAGAAAGAGGGGGGTGATGTGAGAAGGAGGGGGTGATGTGAGAGGGAGGGGGTGATGTGAGAAGGAGGGAGGGTGATGTGAGAAGGGGGGGTGATGTGAGGGGGGGTTGATGGTGAGGGGGGGTTGATGCTGAGGGTGGTGGGGGATGATGCTGAGGGTGGTGGGGGTAGTGAGGCTTTGGGTGGTGGGGGTGGTGAGGTTGAGGGTGGTGGGGGTGGTGGGGGGTGATGCTGAGGGTGGTGGGGGTGATGCTGAGGGTGATGAGGGTGGTGAGGCTGAGGGTGGTGGGGTGATGCTGAGGGTGGTGGGGGGGTGGTGAGGCTGAGGGTGGTGGGGGGTGGTTAGGATGAGGGTGGTGGGGGTGATGCTGAGGGTGGTGGGGGTGGTGAGGCTGAGGGTGGTGGTGAGGCTGAGGGTGGTGGGTGGGTGAGGCTGAGGGTGGGGGTGATGCTGAGGGTGGTGGGGGATGAGGCTGAGGGTGGTGGGGGTGAGGCTGAGGGTGGTGGGGGTGGTGAGGCTGAGGGTTGTGGGGATGATGGGGGGTGATGCTGAGGGTGGTGGGGGCTGATGCTGAGGGTGGTGTGGGGTGAGGCTGAGGGTGGTGGGGGTGGTGAGGTTGAGGGTGGTGGGGAGTGGTGAGGATGAGGGTGGGGGTGGTGATGCTGAGGGTGGTGGGGGTGGTGAATCTGGGGGGGTGAGGCTGATGGTGGTGTGGGGGGTAGTGAGGCTGAGGGTGGTTGGGGGTGGTGATGCTGAGGGTGGTGTGGCTGGGGGTTGTGAGGCTGAGGGTGGTGTGGGGGTTAGTGAGGCTGGGGGTGGTTGGGGTGGTGATGCTGAGGGTGGTGTGGGGGGTAGTGAGGCTGAGGGTGGTGGGGGGGTGATGCTGAGGGTGGTGTGGGGGGTGGTGATGCTGAGGGTGGTTGGGGTGGTGATGCTGAGGGTGGTGTGGGGGGTAGTGAGGCTGAGGGTGGTGGGGGGGGTGAGGCTGAAGGTGGTGTGGGGGGTAGTGAGGCTGAGGGTGGTGGGGAGTGGTGAGGCTGAGGGTGGTGGGGGATGGTGAGGCTGAGGGTGGTGGGGAGTGGTGATGCTGAGGGTGGTGAGGCTGAGGGTGGTGGGGGGTGAGGCTGAGATTGGTGTGGGGTGTAGTGAGGCTGAGGGTGGTTGGGGGTGGTGATGCTGAGGGTGGTGTGGGGGTACTGAGGCTGAGGGTGGTGGGTGGTGGTGAGGCTGAAGGTGGTGGGGGTGAGGCTGAGGGTGGTGGGGGGTGATGAGGCTGAGGGTGGTTGGGGGTGGTGATGCTGAGGGTGGTGTCGGGGTAGTGAGGTTGAGGGTGGTGGGTGGTGGTGAGGCTGAAGGTGATGGGGGATGAGGCTGAGGGTGGTGGGGGTGGTGAGGCTGAGGGTGGTGGTGAGGCTGAGGGTGGTGGTGAGGCTGAGGGTGGTGGTGGGGTGATGCTGAGGTTGGTGGGGGTGGTGACGCTGAGGGTGGTGGGGGTGGTGAGGCTGAGGGTGGGGGGTGATGCTGAGGGTGGTGGGGGATGAGGCTGAGAGTGGTGGGGGGTGAGGCTGAGGGTGGTGGGGGGTGAGGCTGAGGGTGGTGGGGGTGGTGAGGCTGAGGGTGGTGGTGGGGGTGATGCTGAGGGTGGTGGGGGTGGTGGGGGTTGATGCTGAGGGTGGTGTGGGGTGATGCTGAGGGTGGTGGAGGTTGGTGAGGCTGAGGGTGGTGGGGAGTGGTGAGGCTGAGGATGGTGGGGGTGGTGATGCTGAGGGTAGTGGGGGTGAGGCTGAGGGTGATGTGGGGAGTAGTGAGGCTGAGGGTTGTTGGGGTGGTGATGCTGAGGGTGGTGTCGGGGTAGTGAGGTTGAGGGTGGTGGGTGGTGGTGAGGCTGAAGGTGGTGGGGGATGAAGCTGAGGGTGGTGGGGGTGGTGAGGCTGAGGGTGGTGGTGAGGCTGAGGGTGATGGTGGGGTGATGCTGAGGTTGGTGGGGGTGGTGACGCTGAGGGTGGTGGGGGTGGTGAGGCTGAGGGTGGGGGGTGGTGCTGAGGGTGGTGGGGGATGAGGCTGAGGGTGGTGGGGGGTGAGGCTGTGGGTGGTGGGGGTGGTGAGGCTGAGGGTGGTGGTGGGGGTGATGCTGAGGGTGGTGGGGGTTGATGCTGAGGGTGGTGTGGGGTGAGACTGAGGGTGGTGGAGGTTGGTGAGGCTGAGGGTGGTGGGGAGTGGTGAGGCTGAGGGTGGTGGGGGTGGTGATGCTGAGGGTAGTGGGGGTGAGGCTGAGGGTGATGTGGGGGTAGTGAGGCTGAGGGATGTTGGGGTGGTGATGCTAAGGGTGGTTTGGCTGGGGGTGGTGAGGCTGAGGGTGGTGGGGGGGTGAAGCTGAGGAGGGTGTGGGGGGTAGTGAGGCTGAGGCTGGTTGGGGGTGGGGATGTTGAGGGTGGTGTGGGGGTTAGTGAGGCTGAGTGTGGTGGGGGTGAGGCTGAGGGTGGTGTGGGGGTGGTGATGCTGAGGGTGTTTGGGGGTGGTGATGCTGAGGGTGGTGTGGGTGGTAGTGAGGCTGAGGGTGGTGGGGGTGGTGAGGCAGAAGGCGGTGTGGGGGTAGTGAGGTTGAGGGTAGTGTGGAGTGGTGAGGCTGAGGGTGGTGGGGGTGGTGAGGCTGAGGGTGGTGGGGGTGGTGAGGCTGAGGGTGGTGGGGAGTGGTGAGGCTAAGGGTGGTGGGGGTGGTGAGGCTGAGGGTGGTGTGGGGGTGAGGCTGGTTTGGGGGGTAGTGAGGCTGAGGGTGGTTAGGGGTGGTGATGCTGAGGGTGTTGTGGGGGTGGTGAGGCTGTGGGTGGTGGGGGGTGAGGCTGAGGGGTGTGTGGGGGGTATTGAGGCTGAGGGTGGTTGGGGTGGTGATGCTGAGGGTGGTGGGGGAGTGAGGCTGAGGGTGCTGTGGGGGTAGTGAGGCTGAGGGTGGTTGGGGTGGTGATGCTGAGGGTGATGTGGGGGGATAGTGAGGCTGAGGGTGCTGGGGGGTGAGGCTGAGGGTAATGTGGGAGGTAGTGAGGCTGCAGGTGGTTGGGGTGGTGATGCTGAGGGTGGTGGAGGTGAGGCTGAGGGTGGTGTGGGGGGTAGTGATGCTGAGGGTGGTTGGGCGTGATTCTGTGGGTGGTGGGGGGGTGAGGCTGAGGGTGGTGTGGGGGGTAGTGAGTCTGAGGGTGGTGAGGCTGAGGGTGGTTGGGGGTGGTGAGGCTGATGGTGGTGTGGGGGTAGTGAG
Organism: Pelobates fuscus; assembly: GCF_036172605.1. Taxonomy (NCBI): domain Eukaryota; kingdom Metazoa; phylum Chordata; class Amphibia; order Anura; family Pelobatidae; genus Pelobates; species Pelobates fuscus. The sequence continues at coordinate 353,120,473 of NC_086317.1, read as the reverse complement.
GCTTAGGGTGGTGGGGGGTGAGGCTGAGGGTGTTGAGGGGGGTAGTGAGGCTGATGGTTGTTGGGGTGGTGAGGCTGAGGGTGGTGTGGGGGTAGTGAGGCTGAGGGGGGTGGGAGGGTGAGGCTGAGGGGGGTGAGAGAGAGCCTACCTTAATTTCCCTGGTGGTCCTGCGGGCTCCCTGGTGGTCCGGTGGCCATTGCTTCCGGTCTGCAGCTCCGCAGAGCTGCAGACCATGTAATCTTGCGAGATGTCAGAGCGTTGCTGTGGTAACCCGTGGCAACGCTCTGATTGGCCGGTTTTCGCAAGACACATGGTCTGCAACTCTGCTCACTGTGGAGCTGCAGACCAGGGTCTGCGGTGGCTGGCCTCGCACCCGGCGGCATCACTGACCGAGGACCTCACACTGTCGTCCCACAGGTGGTTCAGACGGCCGCGAGGCCCCAGCCAGCGCGAGGACTTGGCGGCCGCCTAAACCGCCTAATTAGAGAGCCGCCTCTGCAGTAGATATGGTGTAGAACTGCCCTTATCTTATTGAAATTGGCTTTTTTTTAAACTATATGCTTTTGCTTTTTTAAGTTTATTTTAAAAATTACCATATTGTGATCACTATTTCTCAAATGCTCCCCTACTTGAATGTTGGTCAAAAAAAATCAAGATTTTTTGTTATAACGAGATCCAGACAAGAATCCTTTCTAGTTGGTGCTTGTGCTAGTTAACACATTCAAAAACCTGATTCCCCTTGCTCAAGTACTAGTGCCTCTATCCCAATTTATGTCCGAGTAATTTAAATCTCCAATAATTAATGTGTTACCCAGATTTGCAGCTTTCACAGTTTGCTCTAACAGCTGTTCTTCCCCATTAATATTTACATTAGGTGGTTTATAACATATTCCAAACAAATAATTGATTTCCCTTCATTTGCCCCAAAGCAGATATCTACCCATAAATCTTCCACATTTTCTTCATCACACTCCACATGCCTAAAATTTGACTTTAACTTACGGTTGACATACAAACATACCCCACCACCCTTCTTGTTTTTCCTATCCTTCCTAAATAACACGTACCCATTTAAGTTAACTGCCCCGTCATGTGTCTCATCCCACCATGTTTTTGTTATGCCTATTATGCAATATTGTTTAGTTTATGCTATTACTATTATTATTATTATTATCATGAGTCATTTGTACTTTTTGTGCATTTTTATCAATATTACATACCTCCTCTGTTCTGAGCGTGCCCCTCCCCCATCTTCACCCCCCTCCCCCCCCCATTACTACTTTAAAATCTCCTCCAACCTTCTAGCCATCCTATCCCCCAGCACAGCTGACCCTTTTCCATTTAGGTGCAATCCATCATGGCTATACAGATTGTACCCAAGTGCAAAATCAGTCCAGTACTCTAAAACCCCCAAACCCTCTTTCCTGCACCAAGACTTCAGCCACTCATTGACCTTTCTAATCTCCCACTGCCTTTCTGCTGTAGCGCGCGGCACAGGTAATATTTCTGAAAATATTACCTTGGAGGCCCTTTTCTTTAGTTTACTTCCTAGTTCCCTGAACTCATTCTTTAGGACCTTCCATTTTCCTCTGACTTTGTCATTGGTACCAATATAGACCATGACAGCTAGGTCATCCGCAGCCCCTCACAATAATCCCTCCACTCTGTCAGCAACATGCCGGACCCGAGCACCCGGGAGACAGCAAACCCGTTGAGACAATCAGAGTGGCAGATTACCCTACCTACTCTCTTATTAATAGAGTCCCTACCACCACCACCTGTCTAGCCTTCCTTACATTCTAATCCCCACCCGTACTAGAGCTTCCTGTAGTATAGCTAGTCCTGAGCTGATGCTCCCAACATCTTCACTCAAACGGGAAAATCTGTTAGGCTGCACAAGATCAGGACTAGCTAAACCTTTCCTCTTCCCTCCCCTCCTGCTTCCTCGCCCCACTGTTACCCAGCTATGTGCCTGTTTACCAACTGTCTCAGGTCATATTAAGCACCCTTGTTTGGCTGAATGGGTTCATCTGACTCATGTAGCCAGTTATCTGGAATTTCTGGTTATGGAAATCCCTTGATCAAGTGGCTACAAACAAATTGAAGGCTGAATGCCCTAGGATTTGGATCCTAGTATAACCCAATCTTTAACAGAATCAGGAAAGAACCCTTGTAAAGGACTTGACACGTCCTTAAAAGCTTGTCAGGACAAATTATTAGATATTTCATAGGATGTTAGAAAATATAGAAAAGGAAATGCATTGGATATGTATATATTATATCTAATAGGGATTTAATAACAAAATTACTGATAGAGGAAATTTCTATTTTAGTGTCATCCATAGTTTAAACAGTGCATATTTTAGTGGTACATAGGATGTTAGAAAATATATAAAAGCAAATGCATGGGATATGTATATATTATATCTAATAGGGAGTTAATAGCATATTTAGACTTTTATGTAGCCTTTCTAGGTTTGGCCCTTCCTATTTATGGTGTATGCTCCCTTACTGTTTTCCCTAGAATTATTAAAGGTAGGGCTTCCTCCTTTTTTCTGTTATCCTCTCAATTGGACCTATACATTTTTTCTTTGCCTTTATAACGTTTTGCCTCCTATATTGTATGCCCAAATAAAAGTTTTTTTGCACCTACCCAAGTTTGGAAATCATATCCTTAAGGGGGAGCAGAACATGGAGGCTGATATCTGGAGGATATATACTGAAGAGCCAGAAAGTCTGAGCCTGCTAACAATAGGCTCAGCAGCATGTGAGTTTGACCAATTGGTTTTAAAATATTTGTATATTCTGTTACATAGTACGCTGTGATCTGTATTATTTATTTTATTACAGACATCCAGCAACTATTATTTGTTGTACAGGATTCTGCAGTGGTAATATATTACCATTTATGTGTGTGCTCTCACCTACACCTTGTATTTCTATTATCTTCTATTAGTGTTTTTTTGGGGTGACAGAGCACTGGTGATTGTAGCGACACCAATACAATTTATTCCATTACTGTATTGTATTTTATTGGCATATTCTACCAGCCATATCTATCAAAATTGACAGGGTCCCAGAAATGATTTCCAGTCAACCAGACCCTCTTTTGGTACCCAGCAAGCTTATCCATTCTTCCCTCTATGTGGCAAACTGTAGACAAGGAGTCTCTCGCTTCAGTTCATACTCGGGTGAGTAAGTATTACAATTCCCCCTTCTTCTACAAAAATTTAGGAGACAGACTTACACATCATTTTCATGTTTGGAGTCAAATTACAAATATGCTTGGGTACTAGACACAGTACTGGGATACAAAATAGAATTCATGTTAAATCCAGTGAAAATAAATATACCTTTCCCAATAAAATGTTCCTCTCAAGACCAGAAATAACAGATTTATATTTTAAAAAATATGCCATCATTCAAGTTCCCACGAATAGTCCAGGTTTTGTAAGCAATTTATTTCTGGTCAAAAAGAAAGATGCTGGTCACAAACCATTTATAAATTCAAAAATATTTAAACAATTATGTCAAATACAAAGATTTCAAAACGAAGGGAATTTATAATCTCAAAGACCTTTTTAAACTCAACAATTGGTTGATACAAATATATGTGAAAGATACATACCTTAAAGTTCCTATTCATCCCTCTTGTCAGAGTTACCTACAATTTATATGGGAAGGGACGAAATGGAAATTCAAATATTTGCCTTTTGGTTTATCTTCTGCACCTTGGTGTTTTACCAAGCTGCTCATACCGGTAGTATCCTTTCTTCGCAGCAGGGGAGTGAGAATGATAATATATTTGGACAATATTATTATTATGTCACAGAGTCTAAACACTCTTCACCTTCATTCTCAATAGACGTTAAATCTTTTAACAAGTCTTGGTTTTGTAATAAACTACAAAAAATAGATTTTAACACCGTCTCAGGAGATAGAGTTTCTGGGATTGTAGTTAATTCCAGTTTGGTTACTCTTAGTCTCATATCGATGAAACTGAAAACAATTTGGGAAGAAATCAAATCAGTTCTGAACAAACAACTTATCTCCATCAGATCTCTAGCGCAGATCGTAGGCCTATTCAGGGCTGGTGCTTCCATTAGGCCACTAGGGCGCCGGCTAAGAGGGGTTAGGGTGCCACGGGAGAGGAGTGCGCACAGGTGGTGCTGCTCCCGGAATGCCGGTTGCTAAATGATTCGCCCGGCAAAAATCTCCCCTCCCTCAGAAGCTGCTGTCCGCGGTCACTCAAGCCGCCCCTGATATGGTGAAGTTTCCGGCTCAGGTAGGCCACCGGGTGCTCCCCTCCGTCCTCTCTGATCTGGCTTAGTACTGCCCCAGTCCAATCATTAAAGCATTTGTGTGGACAATAAATCTTTTGTTAGGATCTGGGGCAGCCAATACAGGAGCATTAACAAGGGCTTGTTTCAGAGCTTGGAAAGCCACTTCACACTCCGGGGACCACAGGACTTGTCGGGGTAATTTATTTTTCATCAGGTCCGTCAGGGGTTTGGCCAGGGCGCTATAGTCTGGTACAAAGCGTCTCTAATAGCCGGCTGTCCCCAAGAAGGCCATAACTTGTGTCTTGGTACGGGGAGTGGGCCAATTAGCAATGGCCTCGATCTTAGCCGGCTTTGGCCGTTGCTTACCACACCCAACTCGGTGGCCCAAATATTGCACCTCCGCCATACCAATCTGGCTCTTGTCTGGTTTCAAGGTTAAACCGGCCCCCCTAATCCTGTCTAATACTGCTCCTACGTGTTCCAGATGTGCATCCCAGGTATCGCTATAAATGGCGATATCGTCCAGGTAGGCACATGCATAGTCCTGGAGACCTTCCAACAGGCGGTCCACCATCCATTGGAAGGTGGCCGGGGCGTTCTTCATCCCGAACGGCATAACCCGAAATTGGTATAGGCCGAACGGGGTGATGAATGCTGACTTGGGTACCGCATCTTCTGCTAGGAGGATCTGCCAGTATCCCTTACATAGGTCTATCGTGGTCAGATACTTCCCTGTAGAGATGCGGTCAAGCAGCTCGTCCATCCGTGGCATCGGATAGGCGTCTGTGACTGTCTTGTCATTGAGCCACCAGTAATCTACACAAAAGCGGGTCGTACCATCCCGTTTTGGTACTAAGACTACAAGTGAGGCCCAAGGACTGTCCGAATGCTCTATTACCCCTAGTCGGAGCATTTAGTCGATTTCTTTCCGCATCCCGTCTCGGACAGCTTCGGGAATGCGGTAGGAAGGTTGCCTTTTTGTGAACCGCTAGTGGGGTATACCCGGGCTCCTGAGAGAACGTGGCCTGTTTGGCTTCCAGTAAGCGGATAACTTGTGCCCTCTCTTGGGACTCTAGCAGTTACCCTAACTGGACTTTTTCTACCGGCCTTGTCTCCCCGTTACTCCCTAATAGGTCGGGTAGGGGCAAAGCCTCAGTGTCCTCTCCAGCTGGAGCTCAGATGGCGGTCACCTCCTCAGCCCTCTCGTTATATGCTTTGAGCATGTTGACGTGAAACGTTCGTTTCACATCTTCATTCTCGCAGCTGGCTATAGTGTATTGCACACCTGTCCTATAACCTTATAGGGGCCCTGCCAGGCAGCCTGGAGTTTGTCAGTTCGGACTGGTCTTAGCACCATGACCTTTTGTCCGATCTGAAAGCTCCGGTACCTAGCTCGTCGGTCATACCATACTTTCTGGTGCTGCTGAGCCGCCTGGAGATTTTCCTGCACAGTCTGGACCAATTCCTCCATGCGGTCCCGCAGCTCCAGCATGTAGGGCTCAGCCTGGATATTAGAGAGGGGTACAACTTCAGGGTAGCGAGTGGCGTAATCCACCACAGTAAGTACATAGCGCTTACCGGAGCGGCTAGGCTGGGCCAGGGGTCCCACAAGGTCTACGGCTACTCTCGTGAAAGGTTCTTCTATTATTGGCATAGGGACCAGTTTGGCTTTTGGGTGGTCTCCCTTGTTACCTACCCTTTGACATATCTCGCACGTCTGGCAATACACCCGGACGTCGTCGGATACCACAGGCCAGAAGAAGTTCTGGGTTACCCGATGTAACGTCCAGCGTATTCCCATGTGCCCTGCTTAGGGAACATCATGCCCAATTCTCAATAACTCCTGCTGGTATTTCCATGGGACTACCAGCTGGCGTTTTTGCCAGGGCCCGGGTGCGTTGACCCGTGTCTCGGTGAGCCTGTATAAACGGCCATCCTCCAAGATTAACTGCTCCTTCTCTAACCCTCCATGTCCTCCCTTAGCCTTTTCCCTGTACTTTCTGAGTGAGGGGTCTCTGGCTACTTCCCTCCCAAAGTCCTCCGGGGTATCCCAGGGGAGGGGCTCTACAGTCAGGGGTAGGGTAGTTTGGCTTACCTGAGTCTCAGTAGGAGGTGGATGGCTCTCTGCAGCACGACTTTGAGCTCTGGTGGTTACCGCTTGAGCCTTGTGAGGGGGTGTTGATACAAAAGCAGAAGTTAGAGGACCAATATCATTGCCAAACATGACTTCGGAGGGTAATTCTTTCACAGTTGTATGGCATCTGGATCCATATGAATGCTCCCCTCATTCGGTTGATTGAAACTCCCGAATGCCAGTTTGATACTGTAAGTGGAAATCGGTCAGACGGGACTTCCATAGAGACCGGGTGTTCGTGTGATTGCCATGCTGAAAATAGTTCCAGGCAATCCACGAGTAAGTCCCGCTTACCGCGTTCGGGAGAACTAAGATGACCGCCATCCTTTGTTCTCACCACGTGTTCGTATGCTGAATGGCAGCCACCTAGAAGCACTCAATTACCTTGCGGTTTTCGTGGTTACTTGGTGTTCTAAGTTCTGATTGCTACCCAGGGGGGTCTCTGTTTGGTAGAACTAATAAATGTCCCGAAAACAGAAATAACAACAAATACTTTACAGTCACTTAACTAGCAGGGAGAGGAAATAACCGAATGGGTACAGGTAAACACAAGGAAATCCTTTACAACACCCTAATGAAATGGGCTGTGCATTCCAATGCGTAGCGCGTGGCAGCTTTACTGGAGTCTAGGCAAATGAGCTGTCCTGGTAGACTCAGCAAAGATCCGTAATACTGGCCAGTCTGCTGGAGAAGCAGGCACTCAGGTTAGACATTGTGATGTCACAATATGGGGGGGGGGGGTGGGGGGGCGGCAAATCATTTTTTGGCCTAGGGCGGCAAAAATCCTTGCACCAGCCCTGGGCCTAATATTGGCCTCCATTCAAGAGATTTCCCAAGCTTTGGCATTATCATGCCCTACAATGTGAAAGGGGAGCATCAATGCAATAGTCTTCGTGATTTAGACAAGATCTCACTTACTCCAGATACAAGAGCAGAACTATTTTGGTGTCTAGACATGTGTATAGACATGGAATGGGAAGTCCATTTTCACATAATTTCTATATATGGTTATAGAGTTTGTCGTGAGTTGTATTGGTTGGGGAGCCTGCTGTGGGGTAAATTCCTCAAGAGGCAGATAGTCTCTAGAAGAGACCTGTGTGCATATAAACTGCCTAGAACTCATGGCAGGATTTTTCACTCTATGCAGTTTTTTTTTTTTTTTTTTATTCCCATTGTTGTGTCCTCTTCAAGATGGACAATATTTCAGCAGTTCAGTGTGTGAACCACTTAGGAGGAACAAAATAAAAACAACTTGCCAGCAATTTGGTGGATGTTGACAAAGAAATTTTGCACTTTTGCTTTGATCGGGACATCGTTTTGAGAGCAGAATATATGTGTCTTTCCGATACTATAGAGGATTTGACTTTCCGATTTGGTAGGGCACTACAGTGATTGGATGTTGGGTGATACAATTTTTCATCTATCTTACCTTTGGGGTCCATTTTAATACGACCTCATTGCATCACATCTTAATCGCCAACTAGAAAGGTTTTTCAGTTGGCATCCAAATCCAGAAACAATAGATCAAGGTGCATTTCTCCCTTGTTGGGAAAACAGAGTCAGCTATACATTTCCCATGTTTGCAATGATATCTTGAGTTTATCTCAAAACATTATCACAGAAATCCACCCTAGTGACACCACTTTGTCCATCACAACCTTGGTACCCTCAACTTCTCAATATGTTAATAGATTACCCAAGATTTATCCTGATATGTTGGGATTCTCTACGCGAGGTTAATTTTCATTCTCTGGTAGTATCAGACTAACTGCTTCTCATAGCAACACATATTGTGGGTCACACAAATCTCGTAGAGTGTTCTCAAATTTAACTAGAATTATTCTCTCGTAAGCATGGGCACCAAGTACCCATGCAAATTGCAGATTAGCCTGAAAAATGTGGCTTAAGTGGTGAATGAAATAGGTCGTGGATCCCGTACATTCCGATTTAGCTTGCGTTCTTAATTTTTTATCCTTCTCTTTTTATTCGGATAAAGCTTACCGCACTATTAATATTTATCACTCAGATATATCATCAAATCATGACCCTATTGACCCTATTCCTGTGGGAAAACATCCTCTAGCCTGCAGACGTATGAAGGGTATTACATTTAAATGCCCTCCATGCCCTAAATGTCAATATATACAGGATATTACTCAGGTCCTCCAATTAATTGAGGCGACAATGATTTATTCTTTTTGTTTGAACTTATGGTTTTCTCCTTGCCTCACTTCATTTAAAGCGGCACTGTCATGCCGAATTCCGTTTTTTTTTTAACCCCCCTCCCGCCTCAACTACATCCAATCGACCCCCTAGTCACCCCCAAATGCCCCTATGCCCCCCACATTACCTATTTTTTATTCTTTATTTTCTGCCCCGATCTATATTCAGGGCGCCGCCATCTTTGTGTGGGTAGGTGAAGTCCCTGTGGGACACGTCATCTACCCACACTAGATAGCCCTGAGATTCCCGCACATGCCCAGTGAAACATCTGGACATGCGAACGGGAATTTCACCTATTCATTCATTCATCAGACAGACGAATGAATGAATAGAAAAAATCAGACGAACAAACTAACACTGTGTATCAGTGTTCGTGTGTTTGTTCGGTTTATTACAAGGAGGGAGCTACCGGCGTGTAGCTCCCTCCTTGCAATATGTAAAGACAGAAGCGGTGGGGAGCAATGCTCCCCACCACTTCATAAGCCCCCCTGGTCCCCTCCTCACTCTATGGGGGTCAATATGACCCCCATAATAGCACAAGGGAGATTAAAATCTCCCCAATGCCCCTACTCGCTATACCGCGAGTAGGGGCATGTCCACTAAACAGTGAGCAGCCTGTGGCTGCTCACTGTAAAAAAAAAAAAAAAAAAAAGGGTAATAAGGGTAATAAGGGGGGGACGGGGGACCTACTGTCCTCCCCCGCCGGCCCCCACCCCTGGACGGCGGGTGGGGGCCATAATGGGAATGAGGGGGGACCTACTGTCCTCCCCTCAGGCCCCCACCCCTGGGCGGCGGGTGGGGGCCATAATAGTAATAAGGGGGGGGGGGACCTACTGTCCTCCCCCCCCCGGCCCCCACCCCTGGGCGGCGGGTGGGGGCCATAATAGTAATAAGGGGGGGGGGGACCTACTGTCCTCCCCCCCCCTGGCCCCCACCCCTGGGCGGCGGGTGGGGGCCATAATAGTAATAAGGGGGGGGGACCTACTGTCCTCCAGCCCCCGGCCCCCACCCCTGGGCGGCGGGTGGGGGCCCTAATGGTAAAAGGGGGGGGGGACCTACTGTCCTCCAGCCCCCGGCCCCCACCCCTGGGCGGCGGGTGGGGGCCCTAATGGTAAAAGGGGGGGGGGACCTACTGTCCTCCCCCCCGGCCCCCACCCCTGGGTGGCGGGGGGGGCCCTAATGGTAAAAGGGGGGGGGACCTACTGTCCTCCCCCCCGGCCCCCACCCCTGGGCGGCGGGTGGGGGCCATAACGATAATGGGGGGGGACCTACTGTCCTCCCCCCGCCCCCACCCCTGGGCGGCGGGTGGGGGCACTAAGTAAATTCCCCCCCCCCCCCATCAAGGTGACTAGGGGTGCCCAAGCCCCTAGTCACCCACCCCCCACCCAAATAAAAAATGCCCCTACCTACCCCCCTCACCCTAAAAAATAGTGAGGGGGGAATAAAATTGCTAACCTGTAAAGTAAAATTAAACTTACCATTCAACGTCTTCTTTTTTCTAAAATCTTCATTTTTCAGCCCCAAAAAAGACCAAATAAAAAAACATCAAAAGCCGTCGAACTAAAAATAAAATAAAAAACCCGAGCGCAAAAAAAACAAAAAACCCGACGAAAAAGAAAAAACCCGAGCGCACATAAAAATAATCCATCTTCACCCATGGAGGGCTCCGCGCAGACTGAGCTCCGCAGGGCGGGGCAAGGCTTATAAAGCCTTGCCCCGCCCTGCAATTAGCCTAAGAACACTCTGATTGGTGGGTTTAAGCCAATCAGAGTGCTCTTTGTAATTTTACAAGCGTGGGAAAGTTCTTTGGAATTTTCCCACGCTTGTAAAATGACACAGAGCACTGTGATTGGATGGCTTGAAATCCATCCAATCACAGTGCTCTGTGTCATTTTACAAGCGTGGGAAAGTTCTTTGGAATTTTCCCACGCTTGTAAAATGACACAGAGCACTGTGATTGGATGGATTTCAAGCCATCCAATCACAGTGCTCTGTGTCATTTTACAAGCGTGGGAAAAATCCAAAGAACTTTCCCACGCTTGTAAAATGACACAGAGCACTGTGATTGGATGGATTTCAAGCCATCCAATCACAGTGCTCTGTGTCATTTTACAAGCGTGGGAAAATTCCAAAGAACTTTCCCACGCTTGTAAAATGACACAGAGCACTGTGATTGGATGGATTTCAAGCCATCCAATCACAGTGCTCTGTGTCATTTTACAAGCGTGGGAAAATTCCAAAGAACTTTCCCACGCTTGTAAAATGACACAGAGCACTGTGATTGGATGGCTTGAAATCCATCCAATCACAGTGCTCTGTGTCATTTTACAAGCGTGGGAAAATTCCAAAGAACTTTCCCACGCTTGTAAAATTACAAAGAGCACTGTGATTGGATGGATTTCAAGCCATCCAATCACAGTGCTCTGTGTCATTTTACAAGCGTGGGAAAATTCCAAAGAACTTTCCCACGCTTGTAAAATTACAAAGAGCACTCTGATTGGCTTAAACCCACCAATCAGAGTGTTCTTAGGCTAATTGCAGGGCGGGGCAAGGCTTTATAAGCCTTGCCCCGCCCTGCGGAGCTCAGTCTGCGCGGAGCCCTCCATGGGTGAAGATGGATTATTTTTATGTGCGCTCGGGTTTTTTCTTTTTCGTCGGGTTTTTTTTTTTTTTTGCGCTCGGGTTTTTTATTTTATTTTTAGTTCGACGGCTTTTGATGGTTTTTTATTTGGCCTTTTTTGGGGCTGAAAAATGAAGATTTTAGAAAAAAGAAGACGTCGAATGGTAAGTTTAATTTTACTTTACAGGTTAGCAATTTTATTCCCCCCTCACTATTTTTTAGGGTGAGGGGGGTAGGTAGGGGCATTTTTTATTTGGGTGGGGGGTGGGTGACTAGGGGCTTGGGCACCCCTAGTCACCTTGATGGGGGGGGGGGGAATTTACTTAGTGCCCCCACCCGCCGCCCAGGGGTGGGGGCGGGGGGGGGGGCAGTAGCCCCCCCTTATTACTATGATGGCCCCCACCCGCCGCCCAGGGGTGGGGGCCGGGGGGGAGGACAGTAGGTCCCCCCCCCTTTTACCATTAGGGCCCCCACCCGCCGCCCAGGGGTGGGGGCCGGGGGCTGGAGGACAGTAGGTCCCCCCCCCCCTTATTACTATTATGGCCCCCACCCGCCGCCCAGGGGTGGGGGCCGGGGGGGGGGGGAGGACAGTAGGTACCCCCCCTCTTATTACCATTATGGCCCCCACCCGCCGGCCAGGGGTGGGGGCCGGGGGGGAGGACAGTAGGTCCCCCCCCCCCTACTACTATTATGGCCCCCACCCGCCGCCCAGGGGTGGGGGCCGGGGGGGGTAGGACAGTAGGTCCCCCCCCTACTACTGTTATGGCCTCCACCCGACCCCCAGGGGTGGGGGCCGGGGGGGGGAGGACAGTAGGTCCCCCCCCCCTTTTATTACCATTATGGCCCCCACCCGCCGGCCAGGGGTGGGGGCCGGGGGGGAGGACAGTAGTCCCCCCCCCCTACTACTATTATGGCCCCCACCCGCCGCCCAGGGGTGGGGGCCGGGGGGGGAGGACAGTAGGTCCCCCCCTCTTATTACCATTATGGCCCCCACCCGCCGCCCAGGGGTGGGGGCCGGGGGGGGGGGAGGACAGTAGGTCCCCCCCCTCATTATCTTTATGGCCCCCACCCACCGCTCAGGGGGGGGGGCCGGGGGGGGGGGACAATAGGTCTCCCTCCCTTATTTTACTTTACAGCCCCCACCCGTCGTTTAGGGGTGGGGGGCAATATTTTTTTTTTTTTTTTTTTTTACAGTGAGCAGCCACAGGCTGCTCACTGCTTACTAGACATGCCCCTACTCGCGGTATAGCGAGTAGGGGCATATTATTTACTATTCATTTTTACATAGTATTAGTAAAGTTGGCTGAAAGACCAGTTTAGGTCTTTCAGCCTTTTAGTAGATAGCTCCCTGATACCGTGGGAATTAGGGAGTTATCTACTAAGCGGCTGCAAGATGCAGCCACAGCAATGAATAGGATCGGGGTTTCATTCATCAGAATGAAATTCCGATCCGAACAAAGTACCGAATTGCATCCTAACACCAATGGAGAAACAGTGCTCATTCTGTTAGGATGCAATTCGGCAGTTTTGCCAGCGTTCTGTCTGAGTGACAGGACTTTCGGCAATACTGACAGGAAGCATTGTGGGAACTGGGAGGAAAGCTAGGGATCATGGGAAAATTGCTCTGACCAGCGGAAATGAAGCACACTTTGCTCCTCCGCTGGTCAGAGCTGGTCAAGCGGAGGAATCCTCCATAAGACAAAGAGTCCCTACTTTGTCTTATGATTTTAAAGAAAACTAAAGAAGACAGGAAGAAAAGAATAACCGATCCTGAGAGAGGGGGAGAAGAGGAAGAGATTGAGGAAAGGTAAGTTCGGCATGACAGTGCCGCTTTAATAGAGTTTTTGATGTTAAAGCTTTAGACCTAAATAATAGACAATATACTCCGGATGGTGATTTGTTCTCTATTTTTAGATGTATTAAAACTAATTTCAGCTCTGTGTTCTATCATTCTTTTCCTAATCATCCTCTTTTATGTGTTGTCTATTGTGTTCAAATGTATGAGCTCAATTAATGCATAATACTCATCTCCTGTATTTAAGGAATTCTATATTTTCAGATGTCAAAACTGGAAAAATCTTGAATTCTATGTCAGCTCTCTACAAGTTCTTACTTAGTAACTAAGTCTCATTGTCTATCATCATTTTCACCATTTTGTTTCAAATGCTGTGAGAGCATTTCTATGACACGCAGTAAGGAGGTTTGGTGATTTATTATATTTTTACATATTTAGATGATACTGATAAGATAGTTGGAAAAATAATATAATGTGGCTTGATAGTTTTTGCTGCACAGAAAAAAAAGCTGCACGAACTTCTTATTTAATGAATTTGAATTAGTTTATATATCTGACAGACATCTGTAAGTAGTGGAGCATTGTAACTATGAAGATGACTAAAAAAACAAAAACCTTTGAAGGGGTTCAATTAATACAAATTAAGCATGGCAGACTATATTTCTAGCAACAGTCTTGCCATAATTGGAAACCTTCATACTTTCTGTAATTTTCAGTTTCAACTGTCAGCAATCTCATGAAAGTAGATTGTTAATAAGTGGAGTAAAAAAGAGAACCACTTGGAGTTGAGATAAAAGAGCTTATTACTTGGATTTGCGTGTTTTATTTTTCTCTTTTTAATTTAAAAAAACAAACACACTTTTTACCAAACGTATTTTTTATTAGCTAATACTAAATTTGTGGAGAGTTGTCAACAGAGTTGGAACTTTTAGGACAACATAGTTGAGTTGGACAATTTTTACGACATGACTTGGTGTGCATTTATTTAGTCAACTTTCTACAAACCATGCTTTAGTGAGTAAACTTCTTTGGAATTAGTTCACAGAGAGTAAATTGTTGTGAGTTAACTTGGGGGATGAAAAATGTAGGCCAAATGTTAATTAGGAAAATATTCCTGTTCACATATTTTTCCATATCTTTTGTGTAGTCTATTCAAATTCTTCCTCGCCAAACCATTTAAGACGGCCTTCACTTTTTGCACAGAACTGTAATGTGACTGGAGAAGGGTTTCTCCAAACTAAGTCATAAAGCTGGAAGCATGAGATCACATGAAGCACCATCATGTGTTGTAGTGTTATTACCCAATGGATACACAATCACACAAAAATAAATTCAGCGCGGAAGCAAAGGGATAATAGTCCAAAAGCAGCTTGAACACCAATACGCAGTCTCTCTTTTCCGATCAGAAAACTTGATAAAAACAGGGGGGTAGGTGCTTCAGTAATCCTTGACAAGGTATATGTGAAGAGAACCAGAGATGGAATAATAGTGTAGTATTTAAAACAGTAGTGGTGATAAATAAAATAAAAGATGTGCACTCACACTTCCCTGGAGCTTCAATACAGCTCCAGTGTATGATCCCCACTCAAGGATACAGGTGTAAATGCAAATTCTTCCCTCCGTGTATATGTGGAGATAAACAAACAGAACCACAATAGTGTACACCATAAAAAAGGAGTGTAAGCAGAAATAAATAATTTAAACCTACTCACAGAAGTGGTATGCTCAATGAAAAGTGGTAAAACACTTTGATAAAGCCTATCCAAGGAGATACGCGTTGTGTATTGTTTATAACTTTTTAATCACTATTTTATTATATATTTTATTTATTTTATTATATTTTTTTAACATTAAAGTACTTTTTTAATTCGACCTAACTTTGCTGCTGTCGGATTGTTTGGAGCTATATCCCTGGTGGGGATCATACCACCCAAGCGCTTTGGATTGAGCAAACCGGAACTTGCTCATAAGCATGTGAGTAGGTTTAAATTATTTATTTCTGCGTACAATCCTTTTTTACGGTGTACACTCTTGTGGTTCTGTTTGTTTATCTCCACTAATACACGGAGGGAAGAATTTGCATTTACACCTGTATCCTTGAGTGGGGATCATACCACTTCAGGTTTTACGGTTCCATTACACGTGAGTGTACATTTTATAGTTTTTACCTACCCTTGCTTAGCTCTACACACTTCACCATATACAATTTTTATTTGTTTGTTTTTTTATGAGGATACCCCCTACCACACTTATAACTTGAAGAATTGCCTCTGCACTTGATCCATAGGCGGGGATTATTCCGCCCAGGCGCATACACTGGAGCTTTATTGAAGCTCCAGGAAAGTGTGAGTGCACATCTTTTGTTTTAAATACTACACTATTATTCCTTCTCTGGTTCTCTTCACATATACCTTGTCAAGGATTACTGAAGCGCTGCACCTACCCCCCTGTTTTTATTACCCAATGGAACTGACTTACTTATTGTCACAATACCTGTCCCTTGCGGCACCGTGCGATCACAGAAATTATGTATTTTCAGAGTTCTGATGCACACACATTCATCCCTAACTTCCTGGTGCCTTATTATGACATTATATATAATGTGGACCTCTACCAGGCTTGTGACATCATGGTCCTCTGTAACCAATCACTACCCAGTATAGGGTATAAATACTTCTTGGTTGTCCTTGTTTCCTTGCCCTGTCGTCATTCTTGTTACTGTTACTGTTTAATGTGTATTGGATGACCTGTTATCTGACCTTGGCTCGTTTGACTATTCTTGCTCTCTGTTATCCTGATCTTGGCCTGGCTATCGATTCCGTGTATTTCTGTAATCCTGACCTCTGCTTGTTTCTCGTTTATTCTCTGTCTGCTTGAAGACATTTCATATATCTGTCTCAGGCACTAACCCGGCCACTCTAAGGACTGGTACGTGTACCTTTACTGTTACCTTTAGGTTTGCGTGTTAGGGTAACTCTATTCCTGACACTTATCCTGACCATACAAAAAAACCTGACCATTATCCCTTTTTCGTCAAACTATGCAGTTGGATCTATGCCTCAAGTAAATAGATTTCTTGTATCCACCAAAACCATTACCAGAAAGCATTGGAAACACACGGTCTCTCTGACCAAAGTTCCTAAGAATTCTGGATTGTGATCAACCCCTACATGTTCTTATGCTTTATTTCTTACAGAGAGTAGATGCTTTATAATTAATCACTTGACAATCTTATGCTGTGAGCTTGTGTACTGTACTACATTGATACTGAGGTACAGTTGCTCCTCGATGTTCACACTTCATATTAAGTACATTAACAGCTGAAAGGGCAGTGCTGCCAGGGAAGATTGTTGACAAGCTCACTTTTTGATGTGTAATGACGAAAGTCACGGAACCTTGCAGTAGATCATACTACTGCAAATGTGTCCTTGCTAATTGCACAGTTTGTGGGCACATGCTGGATGTTCCTGGGTCACAGAGAGAATTCATTTTGCACTGTTAAGTGTCTGGTACCAGTAGACTTGGGGCTTCTTATTCTGAAATCCACAGCAGGAGTAAATGAGCAAGGGGTGTTATGTGTTACATTGTGTGTAATGTAAATGGACATTACAATATGCAGGCCATAACCGTTGCGATGGAAATGGTTTAATTGATGCCTCTTTTAAAGGTACCCAATACGAATATGTGGAAATGAATAAATATTACTAAAACAATATTTTATTTAACAAGTCAGTTTTTTACAGGGACAGGTTTGGAAAGCCGAATTCTTTGTGAGGACTTGACTGTAAAGCTCACAAACACTAACTAAATCTTCATCAATCTCTCACCCATGGGTTGAGTTCCTATGCTCGCAAGGATACTGAGACTTGCAGAGAATTAAGCACATTTTGGGTTTAAAAAGCAGTAGTCTGGCAATAAGTATTTGAAGCTCAATGTGGATTACCAACTAGAGGGCGAAATATCACAACCCATGTTCTCTGAAGGATCCTTTTACACAGAAGTGGTAGAAATCACTATTTTTAATGAGCCAATGCTAAAATAAAGCACTAGACTATACATGTCTCATATAATGCAAAAGAATGGTACTGAAGAAAAATATTTAATCAATCCCTATGATTTTCAACACATGTATTTCTAGAATAGCATCAGATAAGGTTTATTATTAAGTGTGCTTTCAAGAGAGAGACAGTTGGATGCCTCATACTAAGAAAAAATTATTGCCAGCATGCTGAGAGTACAGATGGATTAAAAGTTTTAAAAACTGCAAATTGTATTTGTTCTAACTTTGAACTCCATGCAACTTTAATATTAAGAAATATATAACACTGATGGCACAAACCATAGTAAGTGAATTATCATAAGCAATGCCAATATATACACTGCTAATCTAGAGATGGCATGGTGCCTTATCCCACATAACAATTTATTTTGGCATTTTCATTAGAATTCTAAAGAGCATAAGGAATAAAATACTGTCATTTAGATTGATTCCAGGTTATATATTTGGACATAAAATGATCCCCCTTGTGTCTTTTTTTTACATTTTGAATTCATTTTATTTGTGCATATGGTAAACAGGCAGATTTGCGCCGCCACAATAGCTGATGCAAACACAGTGTTAAACACATTACATTAGTGTGGCATCAAGAACGTTGCACATTTTTTTTAAAAACAAGGTTAATAAACAGAATATGTCAGGGACAGGCTAGGTACGCTTATCAAAATATTTGATAAATATTTAGCTTTTCTATTTCTATTTTTTTTCTATAGAGTACTTCAGACAAGAAAAGTGTTTTGTAGGTATGAATAATGATAAACATGCTAGGTAGACAGGAAGATAGAGATATACTTTGGTTTTTAAACATATATAAAATCTCAAAATCTATATTCATGCCAGCAGGAGATAGAGTGTCCAACTCAAAGATCCACCTCATCTCAGTTTTATTAAAACTCTTAATAAAATCTCCCCCTCTCCATGTTTTTTTCACTCTTTTAATCCCTATAAAATGTAAACATTTTGGGTCACCATTATGGTATTGGGCAAAATGGATGGGTACTTAGTGATTTTGTACTTTTTTCCTAATATTACGAATATGCTTGCCCATTCTTATTTTAAGAGGTCTGGTGGTTCTGCCCACATATTGCAGGCCACAGTCACAAGAGAGAAGCTAAATGCCATTATTTACGTTACAGAAGATAAAAGAGTTAATGTTGTATTTTTTATTTGTAACATTAGATGTAAATGAACACATTCTTTTATTTTTTTATTATAGTCTCTTTACAGCCCTGGCATTTACCACAATTATAAAAACCTTTTAACTCAGAACCCAAGATGTATTTTTCTTTTATTTCTTTGGTTATACAACTTTTAATTAGAATCCGTCTAAGATTCTTACTATATAGAGTGCTAACCTCCATTTTTTGCCTTGTTAATAAACAAGGTTTAAGTTTATGTGGGCCGCAAAAAAACTAAAAAACAAAAACAAAAATTTTCATAGAAACGTAGGTTTATTTTGAAACGTACAGTATATAAAAAACAACAACATCCCCCTCTACTAAACCACAGCATCACCCATATACTAAATCCCAGTCCCCCCCCTCTAGCCAACAAGCAGACTCCACTCACATTGCCGCTGCCAGTATGCGACTTCGGAGCCCGGCCTCTGGTATATCCCAAATGGCGCAATCCACACTCTGTGCCAAAGCGGATCCTCTCATTACTTCTTGACACCCTGTGAATGTGGAGCATGTCGACGTCATGTTGGAACGTGACGTGGCGTTGTGTGCCTCCGTGCATCTCCAGGTACTCTACTGTCCAGCCGCGGCCATTGCAACACTGACCGACACACACTCACTGACAGACACACACACACACACTGACATACACACTCACTGACAGACATACACACTCACTGACAGACACATACACACTCACTGACAGACACACACTGACATACACACACTCACTGACACAAACACACTCACTGACACACACAGACACTCACTGACACACACAGACATACACACACATATTTACTGAAAGACATACACACAGACACTCATTGACACACACAGACACTCACTGACACACACAGACATACACACACATATTTACTGAAAGACATACACACAAACACTCACTAACAGACAGACACACACACTCACTCATAGACACACACACAGACAGACACACACACTCACAGACACACACACAGACACACACATACAGACACACACACAGACACACACACACACACACACACACTTACTCACAGACAGACAGACACACACACACACTCACTGACAGACACACACACACACACACACACTCACTGACAGACACACACACACACACACACACTCACTGACAGACATACACTCACTGACTGGTACACACACAAACTCACTGACAGACACACACACACACACACTGACAGACACACACACACACACACTGACAGACACACACACACAAACACACTCACTAACAGACAGACACACACACTCACTCATAGACACACACACTCACAGACACACACACTCACAGACACACACACACACTCACAGACACACACATACAGACACACACACACACACACTCACTGACACACAGACACACTTACTCACAGACACACACACACTCACTGACAGACACACACACACACACACACACTCACTGACAGACATACACTCACTGACCGGCGCACACACACACACACACTGACAGACACACGCAAACTCACTGACAGACACACACACACACTGACAGACCCACAGACATACTCACTGACAGACACACACTCACACACACGCTCACTGGCAGACACACACACACTGACAGACACACAAACACTGACAGACACACACTTACACATTCTTGCACACACTCACATTATTGTAATAATTCCTGGGGTCCACTGTGGATCTTCTGTCTGGAGATCTCCTTCCTGCTCTTCACTGCTCCCATGATGTCATATACGCGTGAGGGAAGAGAGAATACTGAGCTCCCTCACTGCATCCACCGTCCCCTCCTCCCCGGCTGTGTAAATTATAGCAGAGTAGGCACCTGCAATGTGGGGAAAGCAAGTGCTTACTCTGCTAGGAACACTAGGAAATTAGGCATGTAGTTGCGGCTCGCTGGGCCGCTAAGCTGTACATTGTGCAAATTTGACATGCTTGAAGTAGCCTATAACTTAATTGCCAGTTCTCCTGGCTTGGTGTAGAAACCCCTGTCTTTAAATTTAAAATCTGGTCTTATACTTTACCTAAACTTTTAAACTGTTGATAATCTCGCTGACAAAATATACAAAACAACATTAAAAAGTTTAAACTAAGTTATGATTTAAAATCTGTCTGTGACATTATATAAAAATTGCACGCCTAGATTGCAGTCCTAGATTGTAAGCTCACTTGAAAAAGTTCCTCTTCACCTCTTGTTTATGTCAACGGTATTGTGTCTGTAATACATTTTATTTCTCCTCTGTATAATTGTAAAGCACTATAGAATATGTTGGCACAATAAAATGATAATTATAATAATGCTACAAAAGTAACACTGAGGATGTTTGTGTTTATTTATGAATATCCATAATTCCTAGCAACAGTACTGTGTTCAGTAAAATTCTTTGGGAAAGCAGGTTTGCTGGTTTTATATTTAATATTATATTTAATGTTGGTTTTCACACTTTTCTTATTTTCAAGGGGGATTTCACAGACCAGACAATGATACCTCACATGTTTACCTTTGCCAGGAGTTTGAGGGATTGTGGGCTGAATTAACAGAAGTGCCCTGACTTTGACATGCCTTTTTTTATACCATTGGTGCCATTTCTAAACCTAACCCTAACCCAATCCTACCTTTAATGCCAACCCTATGTCTAACCCAAACACTAACCCTAACCTTACTTCAGAGGGATTCCCTCTGCTGATGTCAATACAGACATCAGCAAAGGGATTTACCTGCTTATACAGCATAGAGCACTCTGAGTGCTCTATCTTGCATGATTGCAGCAAGAGAGGATGCTCTCCCTGTCATGCTCCTGCTTGCTGTCTCTGCTGACCATCAAGCAGTTGTTAAGGGATTAAGGATGAAGCACTGTATACTGTCAGTATCTGTGGATATCAGGTCAGATGAACAATGTGGAGCTGTTCTCAACACCAATATATGATTACACATCAAACGTTTAGGGTAGAGATATTCATCTTAGAAAAACCTTACATCTCATAACTGGGAGGCAATATTTATTCAATTTTACTCTCATAGACTGAGTTCTCATAGACCTGCTTCCAACTTATTTGGCATTAATATAAAAATAGTCTGGAGTTTGGAGTCAGCTTCAGAGTTATAGATAAATATAAGTTTAACATATACACCAGTAACTGGCTTTGTCTTTGAAGTTATCTTCTCTTATATTTTAGGTCTGGCAGGCAAATTGCTAATAAATACATTTCTAGGAGCTATTTGGTGATTACCATTGGCATTGTAGTTGGAGATATTGTTTTCATTAGAGTTTACATGAAACATGGAATTAAATGTCTATTTTTTGCTGGTACTAGTTAAAGTTTAACAACACTGGGTTTCTATCATACATAAAACACATTTGGGATGTTAACTGTTGTGTTTTCATTTTTGCTTTGACATGGTTTTGTGAAGTAGCAAGCTGATGTACAGTTATGAAATAGCACATTTTCCTTATGTATAGCGTATAAAATTATTGTAGGGATATAGGAGAAAGTACAATTTTTTACAATTTTTTTTACAATTTTTCTACAATTTTTTAGCCCCAGTCTTAAACAACTGAAGGACCATTATCAGATGGGTAATATGTGTTAAAAGAGCACTCTAGGATACACATGTAGTTACACTAACAACAAATTTTAATGTGGGATAGTATATTAACAAGAGGTGATAATTTCTAAATATTTCTAAAAAATCTATATTCATATTTGTAATAAATATGAAAGCTTGGTTTCTAGAGCATATGCTTGAAATGGGTAGGCAAAACCAAATTATTTCAGTTCCTGGTCCAGTAGACAGTACTTAAAATAGAAAGAAGGGGTAGTGCCTTGATATACTTCTTTAGGTAGGTGTGTTCTCAGAGGTAGTAGGATTATGGAGCCAAAAGAATGCAGCAAAATATAGTGTAGTATATCTCGCATAAAATGATGATATAAGATATAGAATTGCACTTGCAGTTTGTAGGGCAGAAGCAGCTCTATCTGGATGTGCTTAGATGGTACAAGCTCTACCTGGGGATATTAGGTGTCTTCTTTGTTTAACGGAATACTCCAGGCACCCAGACAACTTCTGCCCATTGGTGTGGTCTGGATGCTAACTTCTACTTCCCTTAACTCTGCAAGTGTAATTATTGCAGTTTTTATAAAGGTTTTTTCTATCAGACAGCCACTAAAAGGACTTCCGTGTTCTTAGAACACGAAAAGTGTTTTAAGCAACGCTGGACGTCCTCACGCTAGGAAAGCATTGAATAACGCATATGCATTAGGTCTCCCCCGCTGGCTGATGTCGGCGGGGGGAGGAGAGTAGGCGGAGCCTGACCAGCACCGAGGGACATCGGTGCTGGACTCCGGTAAGTCACTGAAGGGGTTTTAACCCCTTTAGCAACTTGGGATGGGGGGTGGGAGGGAGAGGAGCACTGCAGGGTCCTGCAGTGCCAGGAAAACTGATATGTTTTTTGGAACTACACATTCTTTTGGTGGGGAAAATACCAACTGAGCACCGTGGATTCTGAGACAGAGAAAAAGTGTATGTAGTGAGTGTAGAAGAAAGGGGACATGCCACAGTGTTAGAGAGACCAACGTCTGCATTACCTAAACTAATTTTATTGTCAGCCAGTACACACAAGTTTTTTCCCATACATCCCTCTTAAGCTTCCAAACTTAAAGGGACACTATAGTCACCAGAACAACTACAGCTTATTGTATTTGTTCTGGTAAGTAGAATCATTATATTCAGGCTTTTTGCAGTAAACTCCACTGGCCGTGCCTTAGATGGCTGCTAGAGGTGCTTCCTGGGGCAGTACTGCCTAGTGTTCAGCACTGCCATTCAGTGTCTCCACCCTCTGCATGCAGACACTGAACTTTCCTCATAGAGATTCATTGATTCAATTTATCTTTATGAGGAGATGCTGATTGGCCATGGCTATGTTGGACTTGTGCTGGCTCTGCCCCTGATCTGTCTAGGTGACAGTCTCAGCCAATCCTATGGGGAAGTATTGTAATTTGCTCAGACCACCACTTCTGATGATGTCAGCAGACAGTCAGTTCAGAGGCAGAGCCAGCAGCTATACTATATTTAGGAAGGGAAGAAGGGGCTAGGGTGGTGGTTTTAACATAATAGGGTCAGAAATACACAATTGTGTTCCTGACCCTATAGTGCTCCTTTAAGCAAGTATGTGAAGAGTAGTTAAGGTTGCCACCTTTCTTGGAAAAAATACTCGCCTTAATCATTTGTGTAATTAATTAGTTATGCGTGACATCACATGATGTAAATCACAAGGAGTGACATCAGAGAAAATTCTGTAAAATCACCAACAAACTACTCACAGTTTGATTCTGTTGTATAGATGGATTGCTCCCAGTGTCTCCCTGTCTCCCAGTGTCTCAGTCTCGCAAGTCACCCAGCGTCTCAGTGTCTCTATGTATCACAGTGTCAGTGTCCCCATGTCGCCCAGGCCCCTAGTCTCCCAGTGTCTCAGTGTCCCCATGTCAAAATGTCCCCATGTCACTAGGACATGGGGACACTGAGAGACATGGGGACACTGAGAGACATGGGGACACTGAGAGACCCGGGGACACAGAGAGACCCGGGGACACAGAGAGACCCGGGGACACAGAGACATGGGGACACAGAGACATGGAGACACAGAGACATGGGGACACAGAGACATGGGGACACAGAGACATGGGGACTCAGAGACATGGGGACTCAGAGACATGGGGACTCAGAGACATGGGGACACTGAGACATTTAGGGAAACTGGGAGAAATGGGGACACTGAGACACTAGGAACACAGACACTGGGAGACATGGGGACACTGAAACATTTGGGGACACTAAGACACTAGGGACACAGAGACATGGGAACACAGACACTGGGTGACTAGGGGACACTGGGAGACAGACACTTTGGGACACTGGGACATATAGGGAAACTGGGACACATGAGGACACTAGGCACACTGAGAGACATGGAACAAAGACAATGGGAGACTTGGAGACACTGAGACACTAGGGACACTGGCTGGGGGACATGAGGTCACTGGGAGACATGGGGACATAGTGTCTCCGTGTCCCAATGTCTCAGTGTCTCCCAATGTCCCTATGTCTCACAGCGTCGCCATGTGTCTCAGCATCCCCATGTGTCCCAGTGTCCCCTAGTGTCTCAGTGTCCCCATGTTTTCCAGTGTCCCCCAAGTGTCTCAGTGTTCCCAGGTCTCCCAGTGTCTGTGTCCCCATGTGTCCTAGTGTCTCAGTGTGTCCTAGTGTCTCAGTGTCCCCATGTGTCCCCTAGTGTCTCAGTGTCCCCTAGTGTCTCAGTGTCCCCCTATGTCCCCTCCTGTCTCAGTGTCCCCTAGTGTCTCAGTGTCCCCATGTGTCCTCTAGTGTCTCAGTGTCTCCATGTGTCCCTGCTGCCTTTCCCCCATCCCTCACTTACCTGAGCTGTAGAGCTGCTGTCTGGACTCTGTGCTGTGTTGCTGCTCCCCCACGAGTCAGTGAGTAGTAGAGAGAGGCAGGGATATGCTGTAACTTCCTATCCCTGCCTCTCTCCACACACAGTGACCACTACTGGCCGGTGCTGGTATTGCAGAGTAATCTCCATTTATTCTGAGAAAAATACCTGCATTTGTATTGCCGGTATTACTGCAATACTGGCATGGCCAGGCAGCCTCAAATACCGGCTGTGCCAGTAAAATACCAGTCAGGTGGCAAACCTAAGAGTAGTGTGTAAATGGGCCTATTCCATGGGCCTGGGCCTGGAGCTGCAACTCCATCAGCCCCTATGTTAATCCGGCCCTGGACAGATACAGTAATTAATGACACTCATTAATGGTAGCACTCAAGAGATGGTAGTATTATTATTCGACTCAAGGGTGCCTCCCCCGATGATGTTGGGGGGCCAGTCACACTCTCAAAAAAAATTCATTTATTGGTTTTAAAATGTATATAAAACCAAATTTTAAAATAAAGTGTAAACAGAAGCAATGGTGTTTCGTTCATATAGAACTTCCTCAAGGACCATAAACAATTAAGATAAATCACAGCTACAGAATAAACATAGCCATCAATCTAATACCCCTCCATCCCCAATGTCCTATTTATAGGGCTAATCCCTGTCATCCATTGGTGGTATCATGGGTACCATGAAGTTGAGTTCACAGAAAGAAGCCTTTACTGCGCCAATGCCACAAAAAAAAAACTCGTTACAATATGGTCAACAAAACCTTGACACGCCTCACAGCTTCTGGCACACTGTAATTTTGAGTAACGAGGCCAAAATAGAGCTTTAAATTCACAACCATAGGCACTATGTTTGGAGAGGGGTCAACAAGGCCTACAGTGAAAAGAATACCATCCCCGCTGTGAAACATGGGGGTGGCTAACTGATGTTTTGGTGGTGTGTGAGCTCTAAAGGCATGGGGAATCTTATGAAAATTGATGGCAAGATGAATGCAGCATGTTATCAGAAAACACTGACAGACAATTTGCATTCTTCTGCACGAAGGCTGTGCATGTAACGCTCTTGGACTTTCCAGTAGAGATGTCCCGAATGGTTCGCAGGCGAATAGTTTCTGGCGAACATAGCTTGTTCACGTTCGCCACAGACGGCGAACATATGCGATGTTCGGTCCGCCCCCTATTCGTCATCATTGAGGAAACTTTGACCCTGTACCTCACAGTCAGCAGACACATTCCAGCCAATCAGCAGCAGACCCTCCCACCTCCTGGACAGCATCCACTTTAGATTAATTCGAAAACATTTTTTTTTTTTTTTAGACAGAAGTGTGTTATATTTGAGCATGCTAGGCTGAACGTGCGTATATCATGGCTAGTTGCAATGAGGGTATGAGTATATAGCAGTACATTGTTGTGAAAGATGGCTGTCATGTTTAGGGTGTAGCTTGCACTTTATCAACTGTGTATTTATATCAGCAGCTCCACCACTAGTTATAAATCAAGTGTGAGTCACCCCATGAGATGAGACTAGTGAATAACATAATACATGAATGGTTAAGGTAAAGGCCGTAAGGAACAACGACAATAAACTCTTTAGGAGGTGAAATAATGACATGTTTAAACACTTGCTACTTTACGATTAGTTAATGTGCAGAGAGCAGTTCATGTGATCAAAGGCATGGTGTGGAGGATCGGCTATAGTGGGACATGCTTGGCAGGCTACTATTTACTGCTTGTGCTCATCCGATCCCTTCTGGGCACCAGGTGCAGAGCCTGGGAGTCCCTGATACCTGGAACAACAAAGACAAGTCTCTGGCTGAGTGCCGGGTTCACGGCTTGAGGTGGTGGAAGCTTGTTTTGTCGGGTGGTCGGATCTGTCCCGGTGGTGCTTCCCATCCGGTGCGGGATTGTGGTGGCTTAAGGTGGAGGCGAGTGCTTGACGTGGGGCAGGCTTTGCATTTCTGTTTGTGCCTCCGGTCCCGTCTTCAACGCCTTTTGTGTTGGTGGATTTTAATGGGGACTGCTTCGCTTAGCTGTGGTGCAGCTTGTTGGGGCTGTGGTGGAGCTTGTTGGGGCTTCCTGCTTGTTATTTGCTTCCAAAATTTATTAAAGTCTGTCCAGCTTAGACTCAATATCCTGCCATGCTTTGCTGGTACCAGGAAGACACGCGGCTGCCACCATATCGGGAGAGTCGCAGATGAGTATGTCAGCCTGGGCGGCTGTGCTTTGTGCATCCATTAGCTCCAGACAGCCTCTCAGGGGTGGACCGGGATAACCCCCACCGGTCCGAGGGGGGGGGGGGGTAACGGATCTCCTGCCAGGAAGTAGCTGCTCCTGGGCATCCCAGGATCGGGAGATCGGCCGCCTCTCCCGCCCGGTGAGCACCAGGCCACACTTGCCACGCGGAGGTAAGTAAGACTCTGTCGAGTTGCTGACCGCTATTAAGCATGTCGGGTCGGTCAGGTAAGAGCAACATTGCTGGGTCATCCCCTTCTGGGGTAAAATTCGCTTGTTGATAGCTGCTTAAAGTGAGATATTGAGGGAGCTCACACGAAGTGCGTCTTTCCTCCATGACAGCTAGGCCCCGCCCCCCGGAAGCTGCATTCTTAGTGAGAGGAGGGACAGTGTAGCTGCTGCTGATTTAATAGGGAAATCGATAGCTAGGCTAGTGTATTCAGTGTCCACTACAGTCCTGAAGGACTCATCTGATCTCTGCTGTAATGACAGCACCCCAAAAAGTCCTTTTAGGGCTAGAACATCAGTCTGCCTTCTGGGGTAAAATTCGCTTGTTGATAGCTGCTTAAAGTGAGATATTGAGGGAGCTCACACGAAGTGCGTCTTTCCTCCATGACAGCTAGGCCCCGCCCCCCGGAAGCTGCATTCTTAGTGAGAGGAGGGACAGTGTAGCTGCTGCTGATTTAATAGGGAAATCGATAGCTAGGCTAGTGTATTCAGTGTCCACTACAGTCCTGAAGGACTCATCTGATCTCTGCTGTAATGACAGCACCCCAAAAAGTCCTTTTTAGGGCTAGAACATCAGTCTGCTTTTTTTTCCCTGTGTAATCTAATTGCAGTTGTCTGCCTGCCAGCATGTGTGTCAGGCTCACAGCGTATACTGTGCCCACTTGCCCAGTGCCACCACTCATATCTGGTGTCACAATAGCTTGCATTTAAAAAAACAACAACTTTTTGACTGTAATATAATAGCAGTCAGTTTCCTTCACACGTGTGCGTTTCAGGGCCTGCCAGGGCACAGTGTCACACGAGTGCAACTCATATCTGGTGTAACAGTAGTGTACATAAAAAAAAAAAAAAAACTAGAAATTTGACTGTGAAATAATAGCAGTCAGTTTCCTTCACACGTGTGCATTTCAGGGCCTGCCAGGGCACAGTGTCACACCAGTGCATCTCATATCTGAGGTAACAGTAGTATACGTTTAAAAAAAAAATACAGGGGGCTTGTTGTCACCTTTCGGGGACCCTTGGTGTTGTACGTGGCTGGGTGGAGGAAGAGACCTTCAATTGCATCAGTGAGGACAAGGAACGGGACATGGCTAGCTTGGTATCCAACCTTGTGCAAATGGGGAGTTTGCGGTTGTGCAAATGGACTGTTTGTGGTTGTTTGCGGTGCGTTAAACGGGGAGTTTGGTCTGTCACTGTGAAGCGGGCGTAACCCTTACTCTACCTGAGCGATACAACATCATACCGGATGTTTTAAAGCACGTTATTCCAAACAATTTAGGAAATGTTAGGTGATTTATGCCATTTATGGATTAAAACCAGACTCTGCATCAACTATGTAATTTTCCATGGGAGTTTTGCCATGGATCCCCCTCCGGCATGCCACAGTCTAGGTGTTAGTCCCCTTGAAACAACTTTTCCATCACTATTGTGGCCAGAAAGAGTCCCTGTGGGTTTTAAAATTTGCCTGCCTATTGAAGTCTATGGCGGTTCGCCCGGTTCGCCCGTTCGCGAACATTTGCGGAAATTTGCGTTCCCGTTCGCGAATGGAACATTTTATGTTCGCGACATCTCTACTTTCCAGCATGACAATGACCCTAGACAGAATGCCAAGTTGACCCTCCAATGGTTACAGCAAAAAAGTGAAGGTTCTGGAGTGGCCATCACAGTCTCCTGACTTTAATATCATCGAGCCACTCTTGAGAGATCTCAAACGTGCGGTTCATGCATGATGACCAAAGACTTTGCATGACCTGGAGGAATTTTTGCCAAGACAAATGGGCAGCTATACCATCTGTATGAATTAGGGGCCTCATAGATAGCTATTACAAAAGACCGAACTCTGTCATTGATGCTAAATGGGGCAATACACAGTATTAAGAACTAAGGGTATGCAGACTTTTGAACATTGGTCATTTCAATTTTTTTTCTTTGTTGCAATGTTTTGTTTTATGACTGTGCTATTCTGTTATAACCTACAGTTGAATATGAATCCCATAATAAATAAAAAAAGAAATGTGTTTGCCTTCTCACTCATGTTTTCTTTAAAAATGGTACATATATTACCAATTCTCCAAGGGTATATAATTAGTACAATATCATTGCATTGCATATAAGAGTTTCTGTGTGTAGGAACCTTCAATGTAAGCATGCACTCAATTATGCATTTTTCCATTGGGGTATATCTAAAAACAGCTTGCAAATGTTCAAATATCTTTGCAAGCTTTTGCAAGCCCTCCCCTTCTAGCCCTGCCCAGACTTTCAGTGGCTGTCCAATCACAGACTTCCCAATGCAGCACAATGAGAAGACTTTGCAAGGCAGGTGCTCTCGGCAATTTCTGCCTCTTGAGTTTAGCTCCACTGAGCTAACCAAACCAGGAAGTAACAGAAACAGTTGTCTAATTGACAGCACTGTGGTGTAACAAGATTAATGTATGAAAGTGCCTATTTCTATTGAAGCCATCAGCAGTACTGTGAGTGGAAGATGACATCATATCATATATCTGTCACTGCATTGCAATAGGTCATGCAGGGTTTACATTTTAAGGCTAAACAAGATGCACAGTGCAGAACAAAGTGCTGACGTGCTACAAGAACAAAAAGTCATGTAAATGAATGGAAGCAAGCAGGCAGGTGGCCAGAGGAGATGGAAGCAGGCACTGTTGGAACTTGTAGGGTTGCAACGGTCACAACTGGACCACAAGGAATTATACTCCTCCCTTCAGAAAAGTAAGCATGAAGGTGTGGAAAAAATATTTTCAAAGTCATTAATATTACACACACACAACCCCCCCCCACACAACACTCAGCAAGCCTCACACACAATCACATTCTGCCAACTCACACACAATCATACTCAATCACACTCACACAACTCCACAGTCACACTCATCCAACTACACACATAATCACACTCACACAACCTCATACACAATCACACTCAGCGATCCCCACACAGAGTAACACATCCAACTACACACATAATCACACTCACACAACCCCATACACGGTCACACTCAGTGTTTCCCACACACAGTCACACTCATCAAACTACAGACATAATCACGCTCACACAACCCCATACACAGTCACACTCATCCAACTACACACATAATCACATTCCCACAACCCCATACACAGTCACACTCAGTGTTTCCCACACACAGTCACACTCATCCAACTACACACATAATCACAATCACACAACCCCATACACAATCAGAATCAGCCATCCCCCCACATAATGATACTCAACCAGTCTTCACACACATCCCACTCAGCCTACCCGCGCACAATCACATTCCGCCAACTCCACACCTACATATCACACTGACCTAAGCCCTGCACTCAATCACATTTAGCCCACCCACACACAATCACACACAGACACCACAGACACATCCAGACACAGACACATCCCATTCAGGTGTCTTGCATATAGGAAATTAAGGAGGGGTAACAGGGGTCCTTCTTTTATTTCTCCTGAGCACAGCAGTTCCTAGTTTCAACCTCAGAAGCAGGCATTCAGTTGTGAAGTTCTGCATCTTCTCAGTGTGCCTTTTTCTGCCCCAAAAGGTGAAGCGGCTCCTTTTTAACATGTACAACCTGTGCGATCACACAGTTCAAAGACCAATATAGCCCTCCTTGTACAAATGTACAGCATTAATTGTTTTTGTTTTTTTGTCCTATACAGTTGTTTTGTATGCCCTTGCATATGTGTTAACACTGTAAGTGATATAGATGAGTGAGATGGTGTTACAATGGTTGCTAGAGAGATCTAAACATTAGGCTTTGCGTCATATAGGTATAAAGGCTATTTTGTATTCAAAGTGACGGACATATTTTGCTTGCTATACCTAATATTATGTTATTAATTATTGATTAAAGTGCTAGAATTTAAAGAACATCCCTAAACCAATATTAACACCAGAGCTTGCTAATCCAACTTCTCTCATTCTTTTGCAAACGGCCAAACAATTTTCAACCAATTAGATATAATTGGAACATATTTTCACAAACCAATTGAGCTAAGAAAGTATATACTGTATTCATATTTGTAGACAGTGATACATTTAACTACTCTGAAATGCACAGGAAACCTGCTCATGTCAGCTCATTTCAAAACTAAATTAGATACACCTCAAACGCTCTTTTACTGTTTTTGTTTCTGTGACAGATCATGTAAGGAAAATATTTAGTTCTTAATGCTCCAGTCTCAGCTGTCAAAGTACAGATGTTAAGATTACAAATATTTTGGACTGGAAAAAATACAGTAAAAGAAAATGAAAGAAAAAGGGAATCTGCAAAAGGAATGCAGATTAACTCTGTGTAGGTTATATGAATATATTGTGCTGTTAGTCACAATTAAAATGAATTCCACTTATTAGTTAATTTATATAGATGAGGCATCGCATTTATTGTTTAAGAAAGTGTACACATAGGACTTTCAGAGGAATTGTTAAAGGATCACTATAGGGTCAGGAAAACAAATATGTATTCCTGACCCTATAGTGTTAAAACCACCGTTTAGGTGGCTTTCCTTACCTTCTTCCCAGCGTCGCGCGGATCTGCTAGTTTTGGCCCCACCTCCTTGGTGACATAATCAGAATGGATAATTGTTAGCCAATCCAATGCTTTCCCATAGGGAATCCATAGGAAAAGCATTGGATAGGCTGAAATCGTCAAGAAGGCGGGATGGCGCAGGGGCAAATGCCATTTTGGCCAATCAGCACCTCCTCATATAGAGATGCATTCAATCAATGCATCTCTAGGAGGACAATTCAGCATCTCCATGCAGAGCGTGGAGACACTGAACGGTAGTGATGCCTACTGTGCAGCATTGACCCAGGAAGCACCTCCAGTGGCCAACTGAGGAGTGTCCACTTGGAGGTGTCCCTAGGGGGCAATGTAAGCACTCTCTTGTATACTCACCAATACAACTACATTAAGCTGGAGTTGCTTTGGTGACTATACTGTCCCTTTAAAGCACCTTTCTGTTCATGCCCATTGCTCAGTAATATATTACTATATAATTCTGCTACTAAAATCAATACTTTATAGGGTGAGCTCTTTTGAACAAACAATTTTCACTTTTACTGAAGTTATATATTCAGTTATACAGTTATCCAGATCTAAAGTTATATGTTGTTTGCTTTAGTTTTCTTAGAGTAATTCTGAGACACTGCCCAGTGGACAGATACTTTATTGCAAGCATGTCCCATTGGGATCACAAATCAAGAAACACAACTCTATATATTCTTCTTTCTAACTGCCTTTTGTGAGCTCACAAATGCCTCCACTATGGGACACTAATGTTATGGTAAGACAGTAGAATTTAACACAATATTTAAGCTACCCCAGTCTGGAATCCTTCTATACAGGATTGTGGATTGTGAACTAAATAGGGACAGTCAACCAATATTATAATTCTTTCTCTTGCTATCTGCAGATTAGTGCCTTCAAATACACAACTAGACTTTAAGGCCAATTTTTCTCTTATTTGCACACAACTAGACTTTAAGGCCAAAAGTACAGGTAGTTCCTGACTTTACAAACTAATTGGTTCCAAAGCCTAGTTCATAAAGTGAGAGTTCATAAAGTGAGAACTAATTTCCCATAGACCACAATGTAATAAGCATGGGTTCCATTCCTGACCAATAAATTCTACAATAAAATAAATAAATTATTAAGTACAAATACAAAATATAGGCATAACAAATTCATATATGTTGTAGGAACAATAAAGAAATACATACCCTATTGAATTCTTCCTCAAATCATCCTCAATCATCATCGTCCTCAATAAAGAGACAAGTTGCACTTGAATGGGGCACTGCAGAGTCCACCCTCAGTTGTCTGGTACTTGTTGAAGGCTGCACCTCACTTGTTTCTGGTTCATTCGAGATAGAACTAGTCACAGCAGCTTTCTGTAGACAAGTTGTGATAGTGGTTTGCTTCCAACACTTCTCTTTTGTAAATTTCCTTATAGGAAGCATAAACATTTTTTTGATCTCTAGCAACTTTGGTACTTCTCTCAATGTTAGAATCTTGTGACTCAAAAATATGAATTGCCTTTTCTATGTGTTTATATGCCTCTTCAAGGCCTTTAACTCCTTCCTGACTTCGGACGTATCAGGTACGTCCTACAAAATAAGGTCCTTAAGGTACGTCCACAGCTAATTAGAGCGCTGGAAGCGATCATGATCGCTTCCAGCCACTCTGATGGTATTGCAGCGATGCCTCCATGTCGAGGCATCATGTAATACCTCTCCTTACTGCCAGGCACTGGGTAATCGCCCCCTACGGGTGATCGCTCCAGCTGGCAGTACTGCTGAGGAGTGGGTAGTGCCTCATCGCCAGTGACCAGATACTGTATATACTCGAGTATAAGCCGAGTTTTTCAGCACATTTCTTGTGCTGAAAAACCCCAACTTGGCTTATACTCGAGTCACTGTCTGTATTATGGCAATTTGCATTGCCATAATACAGACAGGGGGCTGTGGGGGCTGCAGAGATCTTACTTACCTCTCCTGCAGCTCCTGTCAGCTCTCTCCTCCTCCGCGGCGGTCCATTCAGCACCTCGGTCAGCTCCCAGTGTAAGTCTCGCGAGAGCCGCGGGGTCATAGTGTGGCTCTCGCGAGACTTACAGTTTGAGCTGACAGAGAAGCTGCATGGACCGGTGCGGAGGAGAAGGGAGCTGACAGGAGCTGCAGGAGAGGTAAGTGCTCTCCACCAGCCCCCCTCCCTCCCCCACTGAACTGCCAATGCCACTGGACCACCAGGGAAGGAGAGCCCCCCTCCCTGCCATGTATCAAGCAGGGAGGGGGGACGAAAAATAAATATTAATATAATAAAATAAAATAATATTTATAAAATAAAAATAATAAAAACATAATATTAAAATAATAATTAAAAAATAAATAATAATAATAAATAATATAATATAATAAATATTAATAATAATAATTAATTAATAAAAACAATAATCAAAATGCCCACCCCCACCAACACATACACAAACACACACTGCATCACACACACTCACACTTCATTCATATACACACACTGCACACACACTCACACTTCATTCATACACACACACTGCACACACACACACTGCACACACACACACACACTGCATTCACACACACAGCACACATACACACAGCACACATAAACACACACTGCATTCATACGCACACACTGCATTCATACACATACACTGCATTCATTATATACACACACTGCATTCACACACACATACACACAGCACACATAAACACACACTGCATTCATACGCACACACTGCATTCATACACACACACTGCATTCATTATATACACACACTGTAAATAAATATTCAATTAACAATTTTTTTAGGATCTCATTTTATTTAGAAATTTACAAGTACAAGCTGCTGCATTTCCCACCCTAGTCTTATACTCGAGTCAATACGTTTTCCCAGTTTTTTTGGGTAAAATTAGGAGCCTCGGCTTATATTCGGGTCAGCTTATACTCAAGTATATACGGTATCTCATCCTTCACTGCAAATCCTGGCATCAATGTGGATGCCGCAGGATTTTATTGGGGAACATTGTCGGCCCAACTAATTTATATGCCGATCAGTTCTGTGCTGCAAAGCAGCAATGGGCCCCCATCGATATGCCAGAATTAAAAAAAATTCTGGGCATTCATTCTGCTGATGGGCATCATAAAGAAGCCCTTCATCCGCTCCTACTGGAGCAGTAGCCCTATTTGCTCTACCCCCATTTACTCACAGTGTATGTCGAGGAAGAGGTATTAAATGATCATTTCATGCACTTCAGCGACAACAGCCTGTGCCCCCCTAGGGAGCATCCCCAGTTTGACAGGCTGTATAAAACCGCCCACTTCGCTGCCAGGTTTGCAGAGGCTTATACACCTGGAAGGAATATATGCGTCAATGAATTCGTGATGAAGTATAAGGGAAGGCTGGGATTCAAGCAGTATCTTCCTTCCAAGCACCCACCCCCTCACCCAAATACCCAATCTCGCACAATCCTATATTTCCGGTGGGAAAAGCTGGACTAATACTGCACACCAGCTCTGCACTGGAGAGGGCGGCATATACATCATTAGGTGACATACTGATAAGCAAGGGGCTAAAACCCTTAGTGGAACTGATAGGCACCAACAACCCGACAATGGCCCAAACCTTTCAATACCATCAACTAAAACACTTTGAGCATGGAGGGGTTACTACACTGGACACCGAGAGAGGAAACACAGTTCGAGAAACTATGTACAAAACCCACTACAAAAAACTGATATCCCAATGCTACCGCCTGACGCAACCACAACCAGATAAAAAACTACCCTGGTTCACCAGAGCAGGACAGAATTGTTTCTCGTCCCCAGTAGAAGATAGGGACTGGACTCTAATATTCACGAGAATGATGAAAACACACCCCTGCATACCATTACAGAAAATCAACTACAAATTTATAGCACAGTGGTATGTAACCCCTGTAGATGCCTAAAAATGTTACTCTTAAAACTCCCTGCTATGCTGGAGATGCGAGAAGGAACAGGGCACATACCAAAACATATGGTGGTCATGCACGAGGGTGGAGGGGTATTGGGTGTAAGTAGCCCGTATCACAGAGCAACTTAGCAAGGTTCCACTGCCCGTCCAGCCGGAGACAATCCTGTTCCTTCATGTCCCAATCTCAAGAAAAAAATTTAAACACTCTCTACTCTACTTCCTATTGACAGCAGTGAAATCAGTGATATCGGGGAACTGGAAATCACAAAATAGGCCCTCTAGGAGGGAATGGTACCAAAAAAATAGACAACATCCATAAAATGGAGGAGTTGAGAATGACTGCACTAGGCAGATTCCACCAATTCTCAGCCATCTGGAAACCATGGGTCCTACACCTGCAGGGGAAGTAGTGATAGTCAATGGTATAGGGAAGGTTAGTGCTGGGAGGGAATTCATTACTGGCCACATGCCATCCAACGACCGTGGTGCAGCACCACGGACGCTCATACGGGTGCTACCTCCACACCTAGGTTTTCCCAAGGTACTGATGGACGACTGCAAGTATAATCAGAGTCAAGGTCCACTTGAGGCGACAAACTCACTATAGAGCGAACCATAGCGACACAGACATATACTACATTGACCCTGTCTACCACCGACCTAGCCCTGATGATAACAACCTAGTGAAATTGTATAGCGGAAACTGTTTCTTTAAAAATGTGATACATGAAGTGTAACTACATGCCAAACGCATCCATTTTCTTGTATATCCCTGTTAAATGAATGCACATATTGTTTCTTTGTATATGCAACTAATGTTATTCTGTGACGCAAAAAATCTAAAAATAAAATAAATAAATAAAACATTAATTCCAAGCACTACAGGTATGATGTAAAGGTGTATAAGCTCTGTGATAGCGAGACTGGGTATTCTCAGGCCTTCCGGGTGTACGAGGGAAAGGATAGCTACCTTGACCCTCCAGGTTGCACAGAACATATGGGAACCAGTGGCAAGATTGTCTGGGACCTGATATTCCCCCTGATGAACAAAGGGTACCACTTGTATACAGGCAATTTTTATACAAGTGTCCCTTTGTTCAAGCTACTGTAGTGTTTTGATACAGTAGCTTGCGGTACAATCAAAAAGAACCGCACAGGTTTCCCAGGACAACTTGCAAGCACCCGGCTATGAAGGGAGGAGACTTCAGCTCTGTGCCAAGAGGAGCAGTTGGCAGTTGAGTACAGAGACAAGAAGGATGTGTACCTTCTTACCACCATCCACACTGAGAGGACTGTGAAGATCTGTAAGTAGCAGAGCTGAGAGCACAAGTAAGCCAGTGTGCATCAAGGCCTATAACCGGCATATTTGTGGGGTTGATCTGGCAGCTGCAGCCCTACCTATTTATACCGAATACAAGGGCCTTGTACAAAAAGGTTGCAATCTACTTAATGCAGATTGCAACCCACAACGCTTTTTTGTTGTTCAAAAAAGCAAACCTCAGACTGCAACTGAGTTTTTTACAGTTTCAACTCCAGATCATTTCAGGGATTTTGTATTGTGATGCGCCTGCTCCCCGGGCGGTGATGGGAGAGAGCAGAGTTGGGGCTACACATTATATTTTTAAACTCTGTTGGCAAGAGTAACAATTTCTTCTGTGTTCTGCTGTACAATTTCTGATGGTTCTTCAAACCCTTCAACATTACAACTGAGGGCAGAGCTTTTTCCAACCACCTTTCATGGTTGTCTCAGAAAATTTGTTCCAGGCATATGATGTCAGTGTTATTGCATCTAAAATATTAAATGTTTTTCTCAAAAAATCTTCAAGACTTGGACCTGTCTTGTTATCCGTTGCTTTAATCAACATTTTAAATATCTGCTGAAGGTACAGTGCTTTAAATGTGGTGATAACACCCTGGTCCATTGGTTGCAAAATGGAAGTTGTATTTTGTGGCAAGAATATGATTTTGACATTAGTGTGGTGATGTTAAAAAGAGGGTGGATGGCCGGGCACACTATCTACAAGCAGAATAACTTGAAAAGGTATTGATTTATCTTCACAATATTCTTTCACTTCAGGTACAAAATAATGTGAGAACCAATCTTCAAATAGTGGAACAGTAACCCAACCTTTTTTATTGCCTTTCCATATGACTGGCAGTGTACTTTTAACAATTCCTTTAAGTGCCCTAGGATTTTCTACACGATGCACCATCATGGGTTTTAACTTACAGTCTCCAACTGCATTCCCACCAAGAAATGAAGTTAGTCGATCTTTCGCTGGTTTTTCCAATGCAGCTTCTTGATGACATGCGCTTCCAAAAGAGCCTGGTTTCTTCCACATTGAAAACCTGTGATGGCAAGTAATTTCCCTTTTCCAATATTTCTGCCAACTTGGCAGGAAATAATGTAGCTGCTTCTGTATCAGCACTTGCAAATTCTCCAAGGATTTTTATGTTATGCCAACCAGGTCTTTTTTTGTAATAATCAAACCACCCAAAGCTTGCACAAAATGTTTCTTGAACGCTGCCTCCTTTTCTTTGTTTCAGCATCTCAAAAAGTTACAATGCTTTAGCACAAATCGTAGCATAGGTAGCAGGCATATGGAGCCGTCCAGTTTGATCACTTATCCATGATGTTAAAAGTTTTTCCATATGAGGAATAAGGCTTTTATTTTCCTTTGTTCGTATCCACGTAGAATGCAGGGACTGCACATTTTTTACTTCCTTTAACTATTTTTATTTGTCTTTCAAAATTGTACTCACAGTTGATTTATTTAGAGGATATTTGGTAGCTAATTCTTTAGTGGTATTTGGAGCATCATGGTCTTGTTATTATTTTGTTTTCCAATGCTATGGCTTTTCATCTCTTTGTATTTATATTACACGCTTCAACTGTAACATTCTTTCTTTTTGGCAGCATTATGAATCCTTCTTCACTTTCTTCTTTCTCAACTTCTCTCATTTTTCACTTTCCTTTTCCTTCTTTTATTTCACACCTCTCTCAAGACTTCCTCCTTCTTCACTTTCTTATCCAACTTCCCTCTCTCCTTTATTACTGTCATGGGAGTCATACCCCAACACGTCTAAAATAGGAAACCCACAAAAGGTGGATTCAAAAGACGTATTATTGAGACTTACAATGGCCAGACTTAACATATTAAATTAGCAAAAATCAAGGTCAAGAACAAATCAAGGTCAGGGACACAAAAACACACAAAGTCAAGACAAAGCCATATCAGGATACCAGAAATCACAAGTCATTTACGAAGCCAAGGTCAGGATATCAGAAATCACAAGTCAAATAGGAAGCCAAAATCAAACACAGGAAATCACAAGGAAAACTCTAGGAGCACTAAACGAGGATCTAACCACAAAAGGGCAATGAATGAAGGCTAAAACAAGTCTTAAACAGGCTCACAAGAGTTCCCATTGGTCCACATCATCTCTGCGACCCCAAACAGCATTGGGTCGCCTAGATGACGTGGTCGCTTTAAGGTCATGACATCATGGCAAAATATATTATTTATAGGGGCTGCAGTTCGTCCCGCGAACCAGCAGAGTGAGCCGTTCGTGGGACAGAAGGTAAGTACTATCTATTCAGGCCACAAGGCCACGTGGAGCATTCGGGTCGCACGGCCCGAGGACTGAGGCAATGCGGCTACGCGGTTGACCGGAGGAGAGGAGCGGCGTGGGTGCCGGGTAAAGATACGTTTGTGACAAACACTTTCCTTTTCTTTCACACCTCTCTTAAGCCTTCCTCGTTCTTCACTTTCTTCTTTCTCAACTTCCCTCCCTCCTTTATCACTTTTCTTTTGCTCCTTTTATTTTTACAGCTCTCAATCTCTTCTAATTCTCTCTTACTTTAAGGCTTGCACCTCTTTTCCTTCTTTAATTTTTTAGCGCTTTCAAGCTCCACTCCTTTTATTTTTAGAGCTTTTAAGTTTTACTCCTTCTCCCCTTTCTTCAGGCCTCCTGCTCCTTGCTATGATGCCTGCCAAAATATGGCAAAATGTGAGATACACACACACACACACACACACACTTCTCTTTATAATAAATAACAAATAAATTATAAATAATACATAATGGCAACCACAGTACCTGTACAGTATACAGTATGTGACAAACTTACTTTCCTGTGTATGTTTGTCCAGGATCTCTTGGCAACTGCACAGCCCTCTAGGGTAAGAAAACCAGGTCAAGACAAAGTCCAGTTTCAAAAAAAGGCCTCTGGCCTGTTTATTTTCTGTTGTTCAGAAGTAACAGGATACAATAAACAGCAAACCTTCTTTCTCCACAAAGCACCTTCTTTCTCCTCAAAACACTTCCCTCACTCCACCCTGCTTTAACTGCAGTTATATAGCTGCTCACAGCCCCTACAGGTAAGGCTAATGACCTCGTTAGGCAGTGAGCCAGAACTCCTTATACAACCTGGGCTGGACTCATGCACAACCACTCTGACAGTGGGTGGAGAATCGGCCCACCCTGCTCTTCTGAATACTCCACCCCAGGGACCCAAATAACAACAGAGAAAAAAAAACCTACATTTAAACTTAACTTTCCCTGGGGCTGCATGTGCTTACCCACATGTCAGGATAGTGGCTGTGCAAAAGTCTGGGTGCCAGATATACACCCCTGACCACCATTCCCAACACTCTGTCACATATCCTCCCCCCCAGCTCAGACCCAGTGGGGTGAGCGACCACAGAAAACACATTTTCTCGTGACAAACTGTCAGCATTTCCATGTTTAGAACCCGGCCTATGTTCAACTGTAAAATGAAATGGTTGTAAACTGAAGAACCACCTTGTCACCCTTGCATTATTATCTTTGTTTTGACTCATCCAGGTTAAGGGAGCATGGTCCGTGACCAACCTAAATTTTCTACCCAGCAGATAATATTTTAATGAGTCTAAGGCCCATTTTATGGCAAGGCATTCTTTTTCCACTATTGAATAATTTTTCTCAGCGGGAGTCAGCTTCCTACTTAAATAAAACACTGGGTGTTCTTCACCCTGAATTTCCTGAGACAGAACTGCCCCTAACCCAATCTCTGATGCATCGGTTTGGACAATAAACTCCTTAGTGAAATCCGGGGTTACCAGAACTTGTTGGGTGCACAAAGCCTCTTTCAAATTTACAAATGATTTTTCTGCCTCTAATGACCACTTCACCACTAGAGGGGCTTTTCCTTTTGTGAGATCCATTAAAGGAGCTGCTAATGTAGCAAAACCAGGAATAAATCGCCTGTAATACCCAATAAGTCCTAAGAAAGTCCTGACTTGCTTTTTAGTGAGGGGGCGTGGCCAATTTTGTACGGCCTTCACTTTTGCTGTTTGGGGCTTAACTAGCCCTCTCCCAATCGAATAACTCAGATATTTTGCCTCTTCCAAACCTATAGTACACTTAGATGGGTTAGCAGTTAAACCAGCCAGGTGGATAGAGTCCAGTACAGCCTGCACGTTGGGAAGATGTGAAGCCCAGTCAGAACTGTGAATGACTATGTCATCTAAGTATGCGGCCGCATAACGGCTGTGAGGCTTCAAAATCCTATCAATCAGTCTTTAAAAAGTGGCAGGGGCCCCATGTAACCCAAATGGTAGCACCTTGTATTGGAATAATCCCCCCAATGTCTTTTCTTTTGCTCTGTCTGTAAGAGGTACTTGCCAATAACCCTTTGTCAGGTCTAAAGTAGTCAGGTACCGAGCCTTACCCAGTCTCTCTATTAGTTCATCAACCCTAGGCATTGGATAAGCATCAAACTTCAACACACTATTCAATTTACGAAAGTCATTACAAAATCTTAACGAGCCGTCAGGTTTTTGGCACCAATACTATTGGGCTGTTCCACTCGCTTTGTGATTCCTCAATAATATCAAGATCTAACATCTTCTTAATTTCAGCAGATACAGCCTCTTTCTGTGCTTCGGGAATTCTGTATGGTTTAAGACTTATCTTCACCCCTGGTTCTGTAACAATATCATGCTTGATAACGTTAGTCCTGCCTGGAACTACAGAAAATACATCCTTGTTTCTACCAATAATGTCCCTTACTTCCTGTTTCTGGTGGGGGGATAGTGTGTCTGGTATGTTTACTTCAAGTTCACTACCAGTCCTATTAGTGACAATTGAAGTAGTTAAGACCTCTCTATCCTTCCAGGGTTTTAGTAAATTTATATGATAGATTTGCTCAGGCTTTCTCCTATTGGGTTGTCTCACTTTATAATTAACTTCCCCAACCTGTTCAATAACCTCATATGGGCCATGCCAAGATGCTAGAAATTTATTTTCTACTGTAGGGACCAAAACAAGTACCCTGTCTCCTGGGTGAAAAACTATCAGTCTGGCATTTTTATTATAACTATTTTTCTGGGCCTCTTGGGCTTTCTGCATATGTTCTTTAACTATTGGCATGACAGCCGCCATCCTATCTTGCATTTGAGCTATGTGCTCAATTACACTACGGTATGGATTGGACTCCTGTTCCCAGGTTTCTTTTGCTATATCTAGCAGACCTCTGAGATGATGGGCATATAGAAGCTCAAAAGGAGAGAAGCCCGTAGAAGCTTGTGGCACCTCCCTTATGGAGAACATTAGATAGGGTAGTAAGCAATCCCAATTCTTACCATCCTTGTCAATTACTTTCCTAAACATACTTTTTAAGGTCTTGTTAAACCATTCTACCAGTCCGTCTGTCTGGGGATGATAAACAGAGGTCCTAAGATGTTTAATTTGAAGTAGTTTACATAACTCCTTTGTAACTTTAGACATAAATGTTGTACCCTGATCTGTCAACATTTCTTTTGGTATGCCCACCCGGCTAAACATGAGCATGAGTTCTCTCGCTATTGTCTTTGCAGACGTGTTATGTAGGGGTACTGCTTCCGGGTACTTGGTAGCATAATCCAAAATCACCAATATATAGTGATGCCCCCTTGCAGATTTTACCAGAGGACCTACCAAGTCCATTGCAATCCTCTCAAAAGGTATTTCTATTATAAGCAATGGTACCAGAGGACTGCGGTATGCCTTTAAAGGGGCGGTATGTTCTCATTCAGGACAAGAAGAACAATAATTTGCAACTGAAGCAAATACCCCAGGCCAATAAAACCTCTGTAAGACTCTTTCTTTTGTCTTTTCTATGCCTAAATGTCCTCCCAGTATATGGCTGTGTGCAAGATTTAGGACTGTATGTCTGAAGGGCTTAGGAATAAGTAGTTGCTTTATAACATCCATCCCCTTTTTCTCTACTCTATAAATTAAATCATTCTGTACCTGAAAGTAAGGATAAGAAGGGGCTCTATCTAGTTGTACTGGATCATCAGTAGAAACCTGGATATTTTTACGGGCCTCTGCAAGAGTGGGGTCTTCCCATTGTGCTTTCCTGAAGTTAACAGGACTGACTTCTAATTCAGGGAAGTTACTGCCTTGATTCTGATCGTTATCGGACTCCTGACTATCGTGGCCCGGGTCATCTCCTACTAAAGCTGGCCTGTGACGTGAGGCTTCAGCCTTCTCTGTTCTTGTGCCTAGTCCTTCCCATTCTATGTCAGAAAAATGGAACACATTTCCAGAATCATCATCATTTGCTATACAATCAGGGGCTACTTTTCCTGGAGACCCCCATAAGTCTAAAAATTGGGGGAAATCCCTTCCCAACACCACATCATAAGACAATTTATCCACCACCCCCACTCTATGATTAACAGTACCAAAAAGGCTTTCAAATTTTAGCAAAACTGTAGGATATTCCCGTTTGTCAACATGAACACAAATTATACCAATTTTCTGAAATGCATCAACATCGGCTTCAGGTACAAGGCAATTTGTTATCAATGTCGCCATACTTTCGGAGTCTAATAGAGCTCTAACCTCTTTCCCATTCACCCTTATGGAACATATCTGCGGATTGTGACTACAGTTGGCAACAGCAGATTCCACATAATTCCGCAAACAAGACAATTGTACATCCTGATTAATCATATTGCATTGCATAGGTTCATCCATCAAGGGACAGTCTCTAGCTTTATGTCCAAGTTCATTACCCCGGAAACATTTAATATTATCAACTGTCCCCCACCTATGTCAGGATCGGGACAGGGATCCAACACGCAGCGTACAAACAGTAGCCAGATACGTATACCGGACCTTAGAATGGCCGGACTAACGTAAGTAGTACTGTAGAGAATAGTCAAAGACAAGCCGAGGTCGAGGGTAACAGAAGACAGGTGAGCGAGAGACAAGCCGAATCAAGGGTACAGAGGTAAGCAGAGTAGGATAAACGAGCCGGGTCAAAACCAAAAGGAATAAGCAGAATACAAGCACTGAGTGACTAGAACAAGCTAGAACCACGACAGGGCAATGAGCTAAAGAAAGATGCTCCATTAAATACCCTGTTCAGGAAAGTAACCACACCTCCGAGGCGTCCTGATTGGTCCTGCAGCAATTGACTGACAGGTCGTTCCGGGTAGCGTCCTGCCGTCGACTTCCGGTCGTGATGCTGTAAAAGGCAGTCACTCCCTCGCGGCCGGCTTAACATGACCGGATAGACCGCGAGGAAGGAAGCCATCAGACCGTCTGGATGGAGGAACGGCTAAGTCTCTACCTCTTTCGGAGGTAGAGACCACAGGTACCCTGACAGTACCCCCCTTCTCAGATACGCCCACCGGGCGGAAGGTACCAGGGCGAGAAGGGAAGCGAGAGTGAAACGCCCTGCGGAGACGGGGAGCATGCACCTCCTCCTGAGGTACCCAACTTCTCTCCTCAGGACCATAACCTTTCCAAT
This sequence comes from Pelobates fuscus, assembly GCF_036172605.1. Lineage (NCBI taxonomy): Eukaryota > Metazoa > Chordata > Amphibia > Anura > Pelobatidae > Pelobates > Pelobates fuscus. Next base: position 353,075,954 of record NC_086317.1, on the reverse strand, counting down.
CGACCAGATATTGCAATCTCCCTCGGGAGATTGACCTCATACTCCTCCTGACCCTCCACCCGAACTGAGCGAGGAGGGGCGATTGCGGAGGAGAACCTGTCACATATTAGAGGCTTTAGTAAAGAAACATGAAATGAATTAGGGATGCGTAAGGCATTAGGCAACGCTAAACGATACGCAACTGGGTTAATTTGAGAGAGAACCCTGTAAGGTCCAATATATCGAGGAGCAAACTTCATGGACGGCACTTTTAACCGAATGTTTCTGGTACTTAACCATACTCTATCGCCTGGAACAAACACCGGTGCTGCCCTTCTACGTTTGTCAGCATGTTTTTTAACCAGCATAGAATTGTGCAGCAGGATTTGTCGAGTTTGATCCCACAACTTCCGTAAATTGGCCACATGAACATCCACCGACGGTACCCCCTGAGAAGAAGACTCCGAAGGAAGGATGGAGGGATGAAAGCCATAATTCAAGAAAAAAGGGCTAGAATGCGTAGAATCACAAATGAGATTGTTATGTGCAAACTCCGCCCAAGGAATCAAACCGACCCAATCGTCCTGGTGTTCCGAAACGAAACAACGTAAATATTGTTCAACTTTTTGGTTAGTGCGTTCAGCAGCTCCATTGGACTGAGGATGATAAGCAGAGGAGAAATTCAATTTGATGCCTAGTTGGGAGCAGAAAGATTTCCAAAAGCGGGAAACAAATTGGGAGCCTCTGTCAGAGACAATTTGGGAAGGTATCCCATGCAAACGGAAAATCTCCTTAGCGAATATCTCCGCTAATTCGGGCGAAGATGGTAGTTTAGGTAAGGGAATGAAGTGAGCCATTTTAGTAAATCTGTCCACCACAGTGAGGATGACAGTCTGCTTTTTAGAGATAGGCAAATCAACAATGAAGTCCATAGCCAGGCAGGACCAAGGCTTCTCAGGAACTTCTAAAGGGTGCAGAAATCCGCATGGAAGCGAATGAGGTAGCTTGGTCTTGGTACAAACCTCACATGCCCCGATGAATTCTTTAATATCTTTACGTAAGTCAGGCCACCAAAAATCTTTAGAGACCAGGGCATATGTCTTGCGGATGCCAGGATGCCCAGCCACTTTGCTGTTATGGAGACAGCGTAGCACCTCCAGTTGGAGAGCGGCAGGAACGAAGTGTCGATCCCCAGGAGTCTGTTTAGGTGCCAAATGCTGAAACTTCATGATCTTGGAAAGCAATGGAGAATGAATCCTGAGATTCGTGTTTGCGATGATATTCCCCTTAGGTACATAATTAAAGTGAGTGAGAAACAATGACCAGCGAGCCTGTCTGGCGGATAAGCGCTTAGCCTCCCCAATATAAGACAAGTTCTTATGATCCGTTAAAATAGTAACAGGGTGTAGTGTCCCTTCCAATAAATGTCTCCACTCCTTTAAAGCCTTAATGACCGCTAAGAGTTCCCTCTCCCCGATGTCATATCTGCTCTCAGGCCCAGATAATTTTTTAGAGAAGAAACCACAAGGGTGTAATGGTTTATCCACCCCTAACCTTTGAGACAGAACAGCCCCAACACCTGTCTCAGAGGCATCGACCTCGAGAAAGAAAGGCAGAGTCGTATCAGGATGGACTAGAATGGGAGCCGAGGCAAAAAGTTCCTTGAGAGTCTTGAAAGCAACGAGAGCTTCCTTAGACCAGATCTTAGTAACAGCCCCTTGTTTGGTCATATTGGTAATAGGCGCAATGATAGAGGAGTATCCCTTAATGAAGCGCCTATAGTAGTTGGAAAAACCAATAAACCTTTGAATAGCCTTGAGTCCTTTGGGCAAAGGCCAGTCTAAAATGGATTGGAGCTTTTCAGGATCCATTTTAAAACCTTCCCCAGAAATCACATACCCAAGAAAGTCTGTCTGAGACTGATCAAACCTGCACTTCTCCAATTTGCAGTAAAGACCATGTTGCAGAAGTTTGTGTAATACCTTTCTGACCTGTCTATGGTGAGTTTCAATCTCCTTAGAGTGTATTAGTATGTCGTCCAGGTAAACAATAACACAATCATGTTGAAACTCCCTAAGTACCTCATTAATCAAATCTTGAAATACTGCAGGAGCATTGCAAAGTCCAAATGGCATCACCGTGTATTCGTAGTGACCATACCGGGTATTGAATGCCGTCATCCACTCATGACCATGCTGGATTCTCACCAAGTTGTATGCCCCTCGGAGATCTAACTTAGTGAAGATTTTGGAGCCCTTAAGACGATCAAATAACTCTGTAATCAGTGGGATGGGATAGGCATTTCTGACAGTTATTTTATTCAAGCCTCGGTAATCGATACAAGGTCTCAGCGTGCCATCCTTTTTCTTAATGAAAAAGAACCCAGCCCCGGCCGGAGAAGAAGACCTCCTAATGAATCCCTTCTCTAAATTCTCCCGAATATACTCCTCTAGAACCGAGTTTTCCTGAACAGACAAAGGATATACATGACCCCTCGGAGGCATAGTCCCGGGTAGAAGCTTAATTTTAAAATCAAATGACCTGTGGGGCGGTAAAGAATCGGCATTCTTCTTGTCAAATACTGCCTTTAAGTCTAGGTAAAGGTCTGGTATCTGTCCTTCTGTGGACTGAGTAGGATTCTCCGGTATGTTAATGTTAGCTAATGGAGAAACCTTGCCTAAACACCAGCCCTGGCCCCACGAGAGTATCTCCCCTAACTCCCAATCGATAATAGGGTTATGTTTCTTCAACCATGGGTACCCCAGAACTATGGGAACGGAAGGGGAGGAAATGAGCAAAAGAGATAACTTCTCCACGTGTAGGATACCAACATTTAAATTAATGGGTACGGTCTCACGAAAGATAACAGGATCTAGTAGTGGTCTACCATCTATGGCCTCAACGGCCAAGGGTGTCTCCCTTAGCTGGGATGGGAAATTGTTTTTAATAGCAAAGGCTTGGTCTATAAAATTCTCAGCAGCACCGGAATCTATCAAAGCCCTAGCCCTGACTACTTCCTTCTCCCAAGTTAAGGAAACTGGTAGCAGAAGCCTGTGATCTTTATAATTAGGAGTAGAGGACAAAATAGAAACACCCAAGGCCTGTCCTCTAGAGAGACTTAGGTGCGAGCGTTTCCCGGACGGTTAGAACAGTTCGAGAGTAAATGACCTTTGGCTCCACAATACATGCACAAACCCTCTCTTCTCCTGTACTGTCTTTCCTCCTCAGAGAGGCGGGTATACCCTATCTGCATAGGTTCAGGAAGCAAAGATACTGTGGAGTCAAGACTTGGAAAAGCGGGGGCTAACCTAAAAGAAGGTCTCCGATTCCTCTCTCGAGTGTTCTGTCTCTCTCTTAAACGTTCATCTATACGAGAGATGAATGAAATTAAGTCTTCTAAATTCTCAGGGAGTTCTCTAGTAGCAACCTCATCAAGGATTACATCAGATAGGCCATTCAAAAATACATCCATATATGCCTGCTCATTCCACTTGACTTCTGACGCCAGAGACCTGAACTCTAGTGCATAATCCACAAGTGTTCGGTTCTCCTGTCTCAGGCGCAACAGTAATCTGGCTGCATTCACCTTTCTACCTGGAGGGTCAAAAGTTCTTCTAAAAGCAGCTACAAATGCATTATAGTTATACACTAAGGGGTTATCGTTTTCCCATAATGGGTTGGCCCATCTCAGAGCCTTCTCAATAAGTAGGGTGATAATAAATCCTACCTTTGCCCTATCTGTAGGATAGGAGCGAGGTTGCAATTCAAAGTGGATACTAATTTGATTTAAAAAACCACGACACTTCTCAGGAGCCCCACCATAGCGTACTGGGGGCGTAATGCGAGAAGAAGCACCCACTGTGGCTACCTCTAGACCTGAACTGACAGGAGAAATAGGGGTATTATGTATCTCCTCTGGTGGGTTATTAGCACGAGATAAAAGTGCCTGTAGCGCAAGCGCCATCTGATCCATTCTGTGATCCATGGCTTCAAACCTAGGATCAGGAGAAGCAAGCTGACTGTTTGTACTTGCAGGATCCACTGGCCCTGTCGTAATGTCAGGATCGGGACAGGGATCCAACACGCAGCGTACAAACAGTAGCCAGATACGTATACCGGACCTTAGAATGGCCGGACTAACGTAAGTAGTACTGTAGAGAATAGTCAAAGACAAGCCGAGGTCGAGGGTAACAGAAGACAGGTGAGCGAGAGACAAGCCGAATCAAGGGTACAGAGGTAAGCAGAGTAGGATAAACGAGCCGGGTCAAAACCAAAAGGAATAAGCAGAATACAAGCACTGAGTGACTAGAACAAGCTAGAACCACGACAGGGCAATGAGCTAAAGAAAGATGCTCCATTAAATACCCTGTTCAGGAAAGTAACCACGCCTCCGAGGCGTCCTGATTGGTCCTGCAGCAATTGATTGACAGGTCGTTCCGGGTAGCGCCCTGCCGTCGACTTCCGGTCGTGATGCTGTAAAAGGCAGTCACTCCCTCGCGGCCGGCTTAACATGACCGGATAGACCGCGAGGAAGGAAGCCATCAGACCGTCTGGATGGAGGAACGGCTAAGTCTCTACCACAGGTACCCTGACAACCTAGACCCTTTTTCAGGATTAACATTTCTAGGCAAAAGTGTATGGGGTCTCTGAGAATATGTCTCTTGTTCCTCTGTGTCTCTGAAACCTTGAAAAATCTTACCAGGTCTTTCAGCAGCTGGAGTCTTAACTCTCTGCATAGACTTTGTTCTGTTAAGCCACTGTCTGTCATCCGCAGCAACAGATCTTTCCACCAAACCAATTAACTCATCGGCTGATTATGGATCACTCTGACTGACCCATCAACGCAGTGAAGCAGGCAAGCCCCGCAGGAATCTGTCCATCACAAGAAGTTCCATGATGTGGCTTGCCGTATTTATTTCTGTTTGTAACCACTTTCTAGCAAGATGTATCAGGTCAAACATCTAGGAGCGGATAGGTTTCTCTTGGTTGAAAGTCCAGGCATGAAATCTGTGGGCACGAACTGCCATAGTCACACCGAGTCGTGCAAGGATCTCAGCCTTCAGTTTGGAGTAGACCCCTGCCTGTGCTGGTTCCAGGTCATAGAAAGCCTTCTGGGGTTCTCCAATAAGAAAAGGTGCCAGTATGCTTGCCCATTCACTCACTGGCCACTCTTCTCTCTCAGCTGTCCTCTCAAAAGCTAGAAGGTATGCTTCCACATCATCTGTAGGTGTCATCTTCTGCAGGTTACCGCTGGATCTGATCATTTTAACCTCGGATTGCGTCCCATCCGAGACTCTGGTAAGTCCCTTGGTCAAAGCCTGTATCTCCTTCTGTATCATACTGGTGGCCTGATGTTGCTCCTCCCTGAGCAGGCAGTTTGCCTCAGCTTGGGCTGCCATAACCTGCTGGATCATAGCATCTGTGTTGGCCTTTTGCGTAATTACCAGTTGCTGTAGGGCTGTAATATTCTCCTGTTGTGCGGCTGTGGCCTCCTGCTGTACGGCTGTAGCCTTTTGCTGTGCCGCTGTAGATTGCAACAAAACTTTCACAACTTCCTCCATATTCCTCCAAGCTTGTTTGGCTTCCAGTTAATACCCACAGGCTTCTTCAGTGCAGTGCCCGCATTCTTCACCATATGTGACAAACTTACTTTCCTGTGTATGTTTGTCCAGGATCTCTTGGCAACTGCACATCCCTCTAGGGTAAGAAAACCAGGTCAAGACAAAGTCCAGTTTCAAAAAAAGGCCTGTTTATTTTCTGTTGTTGAGAAGTAACAGGATACAATAAACAGCAAACCTTCTTTCTCCACAAAGCACCTTCTTTCTCCTCAAAACACTTCCCTCACTCGACCCTGCTTTAACTGCAGTTATATAGCTGCTCACAGCCCCTACAGGTGAGGCTAATGACCTCGTTAGGCAGTGAGCCAGAACTTATTATAAAACCTGGGCTGGACTCATGCACAACCACTCTGACAGTGGGTGGAGAATCGGCCCACCCTGCTCTTCCGAATACTCCACCCCAGGGACCCAAATAACAACAGAGAAAAATAACTAAATTTAAACTTAACTTTCCCTGGGGCTGCATGTGCTTACCCACATGTCAGGATAGTGGCTGTGCAAAAGTCTGGGTGCTAGATATACACCCCTGACCACCATTCCCAACACTCTGTAACAAGTAGTACTGTACAGTATAATTTCAGGCCTGTTCCACAGTCCCAAACACACTCTCATCAATCTCAGACACACACACACAAACCCATTTTACACTTACCTTTCTCTCCTCTTCACTTTTTTTGTATTCTCCCAGCCACAAATTCTTCTATTCGGTGCTTTAAAGCACTCCTTGGTTCGCATCCACAGATCGCTGAAACAAAATGGTGACGAAAATAAAATGGCGCATCATCCGGATAGCAATCGTAAAGGCGGGAAAACTTAAAGTGGTAGTTCGTAAACTGGGAAATGCCAGTATGCATTTACCCCAACTAAATATTGAGTTCCAGTATTACAGCTGCATCCATTGCTAACAGATGCAAAATCCAATAGATGGCCATGAAATCTATATAGTCAAACATTAGCAGTACAATGGGTAGTACAAAGGTAATCTTACCCTTACCTCAGTTTGTGAAATTTCTGCTTAACTAAATCTCCTCTAATCAGCTGTAAATGCTATCATTGGGAAGTGAAGTACTTGCTGGAGTGGTGTAAAGCACTGGTGTAAAGAATCTGGAGTAGTGGAAATGTGTTCTCTGGAGTGATGAATCTCACTTCACTATCCTACAGTCTGGTGGGAGAATGATGGTCGATGCATGGAGAATGATTCTACAAAAATGCATAGTACCTACAGTAAATTTTAGTGGAGTGATGATAATTATCTGGGGCTGTTGTCAGGGTTTTGGTTTGGTCCATTAGTTCCAGTGAAGGGTCACCTTAATGCCACAGGATACAAAAACATTTTAGACAAGTGTTGCTTCCAAACAGGGGCATTGTTAGCTTCCAGAAACAACCATGGCTTGAGTCAAAAGAAAAATGAAATGACTCCTACATCAGCAGATATGTTATGTCATGTCTCCTTCTCTGCACACATGAACAGTATGCTGCTGAGGATCTATGGAATATCAATAAAAACATAACTGGAAATAAGCACAAGCTGCAAAGCTAAACCCACATCTGGGGCTTTAGCACTCAGTTATTCCACCTAGTAATGCCTATGTTTCCAACCTCGTGGCAACAGTTTGAAGAAATGTATTTCCTGTTACAGCATGACTGTGCCCCTGTGTACAGAGCAATGTCATGGTTTGATGAGTTTGGTGTGGAGGAACTCAAGTTTCCTGCACAGAGTCCTGACCTCCATGCTATTGAACACCTATGGCATGAATTGGAGTGCTGATTGCGAGACAGGCCTTCTTGTCCAACAGTGTTTACTGACCTTATAAATGCTTCTTTGGCTGATTTGGTGCAAATTCCCACATGCACAATCTAAACTCTCGTGTCAAGTCTTCCCAGAAGAGTGGCAGCTGCTATAGTCATAAAGGGGATGTCATCTCCATACTAATGCCCATTGTTTTGGAATGGGATTTTCAACAAGCTCATATAGGTCTGATGGCCAGGTGTCCACATACTTTACCATATAATGTACCTCTTCACCCCCTCCCTCTTTTGGGGGGTTTACTGCCATGACAAATGCTGCTTTCTTGTTATCTGCCCAGGGCAACCATGGTGAGAAAGATCTATGGAGAGAGTATGCACACACATTGTACCGTCTTTGTTAACTCGGCACAATGGTTGAAAAAAAAAAATGCTTTTGTTATCCTATTCCTTTGCTTTATAAATGCATTGGTGACATTACCAACTGAGAACCTACATTCTCATTCCAGCTTGTATGTTTTCAATAGACAGAGTTGATGGTGCACCATACCTTGGAAATTCTCTCCTTCTAAGTACTTTTTGTGCATGTTATTATATGTAACATATATATTTGAACAGAAGTACATTCATATTTCTTTGATTCCTTCATTGCTTTCCTATTTTCCTCCTTTGTATTTCCTTTTCTTCTTTATTTTTCTTTTCACCAATTTCCATTGGTCTCATGGTGTACTGATTTGCGTGTCTACAAAACCGAATGTAATACCCGTAGGATTCACTAACAGATGTCATAACTGAGCTATTCATCTGGTTATCATTAACTAGACACAGATCTTTCACAGGTGAATGGTAAACAGTTGACTTATTCCTCGTCTGATTTCTATTGAAAACATACTATGCAGAGACTGTTCTCCCTTTTGTGCTGTCTAATTCAACGTTCTGCATCCTTGTTTGGTTAAAATTGATTTTCAATTAGTATTAATAAAGCACCAACATATTATGCAGTATTTAATTTTAAAATGAGAAATAATACAACAGGCCATTGACAAACAAAACAAATTTGACAAAACCAAGACATGAAGAAGGTCTTGCTATAAAAAAATATTATAATATCTGTAAAACATAAGCCAATGTGTATCTCAATGTTGAAACACGATTTGTTTAAGACAAAGAATAATGATCCACCATTATATAATAATACATTTAACTTTTTCAGTTTCAATTATTATTTGGTAGTAGCATTTTTACTAAAATTATCTACTTATAGTAATGATCTGTAAACTAAAATCAGTACAATACTTACCTTGCCATGATTGAAGAAAATGGCAATATCTTGTGTCTCTTAATGGGTTATGTGAGCAAAAAAAAAAAATATGTCTCAGAAATCCTCTCTGCCCTAAAGTGTTACTCAAGAGAACAAAAGCACACTGTTGTCACCATTCTTGTTTTATTAGAAGAAACAATGATAGGGGATAATGAGTTAGCCCGGTCACAGAAATGTGACACTCGCAGTAGCCGATCTTTTAATAGTGATTGAAGAATCATGAGTAGACTATATAAGGCAATAAATGTTCATATTGTAATGAGAAGCTGAAATCAGTTTCCCTCAGGTCAGAGAGCAGGGGCCACTTGTTGATTGCTTAGTTATATGAGTTATGTCTACAGTCCTTACAAAGCAACTTACTTTACAAATTAACAAACAGTGTGATTTAAATGCTGTGTTCTTTCTCAAAAGCTGCTTTGTTATCACTGATTAGGGCAGCACAAAGCAAGTAAGGACACATAGATCATTATCATACATATATAAACCACATCAATTCTGTCATTGTATATTATTTTTTTACGAAAAAAGACACTTGTCCTACAGAGAGTCATGGGAATTACACTTCACAACAGTTTGAAGGTACCCTTTAGCTGTAAGTCTCAATTTAAGTGCCCTAACTATATACACCCTCTAACCCTAATGGCCCCTAATGCCGAGCACCCCCTAACCTTGAAAGGCCCCTCATTCCCTACAGCCTTTTATATCCTTCACATTACTTGCATCATTTTCAATGCATTGTATTTAGTAGCAGTTTCATGATGCTCCATGAATTAACATTAACATTTTAAAGTATATTTCTAAAGTAAACAATTCACAAGCCTACACAATCAGGATTAACAGGATGGATAATGCACTTTCCAACACTAAAACATGATACACTCATAACATCAAAAGTCAAGTTGCTTAAAATACTCCCAACAACTTAATATCAGGAAATGCACTCGAAGATTGCACATCAAGCATATTATTGACCTCAAAAACTATTTTCCTTAAAGCTCGAGGACTCGAGCCAGCTTCCAAAAAAAGACCTATGTCACTGCTCTTGGGGATGCACAGAAATTAAGGTATTCTGGTATCAAGTGGACAATGATAGAACACAATTACTAGGTAGAACCTTCTAGGCGTTTCCATTGCCGATATTAGAAGTAACAATAGCAAAATCAAATCACCTTCCAAAATTGGCCCATATAATCTTAGCCGCAGCACATACATTTATACTTGCTCCACACAAAAATCTACTTTCTATTCCACATAGATTAGAGAGAAACAAATAAAAGTATCTTAACTATTTTTTTTTCTTACTTGACAACTTTATATCAACTTTTTAGATAGACTTACCCAATTCAGAATTAAATTCACTTGAATAGAGTGATAGCAGGCCAACCACCTATCGCTCTATAACACGAAATCCAAGCAACAGGAAACCCCGAGCTGGTTGCCACTAAGGTGGAGCTAAACTCGTGTTTGAATATCCAAAACATATAAAAGAGAGCATTTTTAGTTTATTTTTTAGGTGAGAATGTTTTGTCTTATTTTCTTACATGTCTTTAATACGTTATTCATACGAAACGTCAATGTAATACCCGAAATATCAAACTTGCTACAAGCAATGCAATAATTATGACTACCTTGTTTATGGATTTCATTAATACATGTCAACAAAAAAAAAAACATTTCAAATTAAAGTTAATAATTCAGTCCTTTCAACCTCTTCCCAACCAGGGAAGTGTGCACTTAAAAAGAGTAGAGTAGGGTTTTTTTGTTAACTGGTATCAATAGCTAACATATAGCTAATAGCTGAAGGCAAAACTACAATTTTAAATATTAATTGTTCAAATAATGCAAATATCAACATGTGTAATTTTTAATTTATTAAAGAAATATCAGTAGTTTTAAAACTACACTGTATCCTTTATTGTGAAATATTTGAAATTGGGCTAAAATATTAACAGAGAAACAAATACAATTTTTGCTAACAAAACTGACAAAAACTCTGCTTATGAGTATACAAAAGGAACCTTATGGTATTTGCAGGAATCATTTCGCATATGTAGAGATTGGCTCCATCCAGCTGGTTCCATTAACATAAAATATATATTTTTTGTATCTCTTTTTATGATAAACAAACCTTTATCACATCCGCCATAAGGAGATGACCTTGCAATATTTTGACCCATTTGGCACTTCTCCTTTTATGGAATTTACATGAATGCAAATTTAATTAAAAAAGAAGAAATGTAAAAAATAATATATATACATATGTATGTGTCTGCATGTTTGTTCTTAATGTTTCAATTGGGCGTGTGTAATATACAGGAAATCATAGTAGGCTATTGCAGCTCACAAAGAAGCTCCATAGAGTGCCAAGAGATGCCCACCACCTCCACACGGCAGCAAGGATCCAGATACTGTACTTGAGCCATAAAGGTGTCCGTATAATGTGGTTTACATCTGCACAGTGTTAAAGGTATAGACCAGAGTCATGGAGAGACTTGTAGCTGAGAGGAAAGTTAGTTAGACTTAATTGGCTACATTTTGTTTTGTATTTTATGGTAGTTGTGATTTGATCCTAATTGTCTTAACACAATAATTTGCTTTATGGCTAGACCCTGGCCTGTTATTTTAGCCATTTTTATAAACTACTTTCCAAAATGTTGTGCACTTTTTAGCAATGAAAACTGCCTAAATCGAGGTTTAAGGAAACAAACAGTGTAGCAATTGCTGTCTATCCAATGTTATAACATACCTGCCATGCCTGCTATTTATCTATAAAATAAGCATCATAATAATGATACTATTGCTACTAATATGACTACTAATAATCTTTCATGAGTGTTAAATAATCTGCCTTCCTGTATCTACAACAAAGCCATAACTGTAACTCATTCTGTATTTCACATTATTGCGTTGTTTGTCCATAACGGAACACACATGACATCTAGGTGCATTGAAACTCTTAAAAGTTCAGTTAAGTCCTTTGTTCTAGCAATCAGCTTCCAGGCATCCCAATCCAGCACTCTAATGTTCTGAGAAGACAATATGATGCCTATTATATTACAAAGGGAACCAGAGTGACCAGGAAAGTTTAACTTCATCTGTGAATCCTGGGATCCTTGTACACAGATGTCAAATTGTTAAATGTACATTTTCTGAACTACTGACACTACTAGTTAAAGTGAATGTTATCTTGCTCCTGTTATGAAACGTCTGTTGTGACAGCACACTAGATTTTGGAGACTATGTTTATTAGGCAAAGAGATTACACAGAGAATCATTTGTTGCCCTATTGTGATGGAGTTTGGACAGGTGGTTTAAAAAATTGAGATTTATGAAAATACCGGACATGAGGTTTCCTGCCCACGTATGTTTTTAAAAAAATCAGTGTTCTTGGCCTGGTTGTTTGCCATTGTTGCACACTTGTATTTGTGCTAAATGCACAGGTGCTTTGATGGTTTAATGTTTTGACAATGAACTTGGCATCTGTTTTGCTGGTTGTTCTATTTTTTTCTCCGCATTTGAGGGCATTCCATGTGGAATGTGGCGGAAAATAATAATAATTCAGTGTGTTAAAACAGCTGTCGATTTTCCAAGCACATGCAAGTAGTATATATCTGGTGTTTTGAGAAGAAATTCTCCAAACCATTGATCTAAATTGCTACAAATTAAAAACATGCAGACATAATATGTGGTGCTGTTAGGTAAGTGGATCATCTTTAAATGATTTTGAACATCTATTTTAACGGCTTCAGCATTTTTTGTTGTAATGTTGAAATGTTTTTTTTTTTTTTAAATTCTTTATTTATAGCGTGCAGGGGATTACAAACATGCATGGTGTGCCACGGCGGCACAAACAAGAATACATATTGTAGATTGTCATGGCTGTTTTAAACATTACTGCACATTTTATAGTTAAAGTAGACAGGTTAAACTAAGCATTTTTCATTTTTAATTGATTCACATGCTGATGCTGAGTATGTCAGTTTATGTTAAGTCGTACATTAGTTGCGTCATATTAACAAGATGCGTGGAGTATGCCTAGTCAAAATATGCACTGTATGCGTTAAGAGAACAAAATAAAAATTGTCATGCTTTTAACAAGTTAGTAGATGGCTGGTAACTCTGGACAGGCTGATTAAAATTAACAATATAAGTACTCTGGCTTTGAAGGTGACTGTGAGCAAGCTAAGACCTAGTATACTACCTAGTAGAACAGATCACCCAGGTGATAATGGTACAGAGTCCCCAGGAGCGAGATTGCTGGAGGCACTACAGTCTTAGTAGTTAGGAGTCCCACTAGAGATGAGGGATAACCCCTTCAGCCTCTGAGTTGTTGTGCCTGGGTGTCAGGTCTGCTGTCAATCGCTAGGGCGCTGGGTGAGTTCTCCGCTGTGTTCTTGCCGCAGCTTATTTGTCTATCCACCTGACAGTGAGCCTCTTGGTGTGACAGTGGTTGTGGGTCGGCGATGCATCTGTGGGTCCTCGCGTTACTCTGCCCAGGCTTGGAGGATGTGTACAGTCTGGCTTCCCTTGATGATTGCAGGACAACAGAAAAGGCTGCCATCTTGTGTACTCCTCGAGGGTTTGCTGGTCAGCGTGAGTGGTGATTTTGACGCTGTCCGCCGCCATGTTTGGTGAGCAGGGTGCCGTCGTCTCCAACCGCGCCCGTCCAATGGGGCTCTCGTACCAACACTCGGGCCTGCAGGATTACCCTGGTGGACCGTGATGACCCCCAACGGTCCTAAGGGGGGGGGGGGGGGAGGTTCTGCGTCTGCAGGACTACGGGACTGGAGGACCGGCCGCATCCCCAGCCCCGCATCAACCGCTAGGCCGCATGTCGGACCTGCCATGGCTAGCGCCTCCGCGGTGTCCGCAGTGCCCCTGTCTCATTCCCGCTGATGCTCCGTGGTGTGGATGGGCGAAGGACCCATTTAACTTAGGTGGGTTATGACCAGGGAAGCACTAAGTCCGCCGTTTGGTGGGAGCTCTGGGTGCCTGCGACTTCTCCTCATGGCGGTCAAGCCCCGCCCCCGAAATGTTTTACATGAAAGGTAAAATGTATGCTACCTCAAGAGCACTATGGTTGTATGGAAAAACATTATTTATTTCTGCTACACAATCTAGGTTTAGGAATTTCTGTCATGGGATCGAGAGAGATATATATTGTTTACAAAGTTGCAGTGATTTTATGAACATCATCATCCGTGAAAATTTTAACACACAGATAAAAAGTAACAAGAATCGTGAAATTGAAAAAATGGATCTTTGCAAAAAAAAATGTTGATATGTCTTGGTATGAGGTTTCTGGATTAAGAGATCACAAATGTGAAATCATATTCAGTACAAAAGAATACATAATTGGATTGACGAAAATTGTCAAATGAAAGTTAATAAAGTTGATTTTAAAATCTGACACCTGCAATAAGTACTTTATGTGTATGTATATATATATATATATTTCATACGCGGATAACAATGCTGGATGAATGATATTCCCCATTCTGTAATATAACTGAGTTATTAATTAAAACTGGAGCATTAGGGGGGTTAAGCCAGGGCCTGATCAAGCCGGTTGCACAATACCTGAGCTCTGGTCCAAATTTTCGATACAAGTGCTTATTGGCACCTCCCAACCTACCTACATCCCGTATTCGGACTGCTGACTGCTCTGAGATCGATGGGTAAAAATACCAAAAAACAGCGGGCATATCCGGAACCTGGAACCTGCAATATCGGGACGTTACTGCGCCAACATGCTAGGCCCGAGAAGGCCAAAATGGTGTCTATGGAGGCCTGTACTTCTGCATCCTCGGACGAGGACAGCTTACCTGAGACCTTGTCCACCTTACTCCGGCTGCCTGCACCTCCTTCAGGATCCTCCATGGTAGGAGATGCTGTCCCCTCAACCAAAGAAGATATTAAGGCTTTGTCCCAAGAAATAAAGGCAATGTTCCAGGCAGATATGGCAGTGATAAGGTAGGAGATGGCCATGCTTACCAGTCGAATAGTCACAGCTGAAGAGGATTTGAGCACAACAAGAGTGGCTCAGACGGCCATTGATGCAGCCCATAACTCTACAAAAAAGCAATGCAGAGCTGACTAAGCGTATGGCTATTATGGAAGACAGGGCAAGGGCAAGAAATGTGAGTCTGAGAGGGGTCTCTGAGGCCATTACTACAGAAGAGCTCCCCCACTTTATCAGGCGACTCCTGACTACCCTGCTTCCACCAAAAGAGGCTAAACTGGTCAATCTGGACTATTGCCATCGCTTACCGAAGTCCCCCAAGGCACCTCCGGAGGCCACTGGAGACGTTCTACCAAAATATTTGCAGGACTGAGATAGAGGGATTGTCATGAGGGCGACCAGGGGAACCACTTCCATGACCTTTGAAAGATGCCAGCTCACCTTCTACCAGGACAGGTCCTGACATACCACTTCATGGAGGCAGAAACTCCGGAAGATCACCTAACTCCTTAGGGAACACAAAATCCCCTATAAGTGGGGAGCACAAAGGCTTCTGGTAATGAAAGGCAGTACAACCTACCATGTAACCAACCCATTGGAGGCACCCTCACTGCTCCGAGACTTAGGTATCCCAGCAGGATCCATCCCAGCAGTGCATTGCCCTTGGTGGTCTGTGGACTGAATCACACCATTTGTGCCTGGAATAGCAGCCATCAAGTGCCTTACCACCATGAGTGGCAATCCAATCCAATGTCCCACTTATATATTCCCGATCAGTGCACGTTGCTTTACAGTTCTACTCTTTGATTTCATCAAGTTGTGTTTATTGTGTTACCTTAATTCTCCTGGCTCTGTAAGTTGACTTTAGGCCAACAGCACCCAGCAACCCCGCCCCCCAGCATAACATGTCACCCGCAGTCATCTTGCAGGCAGATTCTCAAGGACATGTCCTACTCTCTAACTTTCTAATCCATCAAGTACTCTCCTAATTGAGGCTGTACGACCTTGGACATACCTGTTATCTCCTTATATGTATTATAAAAAATATTATGTTATTATTTATATAGCTCCAACAGCTTCTATTTATCATAATGTCATTTCTTGTGTGTCTTCTAATGATAGCACCACAAAAATAAAGAATAATGAAAAATAAAAAAAATAGAACTGGAGCATTAGGGGTACATGAGGCTAGGAATCCCTTGGAAATCTTTTTTTGTGGGAGTGGGGTTTTAGTAGGAACCTATTCAGAAATTGCAAAACAACTTATAACTTGAACTCATCCAGTGATGGATTCTAAAATATAGCACATCTCTTGGTGAACTGTAGCTGCCTGGACGAATTAATTGGTTTTCAATGCACTCCTATGGGAAACTGCGCTTCGGTTTACAAACGTTTCGCAATAAGAAATGTCCCGGAGAACGCATTCAATTCGTAAACCGAGGTCCCACTGTACAAGGCATCAAGATAGGTAGGAGAATCATGCTATAGTGGTATACCATTAGGAGTACTTTGAGTAGGTTCCCATGGTCCCCACTGCCTATTCTAACATGCAATAGATTTCTTGTTAAATTCACTATTAATATAGAAAGTTTTGGCGATGATATGGAATTAAGAGATTACCTCTTTTGTTAGGGAAAATTATTTTCTGTGGGTAAATTTCCCCCACCTCCTTTTTCACTGCAGAGTGCAGACTGCATGCTGATTAACAATGATTGATGGCTGACAGGCAGTCAGGAGACATTGCTGTGTGTGCTGCTGGGAATGTCTGAGCATAGGGTCTTTAAAAAAAAAAAAAAAAAAAAAATCCCAATCTAGGTATAGACCTCACACATATTCGGTCTTCCAGTCAACAGAACATCACAGCATGTACACATATCTTGGACTGTTAAAAGGAGACATCCATCTCTTGATTATCATATGTGGCAAGTAAATCAATACATCCAAGATATATAAGGCACATATTGGGCATGAAAAAGTCAAATGCATTCACCCGTAAGCTTTAAAGGGAACCTCTCATGAAAAAAAAAAAAGCTCAATTAAAAGAACCTTACATTCCAGCTATACATTGTGCAATCAGTTTTGCTAGCAAATGTATAGATTTGAAGAAAAAAAACAAAACTATTAAAAAAAATAGTTATTTTCTCTCATCTGTCTTTCAATAACTTGGCAGACACTTAGTGCCGAGGAGATCCCTCTGCTCTCCACCGATAACAACCACTGTGCATGCACTGTGGTTGCTATGGTAAGTCCCTACCAAGTGCTGCTTGTGGAAGTGTGATCAAGCTGGAAGACTAGAAGAGGAGCACGGGCAAACTTTCGGTAGGTGTTACAGTAGTGTAACACACCTGTGTAAGGAGATTGCGGCAGGGTCTCAGCAGTGACGGATCCAGAGCCTGATCTCGGGAGGGGCACTTGTAGATTATTTAAATAAGTAATCCAGGCACAATAACCACTACAGCTCAGTGTAGTAGTTATGTTGCCAGTAGTGCCAGGATCCCACCCTAGAGTAAGTAGTCATACCGTTTAAAAACAGTTTGACAACTTACCTGGGGTCTGCTGGGATATAGGGCATAGGAGCAGTGGTGTGTGTTAGGGGTGAAGTGTGTGAGCGGTGAAGTGTGTGTGTGAGTGCGGCAGTGTATGTCAGGGTTGCAGTGTGTGTGTTAGTGGGCAGTGTATGCGTGGGGCAGTGTGTATGTGTGAGGGTGGCAGTGTGTGTATGGGGGCACTGTATATGTTTTTGGGGCAGTGTGTGTATGGGGGCACTGTATGTTTGTGTGGGGAAGTGTGTGTATGGGGAGCACTGTATGTATGGGGGCACTGTATGTATGTGTGGGGCAGTGTGTGTATGGGGGCACTCTGTGTATGGGGGGTCATGTGTGTGGGGCAATGTGTGTATGGGGGGCAGCAGTGTGTGTATGGCACTGTATGTGTCTGTGTGTGTGCAGTGTGTGTATGGGGGGCAGTGTTTGTCGGGCAGTGTGCGTATGGGTGTGCAGTGTGTGAATGGGTGTGCAGTGTGTGAATGGGGGACATCGTGTGTATGGGGGGGCAGTGTGTGTATGGGGACAGTGTTTGTGGGGCAGTGTGTGTAGTGTGTGTATGGGTGTGCAGTGTGTGTATGGGGGGCAGTGTGTGTATGGGGGGCAGTGTGTGTATGGGTGTGCAGTGTGTGTATGGGGGGCAGTGTGTGTATGGGTGGGCAGTGTGTGTATGGTGGGCAGTGTGTGTATGGGTGGGCAGTGTGTGTATGGGGGCATTGTGTGTATGGGGACAGTGTTTGTGGGGCAGTGTGTGTATGGGGACAGTGTTTGTGGGGCAGTGTATGTAGTGTGTGTATGTGGGGAAGTGTGTGAATGGGGGGCAGTGTGTGTATGGGGGGGGGCAGTGTGTGTATGGGGACAGTGTTTGAGGGGCAGTGTGTGTATGGGGACAGTGTTTGAGGGGCAGTGTGTGTATGGGGACATTGTTTGTGGGGCAGTGTGTGTAGTGTGTGTATGGGGCAGTGTGTGTATGGGGGGGCAGTGTGTGTATGGGGGGCAGTGTGTGTATGGGTGGGCAGTGTGTGTATGGGGGCATTGTGTGTATGGGGACAGTGTTTGTGGGGCAGTGTGTGTATGGGGACAGTGTTTGTGGGGCAGTGTATGTAGTGTGTGTATGTGGGGAAGTGTGTGAATGGGGGCAGTGTGTGTATGGGGGCACTGTATATGTTTTTGGGGCAGTGTGTGTATGGGGGCACTGTATGTTTGTCTGGGGAAGTGTGTGTATGGGGTGCACTGTATGTATGGGGGCACTGTATGTATGTGTGGGGCAGTGTGTGTATGGGGGCACTCTGTGTATGGGGGGTCATGTGTGTGGGGCAATGTGTGTATGGGGGGCAGCAGTGTGTGTACGGCACTGTATGTGTCTGTGTGTGTATGGGGTGCAGTGTGTGTATGGGGCAGTGTTTGTCGGGCAGTGTGTGTATGGGTGTGCAGTGTGAGTATGTGGGGCAGTGTGCTTATGGGTGTGCAGTGTGTGTATGGGGGGCAGTGTGTGAATGGGTGTGCAGTGTGTGTATGGGGGACATCGAGTGTATGGGGGGGCAGTGTGTGTATGGGGACAGTGTTTGTGGGGCAGTGTGTGTAGTGTGTGTATGGGTGTGCAGTGTGTGTATGGGGGGCAGTGTGTGTATGGGGGGCAGTGTGTGTATGGGTGGGCAGTGTGTGTATGGTGGGCAGTGTGTGTATGGGTGTGCAGTGTGTGTATGGGGGGCAGTGTGTGTATGGGTGGGCAGTGTGTGTATGGTGGGCAGTGTGTGTATGGGTGGGCAGTGTGTGTATGGGGGCATTGTGTGTATGGGGACAGTGTTTGTGGGGCAGTGTGTGTATGGGGACAGTGTTTGTGGGGCAGTGTATGTAGTGTGTGTATGTGGGGAAGTGTGTGAATGGGGGGCAGTGTGTGTATGGGGGGGCAGTGTGTGTATGGGGACAGTGTTTGAGGGGCAGTGTGTATATGGGGACAGTGTTTGAGGGGCAGTGTGTGTATGGGGACAGTGTTTGTGGGGCAGTGTGTGTAGTGTGTGTATGGGGGCAGTGTGTGTATGGGGGGGCAGTGTGTGTATGGGGGGCAGTGTGTGTATGGGGACAGTGTTTGTGGGCAGTTTGAATGGGGGGGGAGGATGGTAGGGAGGCTTTTTAATAATTAAACATCCAAATCTATCTTTTGGCCTCCACATAGAAAAACTTGAATCTAAACTTTATCCAAAACTAGGGGCCCAGTACAGAAACAAATCCTGCCTAAGCCCTACGGTAAAGGAAAAGATTGTACAGCAAATGCTGATGCCAATAATTGATTATGGGGATGTAGTATATGCATCTGCACAGCAATCCCACATTAATAAACTTAATACATTCTATAACTCGTTCTGCCGATTTGTGCTGCAATATAATTGCATGACCCACCATTGTGACATGCTAAAAGAACTAAACTGGCTGTCGCTGGAATCCAGACGCACCCTTCATTTTTCCAGCCTTGTGTTTAAGAGCTTTTCTGGGAAACTCCCACCCTACCTGAGCAGAATGCTCTCCTCAGCTTTTCTCACCTCCTATAACCTCTGATCCAGTACCAGCACTTTATTTAGTCTACCTCAATACAAAAAGAAAGCGGCCAGATCCTCCTTCTCCTACAGAGCGCCGCAATTGTGGAACAACCTCCCGCACACTTTAAAATCTTCCCCAAGCCTAAAGTCCTTTAAGCGATCCCTTTCTACATACCTCAAAACAGAATGCACATATCATGGTTGATTATATATTTCCTGCCTGCTCTATGTTATGTTTTATATATATTGTGTATTAAAGGGACACTATAGTCACCTGAACAACTTTAGCTTAATGAAGCAGTTTTGGTGTATAGAACATGCCCCTGCAGCCTCACTGCTCAATCCTCTGCCATTTAGGAGTTAAATCCCTTTGTTTATGAACCCTAGTCACACCTCCCTGCATGTGACTTGCACAGCCTTCCATAAACACTTCCTGTACAGAGAGCCCTATTTAGGCTTTCTTTATTGCAAGTCCTGTTTAATTAAGATTTCCTTATCCCCTGCTATGTTACTAGCTTGCTAGACCCTGCAAGAGCCTCCTGTATGTGATTAAAGTTAAATTTAGATATTGAGATACAATTATTTAAGGTAAATTACATCTGTTTGAAAGTGAAACCAGTTTTTTTTTCATGCAGGCTCTGTCAATCATAGCCAGGGGAGGTGTGGCTAGGGCTGCATAAACAGAAACAAAGTGATTTAACTCCTAAATGACAGTGAATTGAGCAGTAAAATTGCAGGGGATTGATCTATACACTAAAACTGCTTTATTTAGGCAAGGTAATTTAGGTGACTATTGTGTTCCTTTAATATTGTTTTTGTATTTTATTGTACCCTAATGTAACAATGCAATGTTTTGTGGACCCAGGACATACTTGAAAACGAGAGAAATCTCAATGTATCTTTCCTGGTAAAATATTTTAAAAATAAATAAATAAATGTAGATAACTAATGATGGACTTCTGTTGGCTGAACAATAGCTCATAATCTTCTATTGTATTATGTCTTTTATATTCGATATCTGCAAAATTTACTGTCTCTTCATTTTTGCATTTTGGAGCAATAGGAAAGACTAAGAGTATAAGAGACAATAAAATATAGTAAATGTATGCTGTCACTACATAGTTACATAGTTACATAGCTGAAAAGAGACATGCATACATCAACTTCAGCCTTTCTCACATCTGTTTATGCTGTTTCAAAAGAATGCCAAAAAAAGCAGTTTGAAGAGCTTCCAATTTTGCAACAAACTAGAAAAAAAATCATTCTTGACTCCAGAATGGCAGTCAGATATTGCCTTTGATCAAGAAGCTATTACCCCACTAATTAAATTGTATGTCCCTGAATATTATGTTTTTGCTAGTCCCGACCTCAGACGTACCAGGTACATCCAACAAAAAATGGTTGTTAACAACCGCGGACGTACCTGGTACTTCCGATCGCAAATAGGCACTTACCTGATCGCTGGCGATCCCCCGCCAGCGATTGCGATGTGGGGACTTGACTGGCATCCCAGGCCATCCCCCTGCGGCTGATCCAGCCCACCCGAGCCATGTGATCGCGGGGTCCTTGCGATCACATGGCTGGAATAGCCAGCTTGTGCAGTGCCTGCAGGGTAACTGCCTGAGCTCTCAGGTGTTCCCCCTTTATGCCTGCAAAATGTATATGATCTATGATCTAAGTACTATTATATGCACATACACATACACAATCCATTATTCTAAGTGTATTTTAATATTAATATTTATATAAAAAAAATAAAAAAATTTACAAAAAATGTTAAAAATAAAAATAAAATTACATTTAAAAATATATATTTAAATCAAAATACATTTAATACATTTATAATGACGTTATAAATACATATATGTATCTATATATCTATCTATAACAAATATATATATATAAATATATATATATATGCCCTGCACTGTTCCCGGTCTTGGTGCTACCTCCAGCCACTTTATATGATTCATGAGGAGTGCACTCGTAGGACTTTTTGAAAATCAATATTGTGCTTTATTCTGCATTCCAATGTACAAAGTCGACATTTCAGTCCCTTCAGACTTTTATCAAGATAAATTGTAAGAGTGAGAAAAACATTTAAATATCATGCTACAGATTCCGGTCACCCCCTCCCTCACTCTCACTAGTCGTCCCCTCCCTCCCTCTGTCACTGTGTCACCCCCTCCCTCATTATTTCCCTAGTCACCACCCCTCATTGTGTCACCCCTCCCTCACTCATTGTGTCACCTCCTCTTTCACTCTGTCACTAGTCACCCCCCCACTATGTTACCACCTCCCTCACTCTGTCACTAGTCACCGACTCCCTCACTGTCACTAGTCACCCCCTCCCTCACTCACTCCCCTAGTACTCGGTGAGCACTAGGAAGCATTGATTGGCGGAGTCACCCAGTTGGGGTGCCAGGCGGTCCGCTAAACTTGATTTTTGTTTTTTTCATATTGAAATTTGCCAGATTGGTTATGTTGCCTTTGAGAGCGTGTGGTAGCCCAGGAATGAGAATTACCCCATCAAGGCATACCATTTGCAAAAGAAGACAACCCAAGGTATTGTAAATGGGGTAAGTTCAGTCTTTTTTAGTAGTCACCAAGACTGGCCAAAGTTAGCATTCATAATTGTTTTTTGCAACTTTAGCACACAAACAAATATAAATGCTAACTTTGGCCAGTTTTTGTGACTAAGTGGCTACTACAAAAGACTGGACAAACCCAATATTGAATAACCTGGGTTGTCAACTTTAAAAAAACATGTAAATGTGAGGTGTGATTCAGAGATTTATGACAGCTAACAGTGTTACAATGTCACTATTGATACATTTAAAAAATATATATATTTTGAAACAGCAATGTCCTACTTTTACTTACAACTCTATAACTAGCAAAAAAAAAAAAGCTAAGCACATGTTAACATTGAGTATTTCTAAACTCAGGACAAAATTTAGAAACTATTTAGCATGGGTGTTTTTTGCGATTGTAGATGCGGAACAGATTTTTTGGGGTCAAAGTCAGAAAAAGTGTGTTTTTTAAAAATGTTTCATCATATTTTATAATTTTTTTATAGTAAATGATATGATGAAAATAATGGTATCTTTAGAAAGACCATTTAATGGCGAGAAAAACTGTATATAATATGCATGGGTACAGTAAATGAGTAAGAGGAAAATTACAGCTAAACACAAACACAGCAGAAATGTAAAAAGAGCCCTGGTCCTTAACGGTAAGAAAATTTAAAAACTGTCTCATCACTAAGGGGTTAGACACATGTATAGACTGTGATAAAAACACATCTTCAGGTAGAAAATTCCACATCCTTATTTTTCTAACTGTGAAATAGTTTTTCCTTAGAATGAATCTCCTTTTTTCTAGTCTAAATGCATGACCTCATGTCCTATGTATAGTCCTGTTTATGAATACATACCGTAATTATATAAGTGGTGGGCATGTACCATGTATGTGCATCATTACAAAGAAAAAAGTTAAATAATGATAGTAACATAATGCCCAGAATGAACAAGGGAATACATTAAATGTATTGTGACAATTAGGAGACTAAAGGTTTTGTTAATTTTGAATGCCAAATAAGATTCAATAAGTTTAAAATGTTGTGTATCAGTTTAAAAATCCGTTTTGAAAAAAACTTGCAGAAGATAAAATACTAAAGCAAGTCAATACAGTCAATGTGGCAAATGGTATATATGCCAACATATTCAACAGTTGTGTGTACAGATAATTACTCACATTGTTATTTGTATTTAACTTTGGCAACTCTATACAGCCCTAAAGAGGTTAATTGAGTAAGTCATTCAATTTTTGGATATTAGGTCCATTTATTGCAGTAAAGACAAAGTTGTAGAAAGGCTAATATTGGACAGTGGATAACTGTAAGAGGGACTATGATAAGTAAGGCAATTACAACCTCCTCAAAAATGTTCATGGTCACACCCAAAAAATTAAAGTACCTATTGTATACCTTTCCTATATGAGCGAAGTATAGAATATGAAACATAATAAGTGCTGTTCAGCCCCCTCATGGTATAAACATTGAACAGAACATAAACTATGCCAATAAACTTACTTTCATTCCTACTACACGAACACCCAGGCCAAACAACAAACACAATATGCAAATTATATTTTGTTGGCGGGTTTTTTGTATGATTCATACTACATAGGTTTAGCCAGTTTTAATATTCTCTGGAATACACGTCAAATATGTTACAACTATTTATATGGTATGTGCTTCACAGTTCCATATGGAAAACAACAGAAAGGGCAAAAAAAAAAAAATTATTACTAATATAATTTTTTACTATCATGGCAATAAAGAGGCAAGTTAAAATGGCACTTGCATCAGAAACTCACAGATAGCACTGAGGAAGACAGGAAGCAATAATGAACTCAAAATTGGGCGTTTTGACACACCGCATAATAGTGGACACCTTCTAAAGAGTCAAGTAAATAAATGCATAAGTCACACACCCTGAGGAGTTTACACGACATATAGGTGACATTATAGATAATATTATAGATTAATCTTGTCACAAAAAAATAAATTAAACCTAAATTATATACGGTACATGATTTACATTCAAATAGCACCAAAGATAGAGGCAGGATTAACACAGAGCATCAATGACATGGATAACAAGACTTTCACATCAGTTAAGATAAAAACGTAATCTGCCAATTTGATGTTTGTATGTATTGGAAAGGTGTATTTACCAACAGATATATAAAAAAATAAGATATATAAAAACTAGCATTACTACTACAGGGCTGCATTGAACGAGGAACGTTTAGTCTTGTGGATCACTAGCAGTTTGTGATGGAGCTCTGAGAAGGAATGGAATTTGCAGTTGGGTAAGTTCTGATTCCCAAGCCAGATAACAGTCACCTTGTTATACTGTCAAATCACTATACAAAGCCTTGTGTCTTGCAACTTAGTTTGTGTTTTTAGTATCCTTACAGACATGCTCCCTTGACCTTCCCTACCATGGCTTGTTTTTGCTCTTTTTGTTTTACTATGGTTGTCTGGATCTGTTTTTCATATCCTTTCCTCCAACATGGTGCTTTTCATCAGGCCTAGTACATCTTAATACAACTTGCTATGTCTTGCTTTTCATTCTCTCTTCCATTTATGTTGTAATGCAGTCTATCGTTCACAAGCTTGGATCTGGTGTGTTCCTGACAAGTTGCCATTCTTAGAATGCTCTCTTAATGGAATTCTCTGAAACAAAAGTCACTAGATAGAGAGTAATTTCAATGCATAAGGGGGTTAACAAATCCTTTGAAAATATTTCAGATTGCCATGCAGGAAGGCCCTGAGGAAGTTTGTTTCAACAGATTCCTTGATAAGCAAGATAAACAGAGCAACAGTGGTTAATAAGGGAAATTCCAGGGTATGCCAAAAGCTATATGTGTGGCTAAGAAAATGCATGTCTATTTTTATCTTAAATGCACACATCTAAAGGCCTAGAGAGATCTGTAGCACAAGTCAATGACCATCATGCACTAAGTGGCAATCTGAAATTAATTTAAGCATCTGTGAAGACATAGAGGTGTTAAGTAAAGTCTAAAAATATTGAATTGCCTATCCCTGGAGATTGACAGGTATGGAAATTAAAGCTATGACATCTTAGATGTCTGGATTACATTTAATTTTCAAGATATTTTTTTTTCTGGCATTAAGTTAAATGAGTAGTGCAAAACAGATGTGGTGCTCTAAAAAGAGATCCAAATCTGTCAGGAAATTACAGATCTGTAGGCTTGACATCTGAGGTGGTGAAATTATTTGAAAGGGATAATATTCAGGAATACATTTGGAATGTTATCATTAGAAGGACCCAATATGAGTTTGTCAATCAATGTACATATATTTCCTAGAACATCTGATGCAGTTTCACACTGAAGATTTTGGTTGTTTTTAAAAGAGACAGTTTTTTTTGTTGTACTTTGAAGATATGATACATCAAGTTGTTGTTAATGTAAAATTTCATTGCCTAACAAAATGTGATCTATGTCCTGGGTCAATTTATCTTTATTTGTTCAATAATCACCTTGCAAAGGCCATTTATATTGATATAAATATAAAACCTACATGTACACCTTGGAGACAGATTCACATGATATACACAGAATGTAGTATCCTCCACATTAAGTCCAAAGGAGCTACACTGAGTCCAAAGGAGCGGTGGTTTAACTGCAGTTCATATGAGTGAATATGAAATAAGCACAAAATAGGGATAGCATATTTTTGCTGGCTGTAGAAGAGGATTTTAAATTTGGGATTTTACCTTTTCTTCATAGTTCCCGGGATGCTCACCTGGTGCTAGTCATCTGCCGACCTTGAGTGGTGGAATAAGCAGGTGATACATTTTATCAGCTGGATGTCTTACCTATTAAGTTTTTGTATGCTAAATCCGTGTTACTCTGAACACATGGGAACTCTTGGCTAAGTGGTAGACATATATCTAATATTTGAGAATGCTACATACTAGACTGTTCAACTGAATTGCATATCTTTAAAGCACCATGCTGACATAAAAGCAAGCAAATGACAAGATGATGCCCAAATAAGTTCAGATGCTTTGATATTAGGGGTTCCACTTGTGGCTCAAAACAATTGAGGGTAGAATGGAGAAAAGGCAGTTTTTTTATTTTTAAGGAAGTGCCAATAGCAGATTATTTTGTAATGATTATTATTATTATTATTATGATATTTATTTAGCGCCATCAAATTCCGCAGCGCTTTACAATGGGTGGACGCACAGACATGTAGTTGTAACCAGACAAGTTGGACGCACAGGAACAGAGGGGTTGAGGGCCCTGCTCAGTGAGCTTATATGCTAGAGGGAGTGGGGTAAAATGACACAAAAAGGTAAGAATATTATTAGACTAGTGACAGGTGCAGAAGAGGTATCAGTCAGGAGCTATTAACAGTTTAATTGATATGTTTTTGTGAAGAAGTGGGTTTTTAACGATTTTTTGAAGGAGTGGAGACTGGGTGAGCATCTAACGGAGGAGGGAAGCGAGTTCATCAAACAGTGGAGAAAAATACAATGATTTAGGGTTAGGGGCCAGCCACCAAATGTTTTTTTTATTTGCATATCAAGTGAAAAGTGACCAACAGAGGGGAAAAAGTTGCAGTGGAAAATCTACATATTTTCCAACAGGATTGTTGCAGGAACTTTGCCTGCAGCTCTTGTGATAGAGAGATTGCTGCTTTATGCTTGCTGTACCTGTGTAGGAGTAGGAGATTGATCCTTATGTAGCAATAATTAGGTTTAGGTTACTACTGTGCCTACCTAGCTTCTGCCACTGACATTTATACCACCTTTTAGTGGGAGATAGATAGCCAGGGTCATTGATCCTATTGTATGAGATTATTTAGGTTACTGCTGTGACTAGCCCCTGCCACTTATAGATACTTTAATTTGGAAATATATTTTTTTAATAGTTTATTGACCCTTTATTGAAGTGTGAGACTGGTGGTTACTTGTAAGAGTCACTGTCATTTTAAGTTTTATTCACCATTTTATAGTTTAACTGTTTCCTATTTTGTTGCACAATTGGAAGCACATCAGACTGAGTTTTTTGCCTTCTTCTGGATCAACAGCAAAAACAAATGTGAGAAAGGCTGAACGTGATGGTCTCTTTCAGTTGTGAAACTACGTAATTAATCATGGCCACAATTACAGGGAGTGCAGAATTATTAGGCAAGTTGTATTTTTGAGGATTAATTTTATTATTGAACAACAACCATGTTCTCAATGAACCCAAAAAACTCATTAATATCAAAGCTGAATATTTTTGGAAGTAGTTTTTAGTTTGTTTTTAGTTTTAGCTATTTTAGGGGGATATCTGTGTGTGCAGGTGACTATTACTGTGCATAATTATTAGGCAACTTAACAAAAAACAAATATATACCCATTTCAATTATTTATTTTTACCAGTGAAACCAATATAACATCTCAACATTCAAAAATATACATTTCTGACATTCAAAAACAAAACAAAAACAAATCAGTGACCAATATAGCCACCTTTCTTTGCAAGGACACTCAAAAGCCTGCCATCCATGGATTCTGTCAGTGTTTTGATCTGTTCACCATCAACATTGTGTGCAGCAGCAACCACAGCCTCCCAGACACTGTTCAGAGAGGTGTACTGTTTTCCCTCCTTGTAAATCTCACATTTGATGATGGACCACATGTTCTCAATGGGGTTCAGATCAGGTGAACAAGGAGGCCATGTCATTAGATTTTCTTCTTTTATACCCTTTCTTGCCAGCCACGCTGTGGAGTACTTGGACGCGTGTGATGGAGCATTGTCCTGCATGAAAATCATGTTTTTCTTGAAGGATGCAGACTTCTTCCTGTACCACTGCTTGAAGAAGGTGTCTTCCAGAAACCGGCAGTAGGACTGGGAGTTGAGCTTGACTCCATCCTCAACCCGAAAAGGCCCCACAAGCTCATCTTTGATGATACCAGCCCAAACCAGTACTCCACCTCCACCTTGCTGGCGTCTGAGTCGGACTGGAGCTCTCTGCCCTTTACCAATCCAGCCACGGGCCCATCCATCTGGCCCATCAAGACTCACTCTCATTACTCATTTCATACTCCTCCAGTCCATATTTCTTGGCCCAGTCTTGATGTTTCAGCTTGTGTGTGTCAGGGTACCTGAAGCCTCTACCTCTGAGAGAGGTAGAGACTTAGAAGTTTATCCATCCGGACGGCATGTCTCCTCGGCCCCTCGCGGTTCACTCGGTCTTGCTAACGCCGGCCGCGAGGGAGTCACTTCCTTTTATAACAGGAGGACCGGAGGTAGACGTCATGACGCCAACCCGGAACGTCCTGTCACTCAAATCTCGGGAGACGAATCAGGACTCGCCGGAGGCGTGTCTTCTCTCCCTAGCCAGGATACTTAACAGTGGCTCTTTCATTCACTCATTGCCCTGTCGTGGTTCTAGTCCGCCTAGTCACACAGTGCTTTGTTATTCTCTTGTCTTTTGGTTCCGACCCGGCTTTGTTATTTACTCTCCTGTCTTTCTGTTATCCTTGACCCGGCTTGTCTCTCGTTATTTACTCACCTGTCTTCTCGTTCCCTCGACCTTGGCTTGTCTCTGACCATTCTATCGTAGTTATACGTTAAGTCCGGCCATTCTAAGGACCGGTATACGTATCTGCTACTCTTTGTACTCTGCGTGTTGGATCCCTGACCCGATCCTGACATTACGACAGGGCCATGGATCCTGCAGGTACAAATTGTCAGCTTGGTTCTCCTGATCCTAGGTTTGACGCCATGGATCATAGGATGGATCAGATGGCTCTAGCACTACAGGCGCTGCTGTCTCGTCCTATTAATCCACCTGAAGAGATGCGTAATATGTCTGCTTCTTCTGTGGGTTCAGGGCTAGAGGTAGTTACTGTAGGTGCTTCTTACCGAGTTACCCCACCTGTACGTTATGCTGGTTCTCCTGAGAGGTGTCGTGGCTTTTTGAACCAGATTAGTATTCATTTCGAACTACAGCCTCGTTCATACCCTACTGATAGGGCAAAAGTGGGATTTATTATTACCTTACTCATTGAGAGGGCTCTGAGATGGGCTAATCCGTTGTGGGAGAATGATAATCCATTAGTCTATAACTATAATGCCTTTGTAGCTGCTTTTAAAAGAACTTTTGATCCCCCTGGCAGGAGGGTCAATGCAGCCAGATTACTGTTGCGCCTTAGACAAGACAACCAAACACTTGTGGATTACGCACTAGAGTTCAGGTCTTTGGCGGCAGAGGTAAAATGGAATGAACAGGCCTATATAGATGTATTCTTAAATGGATTATCTGATGTAATACTTGATGAGGTAGCGACAAGAGAGCTTCCCGAGAATCTGGAGGACTTAATTTCCTTTATCTCTCGTATTGACGAACGTCTAAGGGAGAGACAAAATACTCGAGATAGAACCGGTAAATCTTCCTTTAGACTAGCACCATCATTTCAAATTTCTGAAACCAAAAATCCACAGGTTTTAGAACCTATGCAGTTAGGCCTTACTCGTCTACCAGAGGAGGAGAGACAGTACAGGAGAAGGGAGGGACTGTGTATGTATTGTGGGGCCAGAGGTCATGTACGTTTGAGCTGTCCCAGTCGTCCGGGAAACGCTCGCACCTAAGTTTCTCTAGAGGACAGACCTTGGGTGTTTCGATTTTGTCCTCTACTCATAACTACAAAGAACATAGACTCCTATTACCGGTCTCTTTAACTTGGGAGAAGGGAACTTTAGAGACTATGGCATTGATAGACTCCGGCGCTGCTGAGAGTTTTATCGACCAAGAGTTTCTCACCAAACACACTATCCCATCCCAGTTAAGGAAGACACCCTTGGCTGTTGAAGCCATTGATGGTAGACCTTTAGTTGAGCCTGTGATTTTCCGGGAGACCACACCTCTTTACTTAACTACTGGTATTCTACACAAGGAGGAAATATCCCTACTACTCATTTCATCTCCTTCTGTTCCCATAGTCCTGGGATACTCCTGGCTTAAGAGACATAACCCCGTTATAGATTGGAGATCAGGGGAAATAGTTTCGTGGGGTCAGGATTGTCAAGAGAATTGTTTAAAGAAAGTGTCACCTCTTTGTAGTGTCAACTCACTTAATAACGCTACCGACTCTACCAAAGTACAGATACCGTCCTTGTATCAAGATTTAAAGGCAGTATTTGACAAAGGAAAGGCTGATACCTTACCACCACATAGGCCTTTTGATTGCAAAATTAATTTACTTTCTGGTACCATGCCCCCCAGGGGTCATGTATACCCTTTGTCTACGAATGAAAACTTAGTTCTAGAGGAGTATATTCGTGAAAACCTAGACAAGGGGTTCATTAGAAGATCCTCCTCTCCTGCTGGGGCTGGATTTTTTTTTGTTAAAAAGAAGGATGGTTCTTTAAGACCCTGCATTGACTACCGAGGTCTTAACAAGATAACCATCAGAAACGTATATCCGATTCCCTTGATCACCGAGCTTTTTGATCGATTAAAAAGTTCTAAAATTTTCACTAAGTTAGACCTTAGAGGTGCTTATAATTTGGTGAGAATTCACGACGGTGACGAGTGGAAAACTGCATTCAATACTCGATATGGGCACTATGAGTATACTGTAATGCCTTTTGGTCTCTGCAATGCCCCGGCGGTATTTCAGGACCTTATTAATGAGGTTCTTAGGGAGTTTCAAGATGACTGTGTGATTGTATACCTTGATGATATACTTATACATTCCAGGGATATTGAGACTCACCACGGACAAGTCAGAAGGGTTTTACACAAACTCCTTCAGCATGGCTTATACTGCAAACTAGAGAAATGCAGCTTTGACCAATCCCAAACTACCTTTCTTGGTTATGTGATTTCTGGGGAAGGGTTTGAAATGGACCCGGAGAAGCTCCAATCCATATTAGATTGGCCTTTACCTAAGGGTCTCAAGGCTATCCAGAGATTTATTGGTTTCTCCAATTACTACAGACGTTTCATTAAGGGATACTCCTCTATCATTGCTCCCATCACCAATATGACCAAACAAGGGGCTGAGACTAAGAATTGGTCTACTGAAGCACTTCTGGCTTTTAAGACACTCAAGGAGCTGTTTGCTTCCGCACCAATTTTAGTTCACCCTGATACTACACTACCTTTCCTACTCGAAGTTGACGCTTCTGAGACAGGTATAGGTGCTGTTCTGTCCCAAAGGTTGGGTGTAGATAAACCATTACATCCTTGTGGATACTTTTCCAAAAAATTGTCAGGTACTGAAAGCAGATATGACATTGGTGACAGGGAACTACTAGCGGTTATAATGGCCTTGAAGGAGTGGAGACATTTATTGGAGGGTACTTTGCATCCTGTTACTATTTTGACAGATCATAAAAACTTATCCTATATTGGAGAGGCTAAACGACTATCATCTAGACAGGCTCGTTGGTCCATATTTCTCACTCACTTCAACTACGTACTCACATATAGGCCAGGTTCTAAGAATTCTAAAGCCGACGCCTTATCTCGCCAGTATGAACCTGCTGCCGTATCTGAGCCGGTTTTGTCCTCTATAGTACCCAAGTGTAACATTATCGCTAACACTACTCTCAAAGTCCATTCTCCGCTACTTGATCAGATAAGGAGCTTGCAGCATCTGGTACCTAGACTGACCCCGGCTTCCAGACTTTTCGTTCCTCCTGAACTCCAATTGGAGCTCTTACAGTGTCTTCACGAGAGTAAGGTGGCTGGTCATCCGGGTGTTCGCAAGACGTATTCTTTGATCTCCAAGGATTTCTGGTGGCCTTCGTTACGGAAGGATATTAAGGATTTTATCGGAGTTTGTGTGGTCTGTACTAAAACTAAACTACCGCATTCGCTTCCTTGTGGCCTTCTGCAGCCTCTGGAAATTCCTGGCAAACCTTGGTCCTGTGTGGCAATGGACTTTATTGTGGAGTTGCCTGTTTCTAAAAAGCACACTGTTATCCTCACCGTAGTCGATAGGTTTACCAAGATGGCACATTTCGTACCGTTGCCTAAACTCCCGACTTCTCCTGAATTGGCGGAAATCTTTGCTAAAGAGATTTTTCGCTTGCATGGGATTCCCTCGGAGATCACTTCTGATAGAGGCTCCCAATTTGTTTCACGCTTCTGGAGGTCGTTCTGTTCTCAATTAGGCATCAAATTGAATTTTTCGTCCGCCTATCATCCTCAGTCTAACGGAGCTGCCGAACGAACCAACCAGAAGATTGAGCAATACTTACGTTGTTTTGTTTCCGAACACCAGGACGATTGGGTCGGTTTGATTCCTTGGGCGGAGTTTGCGCACAACAATCTCGTTTGTGACTCTACGCATTCAAGCCCCTTCTTCATGAACTATGGCTTTCATCCATCTATTCTTCCCTCGGTTTCTCCTTCCCAAGGAGTGCCGTCGGTTGATGTCCATGTGGCCAATTTGAGGAAGTTGTGGGATCAGACTCGACAGATTCTTCTACACAATTCTGTACTGGTTAAGAAACATGCTGACAAACGTAGAAGGGCGGCTCCGAATTTTGTTCCAGGCGATAGAGTTTGGTTGAGTACTAGGAATATTCGTCTTAAAGTTCCTTCCATGAAATTCGCTCCTCGTTATATTGGTCCCTACAGGATCTTGACTCGAATTAACCCAGTGGCGTATCGTCTAGCTCTCCCAGCTACTTTACGCGTCCCGAACTCCTTTCACGTGTCATTGCTGAAACCTCTAATCTGTAACAGATTCTCCTCCACAATCGCCCCTCCGCGCCCTGTTCAGGTGGAGGGTCAGGAGGAGTATGAGGTTAACTCCATTATTGATTCTCGTGTCTCCCGGGGGAGAGTACAATATTTAGTTGACTGGAAGGGATATGGTCCTGAGGAGAGGAGTTGGGTACCACAAGAGGATGTTCATGCTCCTCGCCTTCGCAGGGCATTTCACTCCCGCTTTCCATCTCGCCCCGGCTCCTTCCGCCCGGTGGGCGTATCTGAGAGGGGGGGTACTGTCAGGGTACCTGAAGCCTCTACCTCTGAGAGAGGTAGAGACTTAGAAGTTTATCCATCTGGACGGCATGTCTCCTCGGCCCCTCGCGGTTCACTCGGTCTTGCTAACGCCGGCCGCGAGGGAGTCACTTCCTTTTATAACAGGAGGACCGGAGGTAGACGTCATGACGCCAACCCGGAACGTCCTGTCACTCAAATCTCGGGAGACGAATCAGGACTCGCCGGAGGCGTGTCTTCTCTCCCTAGCCAGGATACTTAACAGTGGCTCTTTCATTCACTCATTGCCCTGTCGTGGTTCTAGTCCGCCTAGTCACACAGTGCTTTGTTATTCTCTTGTCTTTTGGTTCCGACCCGGCTTTGTTATTTACTCTCCTGTCTTTCTGTTATCCTTGACCCGGCTTGTCTCTCGCTTACCTGTCTTCTCGTTCCCTCGACCTCGGCTTGTCTCTGACCATTCTATCGTAGTTATACGTTAAGTCCGGCCATTCTAAGGACCGGTATACGTATCTGCTACTCTTTGTACTCTGCGTGTTGGATCCCTGACCCGATCCTGACAGTGTGTCTTGTTCAGTGGTGGTCGTCTTTCAGCCTTTCTTACCTTGGCCATGTCTCTGAGTATTGCACACCTTGTGCTTTTGGGCAGTCCAGTGATGTTGCAGCTCTGAAATATGGCCAAACTGGTGGCAAGTGGCATCTTGGCAGCTGCACGCTTGACTTTTCTCAGTTCATGGGCAGTTATTTTGCGCCTTGGTTTTTCCACACGCTTCTTGCGACCCTGTTGACTATTTGGAATGAAACACTTGATTGTTCGATGATCACGCTTCAGAAGCTTTGCAATTTTAAGAGTGCTGCATCCCTCTGCAAGATATCTCACTATTTTTGACTTTTCTGAGCCTGTCAAGTCCTTCTTTTGACCCTTTTTGCCAAAGGAAAGGAAGTTGCCTAATAATTATGCACACCTGATATAGGGTGTTGATGTCATTAGACCACACCCCTTCTCATTACAGAGATGCACATCACCTAATATGCTTAATTGGTAGTAGGCTTTCGAGCCTATACAGCTTGGAGTAAGACAACATGCATAAAGAGGATGATGTGGTCAAAATACTAATTTGCCTAATAATTCTGCACTCCCTGTATTTTCATTGCCTACGTTTGGATCAACAACATAACAAAATTGATTTTAAGTTGAACTTGGAGGTTTTTAGTCTTTTTTCAACTTAGACAACTACGTCACTATGCAACCAAGTGCAAGTGCTAGCTTTCAAAGCCACTGATGTAAATCCACCCACAATTTTAGCAGTCGCAAGGCAAAATGTTGAGACAAACTTTGGGATCACTTCGAGTCCCTCCAAGAAATGCTATTTGCAAAGTGCAAACTGTGCAGTAAGAAAGTAAGTAGGTGGAGAGTGCTGGTATGAACAAACATATTCAATTACACCACAAATATGTATTCCTAAGGGAAGAAATAGGAAATGAAAGTACTAGGGCAGAAAGCAAGTCCACTGTTATTGTGGACTGATTTTGCACAACCAGCTACCACTAGCAGTGCTTCCTTTACTACTACTACCAATACTGTCAGGAAAAGCAAGGCAGATGGCGAGGACACCACAAGTAACCAACAAGGAACAGTTGGACTCCTCATCATCCAGTGATTTAAAAAAAAAAAGAATTACCAAACAAATTACAAAATATGATTGTGGTGGTGGGTCTTTGTAATGTCTTCAAAAGCCTTTCATTGTACAGGTTTTGCCCTGACTGGCTGGGTCTTGCAGTGTGACTACACCTGCTAACTTCCCAGACACAGTTAAGAGAAGCTGCTAGGGCACTGTTTTTTCCACATTGAAAGATGTCACTGAAGCTACAGACTGGATGCGTGGGTAACCTTTGTTCTTCTCAGGTTGGAAGGGGTGAGTGGGTCAGCAATTACCCACTCACTTTTTATATATATATATATATTTTTTTTTAAATGTATCATTTTTATTAGGCGTTTAACATCATAGTATCACACAGTAAAATACAGTACGTTGGAGCCATAAGAAAGCAGGTACAGTAACAGATTTTGAAGAGTAACTAATAACCATTTACATAGGCATTCAAACGGTACTTCAGGATGTCGTATACACATTACTACCAAAGGCTATTCATTTCGTAACTGCTGTGGGAGGCGGCAGAGATGCCAGAGCCCAGCGCCCGGTAGGCATAGGGAGTAATGCGTGTGTGTAAGGATATTGTGGAAGAGGGCTCCCGGGTGTGCATGGTAAATGCTGGGATTTAGCTCTGAGCCTTCGTTCTCTAGTACCTCGGAGCAGTCAGGTGTTTGTCTGCCATTGAGCCTCTACGGTGAGACACGTGTTGTGAGGTTGTGTCCTCTACTAGTCTTATCAGGTTTTTCAAGGCTTGCCAATGTGGCTATGACCCTTGGGGGGTGGGGGGTGGTAGGAGGTGGACGAGGATATTGAAATAGGAAGGGGGGGGGAGGATTGAGATGCTCTACTTTGCACATACTTCAGAGATTGGTTTTCGTCACCTCGGTGTCACAACCATCTACCATTTGGCCCAAGTGTGGTTATATTTCAGTAGGGTACAGCTGATCGTGTGTGACATTTTCTCATACTGTTGAGTGAGACTCACTTTGGCAATTGCCGACTATATATCTGGCGCTAGGGTGGATTTCCATAGGGCAGCTATGCGTTGCTTTGCAGCTAGTGTGATGTGGGTGATCAGTGATGCTTCGTGAGCCGTAATACCGTGCGGTAGCATATGGAGCAGGTAATGTTCAGGGGCAGGTGGCAGGGTTATCCCTACCTTGGATTTTATCAGGTCTTGGATTTGTTGCCAGTATTGGCTGAGTGCAGGGCAGTACCAGAATATGTGGCTTAGGGTGCCTTCCTGTTGGTTGCATCGCCAGCACGTTGCCTGGGTGCCCGGGTATATTTGGGCCAACCTTTGGGGCGTATAGTACCACCTTAGCCACAACTTGTAGGCTGCTTCTACATGGTCTATACAGTGTGTAGCCTTTTTTACTAGTGTCATGGCCTCCACCCACCTGTGCGGCTCAAAGGTACCATTCAGCTCTCTTTCCCATTGTAACATATAGGATTGTTTTGTCGGTCTATCTAAGTTTAGCAGGCGGTGGTAACATAGGGATAATGTTTTTTTGTTTTTTTTTGGCCCAGGCATAGCATGTCAAATTGGTTGTGGGGCTGTGTAAACGTGGTTATTTTTTTGACGTCTCCTACTATATGCTTTATGCGAATGTATGTAAAGATTTCGTTGTTAGGAAGAAGGTATTTCTTCTGGAGGTCGGGGAACGGTAGTAGCCCCTCGATTCCCAGGAGATGTGATATTCTGGTCACCCCTTTTTCTGTCCATCCCTGCAAGGGGAGGTTGTGAGTGTACCCATTTTAGCCACAATGAAGTGATCCTCTCGTTGTCGTCATGGTTTTGGGATGGCGGGGTTGGGTATATATTTTTTTTTATATCCCCCTTGTTCAAATGAAATTACTTCTTCTACAGCTCCCGCTTTATTAAAAGGTTTTCCCAGTTTTGGCCAGTAGTCCATATTAATAATCAAATTTTTTAAACTCAGAATTGGACAGCAAAGATTCCTGATATTACGTAGCAATTGTCTAGACAATAGTGTAGCCATTTTTGCATTGTTGTACACCAGGCTTCCCCAAACTCCGGCCCTCCAGATGTTGCTGAACTGCAACTTCCATGATTCTCAGCCTATCTATTTCATTCATAGAATCATGGGAGTTGTAGTTCAGCAACATCCATAGGGTTGGAGTCTGAGGAAGCCTGCTGTACACTAACACTAATAGGTGCCTTTCCCCCTCATTTTTTTTTGCATGTGTGAACATTTCTCCTAACTATGTTCCAATGGATGATGTTTGGCCAGACAAAACAATTGCACTGCGCACAAGTCTTCATACTTCTTGTCTAAACCAATGAGGTGTAGCATGCTGAACAGTATTCCATCTCTATTTTATTTTTGTTTTCTTACTCCTAATTGAATGTAATGGGATGCAGTGATCCTTTTTAAAGGTTGTCCTGATCACTAAGTTGATACTTTGTCGTTAATGTTTATTGGCTCTCTGGTGACTGTTTCCTATTGCTAATGCTATTTAGCATTTTCTCTCATGTGACGAACTATTATGGACACATTTATAAAGAAAACCTCCTGGAACAGAGGTTATTGGCCTCAGTTTAGCAATGGTGAAGCAATGGTGAAGCTGCTTGAAAACTTTTCCACTCTCATGGGAGCAATAGTCCAGTGCATACGTGGAAGTGACATCATACATACTTTATGCATACTCCATAAATCAATGCATTACAAAGATTCATTAATTTCACCCTCATGTATACACATTTAGGACCCATATGCCTATAAATAACTTTAGAAATTAGACAAGAAACAGAGAGCGCTAGTACTGGATAAATGGCTATATCAGCCGAAAGAAATCTAGACAGTATATAAATAAATACCAATATTGATGGATAAGCTGCTAAAACAAAAGAAATTCCCAATTTCTAAAAGACATACATATTTGAAATTTCAGCGCTTAGTGAATAATCCCCCTATTAGTAAAGAGGGTCTTTAGAAATAAGAAACAGTGAAAAAATATATGTAACACTGTAAACCATATAAAACTATAAATAAGTAAGGAATAAGTTAACGGACAAACAAGAATAAAAATTATGAATTCTAGTAGAAATAAACCAACTAATATAAAATCCAGAATCAAAAGTGGAAAAATACCACTCCAAAAAATCCAAAGTACGGTAAAAAGGAAGATATAAGTCCTGCACCAAAATCCTAATGTATGATAGAAAGTAGGGGTCCAGATATGCGAAAATACCTTAGATAAAAGGGAAACAGAAACGGTATATAGTGTAAAACCGTAACACAATTTATTCAAGTATAAAATCCCCCCCCTACATAAATACTCTTACACGAGAAAAAGAGATACTCATCGTGTTGCAGACTGCTTTTATGTCCAGTAGTTAGTTCGAGTCAAGCTGTGAATCCTCCAAGAAGACAGGAACTGCCCGGTGCACTCGGGAAAAAAATGTCTTAGTTGTTAGTCGGGGAAACAGCGGACTTGCGGCAAATGCGGCTCAAGTGGGTAGCCGATGGAACAGAGAGTGCTGCAGATGAAGTCTCAATAGACACCTGATCAACGCGTTTCGCCCCTACTACGGGGGCTTTTTCAAGATAGGTGTCTCATGCCTAGCTTGGCAGTTATATACCTTTGCCGGGCAAAATTCCATTTAAAACTTAAAGGTGTAGCTACAAGCAAATAAAAACTTTATCAACCAACAAAAACATGTCATATTCTTTAGAAGGCTGTAACTTGAATTATACAAATCACTGAAATGGGAGTGCATGTGCACCTAAACCACGAAGTCTGAAGTGTATCTAAACATACTTAGGAAAAAATACACATATAACTTTTGTGTGCCTTATTTCCAATGTAACAACATCTTAGTACATTTTTCTGTATAGTGGCAACTAATGTATATGTCTTATATCGCTCCAATAATACCAACATTATAGAGTGTCCTATCAAGCATTGAACCAAATGAAGAAATGATAATACATACATGAAATAGAGATGAAAAAAATGTGAATGAAATAAAAATAAAATGAAATTGTGGCATAGAAAAACTAGAGGTGCCATGGAGGGGAGGAGAGCTGAGTAAGATACTAACCTATCGAGAAATGTTCTGGATCTACAATTTAAAGACCCTTGTCCCCTGGGGCCTAAATGCAGAGCTGGAATTAATGAACATATTATAGTAATCTGTACATCACTATTTGAATGTTTTCTATGATTTTGGTCCTTAAAGGGTTCAGGAGATACCCCCCTACCGGAGTCGGGATCAGAATATGACCTAATAGATACAGTCGCTACTGTCTTTACTATACTTACCCACAGGTCCTAATCAGGAATCAATTTTTAAAATTTATATATTTATTTTTATTTTTATTTCATTTTATTTTTATTTCATTCACATTTTTTTCATCTCTATTTCATGTATGTATTATCATTTCTTCATTTGGTTCAATGCTTGATAGGACACTCTATAATGTTGGTATTATTGGAGCGATATAAGACATATA
This sequence comes from Pelobates fuscus, assembly GCF_036172605.1. Lineage (NCBI taxonomy): Eukaryota > Metazoa > Chordata > Amphibia > Anura > Pelobatidae > Pelobates > Pelobates fuscus. Next base: position 353,036,563 of record NC_086317.1, on the reverse strand, counting down.
CATTAGTTGCCACTATACAGAAAAATGTACTAAGATGTTGTTACATTGGAAATAAGGCACACAAAAGTTATATGTGTATTTTTTCCTAAGTATGTTTAGATACACTTCAGACTTCGTGGTTTAGGTGCACATGCACTCCCATTTCAGTGATTTGTATAATTCAAGTTACAGCCTTCTAAAGAATATGACATGTTTTTGTTGGTTGATAAAGTTTTTATTTGCTTGTAGCTACACCTTTAAGTTTTAAATGGAATTTTGCCCGGCAAAGGTATATAACTGCCAAGCTAGGCATGAGACACCTATCTTGAAAAAGCCCCCGTAGTAGGGGCGAAACGCGTTGATCAGGTGTCTATTGAGACTTCATCTGCAGCACTCTCTGTTCCATCGGCTACCCACTTGAGCCGCATTTGCCGCAAGTCCGCTGTTTCCCCGACTAACAACTAAGACATTTTTTTCCCGAGTGCACCGGGCAGTTCCTGTCTTCTTGGAGGATTCACAGCTTGACTCGAACTAACTACTGGACATAAAAGCAGTCTGCAACACGATGAGTATCTCTTTTTCTCGTGTAAGAGTATTTATGTAGGGGGGGGATTTTATACTTGAATAAATTGTGTTACGGTTTTACACTATATACCGTTTCTGTTTCCCTTTTATCTAAGGTATTTTCGCATATCTGGACCCCTACTTTCTATCATACATTAGGATTTTGGTGCAGGACTTATATCTTCCTTTTTACCGTACTTTGGATTTTTTGGAGTGGTATTTTTCCACTTTTGATTCTGGATTTTATATTAGTTGGTTTATTTCTACTAGAATTCATAATTTTTATTCTTGTTTGTCCGTTAACTTATTCCTTACTTATTTATAGTTTTATATGGTTTACAGTGTTACATATATTTTTTCACTGTTTCTTATTTCTAAAGACCCTCTTTACTAATAGGGGGATTATTCACTAAGCGCTGAACTTTAGAAATCAGTTCACCATCATAAATAAGCTTGAAAAAATAAATCCTCCCTCATGACATGATCCCCTGTACCGAAATGTTTACAAGCATCCAAATCATTGCCACTACACATTGCTGTGCAAGCATGCCGACCAATCAGGATAAAAAAAAACAAAAAAACTTCTGTGTCTAATAAAGTTTGCACTGCATGTATCCTTGTGCGCCTGGATTTTTTTTTCAATTTCTGACCATTGATTAATAAAGACAATTGCACTCAGATTGTCTTTTGAGAATGCTTTTATTCAAAGTTATTATTAAGATATTTATATAGCGCCATCAAATTCCGCAGCGCTTTACAATGGGTGGACGAACAGACATGTAGTTGTAACCAGACAAGTTGGACACACAGGAACAGAGGGGTTGAGGGCCCTGCTCAATGAGCTTACATGCTAGAGGGAGTGGGGTAAAATGACACAAAAAGGTAAGGATAGTATTAGACTAGTGACAGTTGCAGAAGAGGAATCAGTCGGGAGCTATTAACAGTTTAATCGATACGCTTTTATGAAGAAGTGGGTTTTTAATGATTTTTTAAAGGAGTGGAGACTGGGTGAGCATCTAACGGAGGAGGGAAGTGAGTTCCACAGGAACGGTGCAGCCCTCGAAAAATCTTGAAGGCGAGCATCAGAGGTGGGAGTACGAACAGAAGATAGACAACGGCGCAAGTTGGGAGCACGTAAGACCACTGAGAAGCGGATTACAGTAGTCAAGGCGAGAAAGGACAGTGGAATGGACAACACCTTAGTCGCATCTGGCGTTAAGTAGGGGCGGATGCGCGCAATGTTTTGAGATGGAAATGACAGGATTTGGCGATAGATTGAACATGAGGCTTGAAGGAGAGGTCGGAGTCAAAGAGAACACCTAGGCAGCGAGCCTGCATGGTGGAACTGATGGTAGCACCATTGACTTAGAGGGAGAAGGACACAGGAGTAACAACACTTGAGGGAGAAAAGACCAGAATTTTAATTTTGGTCAAGTTTATTTTAAGGAAATGGGCAGCCATCCAGTTAGAAATAGCAGAGAGGCAGTCAGAGACACTAGTCAAGAGGGACGGGGAGAGATCAGGAGAGGACAGGTAGATTTGCGTGTCATCTGCATTGAAATGATATTGGAAGCCAAAGGAGCTAATGAGTTTACTAAGGGAGGCAGTATAGATGGAGAACAGTAGGGGACCAAGGACTGAACCTTGGGGGACACCAACAACAGAGGAGTTGGAAGCAGAGCCAAAGAAAGAAACACTGAAAGAGCACTGGGAGAGGTAGGATGAGCACTAGGAGAGAGCAATATCTTGTAGACCGATATTGCGGAGGATGAGAAGAAGCTGTTGATGATCAACAGTGTCAAAAGCCGCAGACAGGTCAAGGAGAATTAGGATAGAGTAGTGACCATGAGACTTTGCAGCGAGTAGATCATTGGATACTGTGGTTAGTGCCGTTTCCACAGAGTGCTTAGTGCGGAAACCAGACTGAAGCGGGTCTAGTAGAGAGTTGGACTCGAGGAAGTCTGTCAATCTCGCATACACAATTAGTTCAAGGATCTTGGATGCAAAAGGCAGTAACAGCAACAAGTTACCAGCAACAGCACCATGGATTTGACGCATAATGTTGCAGGCATCCCAATTTGTTTGCAGAAGCTGATGATTTAGAACAGTGTATTTTAGGACCCCAAACGAGATGTAATACAATTTTATCACATGACAGGAGGCTTCGTATTTTGCATAATCTTTCTTTACTAACTCCATAGCAGCAAAGAAAAGAGTGACATAACTTTTAACCAATCATAATATAGAATAGGGTATAAGAGGTGTGACCTATGACATCATTTCCTCTCTCTTTCTTTGCTGCTCCATCACAAGCTACTATATTTTGTGTCTCTATACTTGACATATTTTATTCATGCATTTGTACTATTACTGTACCTTTTAATATTTACACTGTTACTTCTCATACCCTATCTGTATACCATGGGACCCTGACTGGCTCCCTAGGTGTCTTTCACGGCTTCACCGCCGTCTATATTTCCCTCCATGTCTCTATTTCTGCCAACGGCTTTTCTGTGCGCTCGCGCACATCATTTTCGGTAGTTTTCTACCGAACACGTTGTTCGGTAGTTTTTTGCGCATTCGCCTGTTTTATGCGAATGCCACGGTTCTTCTATGCGATCGCTCATTGACTTTCGTTTCTTTCTACCGAATGCTTCGTTCGGTAGTTTGAAGCGTTTGCCTATTTAAGGCATTCACATCATTTTTACAGTTCGCAAGTTTGGCAGTTTAACTATACAAACTGTAAACTTTCAGTTTTGCCGCCCAAACTAGGGGAGGTACTATCCTCCCCACACTAAGGCTGTCAGTCCGGCGGCCATCTTAAAGGGATAAACTGTGCCTGATTTTCTGCTCCAGCAATCCTGCAAGCAATTGAATTTATTTTTCATTCAGTGGGACCAGGTTAGTGCCTTACTTTAGGGGTTGGTTTAGCCAGTTGGTCTACACCTTATTCTGGCCGGGGTGAGCCCCCATTTTATGCTGCTAAACGGACCTGTTTAGGCAGGATTCCTATTACCTGGGTGAGCCCCAGTAAACAGCCCTCTCTTCTTTACGACCTACCGGTCTCTAAACTCAGGTTATTTAGTCCTGATACTATACCACCCCGGTCCCCAGGCCTCTCCACCTATTGTGCCTAAGTGCCCTCACGCAATTTATCGGGTGAGCCCCGAATTCTCATTCATTATAATGGAGGAATCACAAACCTCAGACCTCCAGGCCATGATAACAGCAGCCGTGGCTGCAGCTATGGAACAAGCCGCTTCCAAGTCGCTCCAGACAGACTCTGAAGTCCCCAAGCCCATCTCTAAACGGGTTCATTATAAAGTGGACTCCGAGGACTCTGACTCCTCCAGGGAGCGTTCACAACGGCGAAAGCGCCATTGGAAGGGCAATGTAACCCCACGCAATGCTAAAGGGAAAGCCCCTGCTGATCGCAGGAAAGCCACGGTTCGTGCAACCCACGAGCTCACACAACTTTCCTCAGGTGAGGAAGATGTAGAACCCACTCAGGCACTAGCTGTGCTGGATGAATGGCAGGCGGCAGCCTCCGACCAAGGGGACTCAGACAGGGATTCCACGGCCAACTCTGACCCTTACTGTATAAGGGAACAAGGCCTGGGTGAGCCCCAGGACTCCATGGTAACACCCATGGATAACCCACAGGAGGGCATGGAGATTTTCCTCGATAATTCAGGACTCCAAATGTTTGACCCACGAAACATCCGGCACCCCCGTTCGGAAGAATGGTCACCACCTGAGCATCTGGCAAGGTTTATGCACTTCTGGCTCAGAAAATCGTTGGACAAGGAAGTTAGAAACCGGATGAGATCCGAATGCCCTCGGCCTAGTCTCCCAGACAAAATAACGCACACCCCCGAATTTGACCCGCTCATGACTACGTTCATGTCCCGAGGGGGTCGGGATCCGCGCAAGGGCATAGAGCGCGGTTTCAAAGGAGCGCAAGACAAACTGCTAGATGCCATTGGGCCACTAGCCAGAATAATGGATATGGCGGATGAAGCCTACGAGAGGGCTGATACTTTTACCCCAGATACGGTGCGTGAATCGGTACGAGATACCCGAGAATGGGCACAAAGGTGTTTCTGTTTCCTAGGGAACACCAACGTAGCGCTCTCTTCGGAGAGGCGCCGAGCAGCACTTTACCGTATCGACGAAAAACTGGTCGAACTGGGGGACAAGGAATTAGGACCCTTAGCACAGGGTAAAATATTTGGAGAGGCCTTCCTTAAGGAATTAAATAAAAGGGTCAACATATTCACGTCCCTTAACAAGGCACAATCTTCGATGCGGAAAGTCTTCCGCGGCTCTCATACCCGTGGGGTTTTTGGAAGGGCTGGACGGCAGAGGGGCCGTGCCGCCAGCCGTTTTTGGCCATCTGGCCCCCGTACAACAAGGACTCAGCAAATGTACTACCCGGATTCATCTACCCGACATAGATTCCACCAATTCAGGGGATTTGATCGTGGCCGAGGCAGCCGAGGACACTCACGGGCAAGATTCTCCAACGGTAAGTCGGAATCTTACTTTGTCTCTAACCTCCTGTCATATCGCAGGTTGTGTTTCTCTTTTTTTCCAGAACTGGAAAGAACTATCTTCAGACGCGTGGATACTCCAGACGGTGCAGGGCTATCGAATAGAGTTTGACTCGACCCCGCTCCAGCGGGCCCCTCCACGTCCAATTCAGACTACACGGGCAGATGCCCGCCTCATAGACGCGGAACTCCGAGAACTCCGCTCCAAGGGTGCCATCCAACCGGCTCCGGATGCCACCGGTTTCTACAGCAATATCTTCCTGGTCAGGAAGAAAACCGGCGAATTTCGCCCTGTTATCAATCTCAGGGAGCTCAATTCTCACGTGGTATACCGTCATTTCAAAATGGAAGGTATACATCTTCTCCGGGACTTGCTTCGACGCGACGACTGGTTCACTCGTCTGGACCTCAAAGACCTTACCATTCCGGTACACCGAAGCAGCTGTCCCTACCTCCGTTTTTTCTGGCACGGGATTCCCTGGCAGTTCACCTGTCTCACGTTTGGCCTCAGTTCGGCCCCGTGGTGCTTTACCAAGATTATGAAGCCAGTAGTCGCGAAGCTCAGATCCCAAGGCATAAGATGCATCATCTATCTCGACGACATCCTGATCTTCGACGAGGATGCAGAGACTCTTCGGAGACACACGGAAAACACACTACACCTTTTGGACACTCTGGGCTTTGTCGTCAACCGTCCCAAGTCCGCATTGACCCCGGCTCAATCAGTCCAATTCCTCGGATTCGTAATAGACTCCACATCATGCACTCTCCATCTCCCGACTACCAAAATTACAGCAATCCGCAGGGAGATCCGAAAAGTTCTTCGTCGGACTACCATACCTCTACGATTACTGGCACGGATTGTGGGCCTTCTCTCCGCATCCATCCAGGCCATTTTTCCCGGACCCCTGCACTACAGGGCCATGCAGCGCCTCAAGGCAAGTTTCCTTCGCAGGCAACCAACATATGACCAAACGGTTCCAATGTCGGCCGAGGTTCGGGAAGAACTACACTGGTGGCTGAACTGCATGCAGGCTTGGAATGGCAGGGCCATATTCGGGAACCAGCCAGACTTCGTGCTGGAATCGGATGCCAGTCGTTCAGGCTGGGGAGCAACAGACGGAACCTCCTCCACAGGAGGAGTCTGGACTCCAGAAGAGCTCTCGATGCACATAAATTGCCTGGAACTCTTGGCCGGGTCCTTCGCCATTCGCAGCCTGGCAAAGAATCGATCCAACTGCTGCATCCTACTCCGCATGGACAACGTCTCAGCGGTCAGATACATCAACCGCCTTGGAGGCACTCGTTCTCGAGCACTGGCGGACCTCACGAAAGAGATCTTCGATTACTGCCTTCCACGCAACATCACCTTGCTGGCAGAGCACTTACCAGGAGACTCCAATACGACGGCGGATTGGTACTCACGCCACTGGCGGGACGCCAGCGATTGGCAGCTAGACCCTCATATTTTCATGCTACTGGATGCACAGAGGGGCCCTCTCTCCATAGACCTATTTGCGTCTCGCAACAATCGACAAACAGAGGTTTTCTTCAGCTGGCTCCCAGACCCAGAGAGCCTCGCAACGGACGCGTTTCTCCAACAGTGGCCAAGGGACGGTGCCTACGTATTCCCTCCTTTCGCAATGATAACGAGGGTCCTTCACCGGATCCGTCTACAGGGAGTGAGAATAATTCTCATCACGCCGCTCTGGCAGAGCCAGCCATGGTACCCGGACCTTCTGGAACTTTCAATCGAAGATCCCCTCCTCCTCCCAGATGCCCCAACCATCCTCAGGAACCCATTGGGCCTACCTCACCCACTAGTCCTGCAGGAACGCTTGCCCCTTGTGGCCTGGACTCTTTCCGGGGCTCCTGGAGAACCGAGGAATTATCGCAGGAAACTAAGGACCTGCTATGGGATTCATGGGCACCAGGAACAAGGAGGTGCTACTTATCAGCATGGCATTCCTGGACAAGTTGGTGTGTGGGACGGGACCTCAATCCCTTTACTGCACCTACTCACTCCATCATGAATTTCCTGACCTCACTCTTCACTGCCGGAAAATCATACCGTTCCATCAATGTGGTACGGTCGGCTATCTCAGCGGCTCATACTCCAACTCAGGGGACTCCTGTTGGTAAGGACCCGCTCATCTGCAGACTACTCCGTGGCATGCGCCTACGGCGCCCCCCGGAACCCAAATACTCTAGACTTTGGGACGTTGGTGTGGTCCTCCAATTCTTACGAAATTGGCCTCCCAACGAAGAACTGTCACTCCACCAGCTTACCGCAAAATTCACCCTCCTGCTCTGTCTGGTTTCTTTCCGACGGGTATCGGACGTACGCGCATTTGACGCCAACGCGTTTACCTTCTGTCCGGCGGGTGTCACCTTTCGGATCTCACGTCGCACTAAGTCCAACTCTCACTCGGTTTTCTACCCTTTCTTCCCTTCTGACCCTCAACTCTGCGTGGTCTCAACCCTCCGTCAATACATGGAAGCCACCGCGACGTTGCGGCAGCCTTCCACTCAACAGCTTCTCATCTCTTATGTCCGCCCTTATGGTCCGGTTTCGGTCACTACACTGGCCAGATGAGTTAGATGGCTATTATCCCTTGCCGGTATTGACCAAGCTTTCGGAGCACACTCCGTGCGTGGGGCAGCGGCCTCTTCCGCTTATGCGGCAGGCGCGTCCCTTTCGGACATCTTGCGAGCAGCGGACTGGACCAGAGAATCTACCTTTAGGACATTCTACTTTCGTCCTCTGGATAACCCAGCCTTTTCTTTTCTTTCACAGCGTTGAAATTGCAAAATACGAATCCTCCTGTCATGTGATAAAATTGAAGATTATGCTAGCTTTAGTATACAGATAATCTTAATTTTAATAATGACAGGAGGCGAGTATTTTCCCTCCCTGTTCTCTTTCGTTCTTCCCTCCCTTTCATCTTCACCTCTACTTATGACACTTGACTCTCTCATCCTGACTCGATAACACTTGTTTCGATGTCTTATTTTCATTCACTTATGGTTCTATATATATACTGTTTGGGGTGGGATACTTATTTAACACCATTAGGGGAGGACGTTTAGTTCAGTTTATTTACATTTTATTAGTCAATATTGAGTTGAATTAAGGGACAGACACTCATTGTTTTTAGACAATCATTTCTGGACTCTAACGCACCTTATACTCTCGTTTCAGCTTAAACAGAGGTTACACGGAATCATCAAAGTCTCCATACAAGATATCTTCATCACCGCATCAGGAGATTTATCATCAGGTCTAGGGAGACCATCGTTTGAAAATGGGATGCCTTCATCCGCATTCTACCTGTTCCGGTTCAATTTATTCTGATTGAGTTTCCAGTTTCTTATTTTATGGACTTTTCTAATGTTCTGTTATTTCTACATTATTACCTTGTGATGTCGCAAGTTTAAAGAGGAAATTATGTCATAGGTCACACCTCTTATACCCTATTCTATATTATGATTGGTTAAAAGTTATGTCACTCTTTTCTTTGCTGCTATGGAGTTAGTAAAGAAAGATTATGCAAAATACTCGCCTCCTGTCATTATTAAAATTAAGATTATCTGTACACTAAAGCTAGCATAATCTTCAATTTCAGTGGGATCTCTTTTTCAGTCACATCATCATCCAGGCTAGTGCATACACAAAGTTGTCTTTTGCAGAATCACTGTTTTTCCCAGTGCAATGCATGCCCCTTTAACAATGGGAATAATTTGATAAGTGTTTCTAAGAATTTATTTTAGTATTTGTGGTACTTAAATTGGTACATCATGGATCTTGAAGCTAATGTTATATTCTGAAATTGGGTTAATAAATAAATAAATAAATAAACCATGAATAATATATCATTTAGAGAATAGCAGTTATAGAAACAAACTATTTTGGGGGATGGGTAAAATATTTATTGGTCATTATTCACGTTTGAGTTCATCAAATGTCATTTACTATTATAGCATACTGAGAGCACTCAGTGTTTAGTGATAGATAGGGGAACATTGAATCATTGTTATTGTGCAATGATTCAAACAGATGGATGGACTAAACTATTAGGATAATAAAATCCCTCTGATGCAGCATTACTCAGCATTGGTTTTAAAAGTAAATTTTAATTAATCCAGTGTGTATGCTTTTGAGGAAAAAAAATCCTTCAATCTTAGTGACTACTTTACCATAATCAAACTTTATATTGGAGTTTTCATCAGAGATTCTAACATGGCAAGTGGGCTTCAAATATGTGTGCATTCACCCCCTTCATAATTTTACTTTTTACTATATTTTGTTGTCACATTGTAATTCTTTGTTTTGGTTTAATTTGCTCTCCAAGCCCATTTTATAGAGTTATGTTCTATGCAATACATTTCCCTTTTTGTGACTGATAACGAACATACCAACACAAAATTATGTTCACTTAAATATGAACTGGTACACTGTAGGTACCATAACTGTTTCATTCACATAAGTAGTAAAGGTGTCTGGAGTCTCCTGGCACTGTCCTTCCATTCACCATAAAATAGTTTTTAATGCTAAGCAAGAGCTCCTAGCATCTCATCCTCTCTGTGCGGCTTGGACTAATGAGGAAGCATTAGTCTGAGTGGGCAGCTGTGATCAGCTGACCTCATTTATCCTATCACAGTGTCATTGGAGTTATGAATTGTTATTGATGCAAGGAAGTGTGTAATTTCTATCTTAGCCACACTTCCATTCAGGGTGGGGCAGTGGGAAGCCAGGGACCCTTATACAGTGGTAAACTGCTCAAATGGGTTAACACTGAATGGAGAGACGTTGCCTGGGGACTCCAATCGCTATAACAAATTCAATAAGATGAAATGGTTATAGTGCCTACAGCAAGCATGTCAAACTCGTGGCCCACAATGAATATCTTTGCGGCCCAGCGAGCTGCGAGTTTGACATGCTTACTGTTAAGGCAGAGTAGGCACCTGCTCTCCCCACATTACAGGTGCCTATTCTGCTAATAATTACCAGGCCAGGTGGAGAGGAAGCAGGTCGCAGCGAGGGAGCTCAGTCTGTTCTTCCTGCCCCTCACTGCTCGCTCGAGCCCTCTGTGATGATTCTAGGTGCCGGAATATGACGTAATTTCGGTCCAGCATCATTTAAATTGCTCGCGTGAGGGAGCAGTAAGGAAGAGTAAGGGAGACCTCCAGATAGAAGATCGCCACTGGACCCCAGGGGAGGCCCCACACCAGCTCCCAAACAATAAACAAAATGATGAGAGTGTGTGCCAGAATATGTAAATGTGTGTGTGTCTGTCAGTGAGTGTGTGTGTCTGTCAATGTGTGTGTCTGTCAGTGAGTGTGTGTGTATCTGTCAGTGAGTGTGTGTGTGTGGCTTTCAGTGAGTGTGTTTCAGTCAGTGTTGCAATGGCCATAGCTGGACAGAGGAGGACCTGCAGGTGCACGGAGGCACCCAATGCTATGTCACATTCCGACAAGACGTCGACTTGCTCCACCTTGACAGGGTTTCAAGGAGTAGCAGGAGGATCCGCTTTGGCACAGGGTGCGGAGGGCGCCATTGGCGGTATACCAGAGGCCGGACTCCGGAGTTGCATACTGGCAGCTGCAATGTGAGTGAAATCTGCTTGTTGGCTAATATTGTTTTTTTTTTTTTTTTTTTAACAGGGGCAGGGGTTTAGCAGAGGGGGGAGGCCTGGGATTTAGTATGGGGAAGACGACTGGGATTTAGTAGATGGGGGCTGTAATTTAATAGAGGGGAGGCTGGGATTTAGTAGAGGGTGCTGGGATTTAGTAGAGGGGGACTGGGGTTTAGTAGAGGGGGGACTGGGGTTTAGTAGAGCGGGGCTGGGATTTAGTAGAGGGGGGGGATTGGGGTTTAGTAAATGAGGGTGCTGAGGTTTAGTAGAGGGGGGTGCTGATTTTTTTATTTTTATTTTACATTTCAAAATAAACCTATGTTTTTGCGGGCCACATAAACCTAAACCTTGTTTATTTGGCCCGTGCTAGGCTTTGAATTTCACATGCTTGGCCTACAGTGTCTCTTTGAAATGTGAACAGATAATCATCAACTACATTATTCCCTAATTGTTCTCTGAGTAGTCATTATTTTTCAGCCATTATTTTTTTTACAATGGTAATATTATACTGGAATGTGTTTATAATATTTAATTAAATTGTCATAAAATACAGTCTTGAATTAAAAACAAACAAACATAGCTTTGTTTTATTGCTTGCAAATTTAGTTAAAATTATAACTTATTCTAGACATAAGAGAATGCAGTAAATCAGAAATAGCATGTATTTTGCTGGGTTTTGCAATGAAAGTCCAAATCTTAACCTCCACTCACAGGTCACTCGGTTATATAGCTTTATAAAAGTTTGCTGTAAAGCACATAATCCACTTAAAGATTGAACATTCATAGAGTTCTCACTTGATTTGGTGTCTTCCTCAATAGAGGTTAATCCTAGAGCATATAAGCAATAAATGCAAGCTGGAGTGTCCACCTTTATGACATCCAAACTTTTATTTACCCCATAGGGCTTTAGAAATAACAAGGATCATAAAAATATAGCAAAAGAAATGTCTGTGGGTATTGTTGCGCTAATTTTGTCAAGATACTGCGTTGGTTAGTGATATTTGTAGTGACTGCAAAGATTTGCAAGCCAAGTGCAATGGGGGAATGCTGAGCTTCCATTTTTTTTGGAGAAAGGAAGGAAAATGTAGTTGAATGGTTGAAAGCAGAGAATTATTAAGATCTCACAGCAATCTAGGTAGGTCATCCCTTCATACTTCACATAGGGATGGTGAGTAGACGATGAAAGCAAATTAATGGTTTCCTGGGCTCCTGTGTAACCCCTGGGCACTATGTGGCTGCTAGTTCTGCTCTGTTTGAAAGAGTAGAAAAGTAGCATCTGCAGTTAGAGGAAGCCTGCTGAAATGCATAGAGTGTGTCCACTGGCATACCCACCACTGTCACAGGGGTCGCAGCTGCAACCGGGCCTCTCACTCCAGGGGGCCCGGTCGCAGCCGTGACCCCTGGGACTGTGGGCTGCCTGGATACCTAATGGGCTGGTGCACAGCTGCACCGGCCTGGGTGTTCCTGGAGGTCTGTCAGGAAGGGAGAGCTGCACTGTGCTGCTCCCCTCCTGCCTATGAACATGGCCGAGCAGTCTGAGAGGAAATGCTCACTGTTAGAGCACTTCCTATCAGACTGGGAACCATGGCCAGTAAGGGGAGAGAGAGAGAGGGTATGGGATACAGGGAGGGGAGGGGGGAGAGATAGGGTATGGGATGAGGGGAGGGGAGAGCGGGGAGGGGGAGAGAGATTCATTATCTTGCACTTATCCACATTAAATGTCAGTTACCACAACTCTGACCATTTTTCTAGTTTACCTTAATCATTTGCCATTTGGCTTATCCATCCTGGAACATCAACCCTGTTACATATCTTAGTATCATCAGCAAAAAGACATACCTTACCATCAAGACCTTCTGCAATATCACTAATACAAATATTAAAGTGAATGGGTACAAGTACAAATCCTGGGGGTACCCCACTGGTGACAAGCCCATGCTTCGAATATACTCCACTGACTACAACCCTCTGTTGCCTGTCACTCAGCCACTGCCTTACCCATTCAACATTATCGGAATCCAAACTTAAAGATTGCAGTTTATTGATAAGTCGTTTATGTGCAACAGTGTCAAAAGCCTTACTTTAATCTACGTAAGCAATGTCTACTGCACCACCATGATCTATTATTTTAGATATCCAATCAAAAAAATCAGTAAGATTAGTTTGGCATGATCTCCCTGAAGTAAACCCATGTTGTCTCTGATCTTAAAATCAATGTGATTTTAGATGTTTAACAATCCTATCCTTTAACATGGTTTCCATTACTTTCCCCACTACTGAAGTAAGGCTTACTGGCCTATAGTTGCCCGACTCCTCCCTATTACCTTTCTTGTGAATGGGCACAACATTCGCTAACTTCCAATCTTCTGGGACTACTCCTGTTAACAATAATTAGTTAAATAAATCTGTTAAAGATTTTGCTAGTACACCACTAAGCTCTTTTAATAACTTTGGGTGTATTCCACCAGATCCCATTGACTAATTTGTCTTTACTTTTGACAGCTGAAATAGACCATCTTCCTCTGTAAACTCACATGTAACAAATGACTAATTTGTCCTTTTTCCTAACTGAGGCCCCTTTCCTTAATTTTCATCTTTAAATACTGAACAAATATATTCATTGAGGCAGTCAGCTAGACCTTTATCCTCTTCTACATACCTTCTTTCTTTTGTTTTTAATCTTACTAATCCTTGTTTTACTTTCCTTTTCTCACTTATGTATCTAAAATGTTGTCCCCTTTTTTTACTGACTGTGCTATTTTCTCTTCTGTGTGTGATTTGGAAGCTCTTATAACTTGCTTAGCCTCTTTCTGCCTAATCTTATCGATCATTCTGTCTTCCTCACTCTAGATACAATCCTGGATTCCTAAAGCTTTTAGTGTCCTGTCCCTCTCTAAAATAGACCCCCCCTCCCAATTTGTGATATAAATATAGAAATTTCAAAAATAAAAGATTAACTCACTCTTTTCCAGCGCCTGGAGCCTGCTGACCTCTGCGACTGCTTGCAATGTCACAGAAGAGGCATGGCCTCCTTCACGATTGTCCAATCCAATCAGCTCACATCCAAGCTTCCCCATAGAAAAGCACTGAATCAATGCTTTCTCATGGGAGCTTCCTTGCCATTTTACTTATTTAGTGCCGCTGAAGTTCCTCTAGTGGCTGTCAATATGTCAGGCAGTAGAGGTGGACTTAACACTGCAGAGTAAACATTTCAGTTTCTAAAAACTTGCAATGCTTTACATTGTTGGGTTAAAACTAAATGACCACTGAACCCATTCCACTGCATTGAGATGGTAATACGTTTGTATAAGTAAACATATATTAATTATTAATATATTGTAATGCCTCTTAATAATAGGTTTTCTTGAATTGGCTGTGCATGAATTTTCTGATAGAACCCAGTGAAGATATATATCACTTAATACGGCACTGTCATGCCGAACTTACCTTTCCCTAATCGCGTCCTCTTCTCTCCCTCAGGATCTGTTCTTCATTTCTTGCTATCTAATCTAATTTTCTTTAAAACATAAGACAAAGTAGGCATTGTGGAAATGTTACCGTGTATTTTTACCATATTAAAGATTATTTGGAAACTTTCTATTCAGTGCCATTTATCTTTTTTACACTGTATATTATTTTGTTACCTGGCATTTTTAATATCCTGGACTCCAAGCAATCGAGGATAATACCACCAGCACTAATTTCAAGGAGCAGTCGGTCTGCTCCTCTCTTGTGAGTACCATTTTATACGTTTTTTATATTTATTATTTTATCCAGTGAGCACTATTGGTTGTCTCTTTTATCTTTGAGCGTGGAACACACCACTGACGGAGGAATTTTCCCTATATCCCATAAGCGGGGATTATACCGCTGCACGCCTTCTACACTAGAGCGAGTTATAGCTCTTATAAAGGTGAGTTTTATACCTACTTTTAACTTCTTATCCATTTTTACTACCAGACGTATTGCACTATCCTGTTTTGTATTTGTTTTATCTTTCACGTACGAGTGAATTCCCAAGAAGGAGAACAGCGAGGACCTTTCCTTCGACCAATACATCAACAGATCTCCCATTTTCCATAGGAGCATCTTCAAGATAAGACTTTCTTTTTATTTTGGACTATTTGCTATCCAATATTGTTATTTATATTTTGATTTTTTCTTTGGCGCAGCCTTTTTCTGTTAATTTTTTTATGTTTGTTTTACTACTTTGTCTTATGTATATTTCCTACGCTTGACCAGCTCAAGTGGGTCAGAGAAATTTTCCCCACAATACTCACCCTTTACTTTTAGCGTCAGGATTTTTTATTTTTAGACGGGTAGATTATTTGTCCTTTTTGGGGGCTAAAAAAGGAAGGTTTAGAAAAAAGAAGACATCAAATGGTAAGTGTAACGGAGCTCCCTGTAACCCTGGCTGGGTACCTCCGCCAAGGACCGCTTCCTAGCTTGAACAGGGGACAAATCACAGCACTTCTGCCCACATTCGCCGTGACTTGACTGGGACCCTGGAACCGCTCCTTCCTGGAGCCGAATGGGGAATTAGCTTTAGTCCTTACAAGGGCTTTCCCCGTTGAATCCCCTGCAAGCTGGAACAGCAGACACAGGAGTAAATCTTCTTTCCCTCCAATTACAGGACGACACACAGTTTTGGAGTGTAAGCTGGAATAGGATTTTAATGGAGGCACACTGGCCTTTTCTGCAAGTTTCCTCTCTGCTTGACACGCCGCTCGCATCCTCCTCCTCTCCTCCCAGCGGCAGCATGTATAACGCTGCACGCTGGGAGCCAGCACATTTATCTGAACGCCGGGGTCACTCACGTGACCCGGCGTTAAAGCAACAGCACAATAATCACATTGGGAGGTGTAAATACCTCCCACGTGTGATTGTTAATTCTGATTGGAAATTGTCCAATCAGAATTAAGCACAAGAGTTATATACTCACCTTTCCTGTCTCTCAGTGCCCTGTTGTGGTCTTGTGTTACCTGTATTGCTGTTTGCTCGTATTTCTCTCTGGTTACCGATTCTTTGTCTTGTTATTCCGATTTTCCTGTTTTCTCCATTCCTTTGACCTCGGCTTGTTTATCGTTCTCCTGTTTTCTGGCTCCCTTTACTTGGCTTGTCTCCTGACTATTCTTAGTGTGCTTAACCCGGCCACTCTAAGGACTGGTATTGCACCCTTTCCTTCTGTGACCTGTTAGCGTGTTTGGTTCCTGAATCGTGACAGGTGGATCTTGTTGGGTACAGGGACACAAAGTGAATAAACCAATAAAAACAGAGTCATACAGTAAGACACACCCATACACAAACAATAGAATCCGTCCTCTGTGCTTGGGAGATAATTGAATCAGGAACTGTACTAATTTAACCCAATTATCTCCAAACACAGAAAAACATACAATTTTATGAAACCCCAAAATGTACCTTAAAAAAATCATAAAACCCCACCCGATCTGGGTGAACAACATATCCAAAAATCACCCAGATTGGTTCAGAAATTTCCTGGAAGTCATAGTTTTGACCGTCCGTGCACATGGTCCTATGCCCAAAACAGTTCCAGTCAAATCAGTGATAACAGTCGGTCAAGTTTGGTAGTCTTTTACAGGTTTCCCTGCAGGGCCCATAGTCTGTGGGCAGGAGGCTGGCAAACAGGCTCCTTCAAGAACTCGTGGCAAACTCACTTGAAAAAAGGAGTTTGTCACAGTAAGTATTTTTTAAATTTATTTACAGGTATTTCGTGTTATTGTCTCATCCTTCACAATTTTTAGGGTGAGGTGGGTAGGTAGGGCTTTATTTAATTTTGTTTTTGGGTGGGGGGTGACAAGGGATGACTTTGGCCCCCACCAGTCACCCATGGGTGGGGGCAGGGGGGACGACAATAGGTCCCCCATTGTCATTAGTGCCCCCGCCCATCGCCAATGGGTGGGGGCCCGGGGGAGGACAATAGGTCCCCCCATTGTCATTTAGGACCCCCCACCCGCTGCTTATGGGTGGAGGCTGGGGGGGGCAATAGGTCTCTCCCCATTTTCATTTAGGGACCCCACCCGCTGCTCATTGATGGGGGCCCGGGGGCAGACAATAGATTCTCCCCCATTGTCTTTTAGGGCCCCCACCCACCGCTCATGCATGGGGGCCAAGGAGGACCCTATGTCCCCCGTTTAGTTGCATAGACCCCCACTATTTAGTAGACATGCCCCTACATAGCGAGTAGGGGCATTCGGGAGATTTCAATCTCCCTTATGAGAATATGGGGATCATATTGACCCCCATAGAGTGAGGGAGGACATGGGGGGCTTAGGAAGTGGCAAGGAGCACAGCTCCTTGTCGCTTCTATTTTTACATATTACAAGGAGGGAGCTGCGCGCCATTAGCTCCCTCCTTGTAATAAACTAAACGAATGAACACCGATATTCGTCTTTCTGATGAATGGACGAAATTCCCTTCCGAATTTCAGAAAAAAGTGAATGCCCAAGTGCTTAACTGGGCATGCACGGAAATTTCACAGCACTATCTAGTGTGGGCAGATGAAGTGTCCCATAGGGACTTCATTTGCCCACATAAAGATGGCAGCGCCCAGGACCTAGGCCAGGCACTAGGGACATTTGGGTTGACTAGGGGGACAATTAGAGTTAGTGGAGTCGGGAAGGGGGGTTAAAAAAAAAAAACCTGTATTCGGGCCATGACAGGCCGGCTTTAACCTTAAACAAAAAGTAAAAACCAAAGAAAAAAGTTACCTGCGCTCTTTCCCAAATCCCTATGTATATGTTAACAAATTAAGGCTTTTTAGTTACCTCCAGTGGCCATGAGAGGGGTGAAGCAAGGTGAATGGTTAGAGTTAGGACACACCTAAGAGGTCTGCCTTGACGTGGCAGGTGGGCATACCCTCTCATGGCCATTGGAGATAACTAGAAACCTCCATTTGTTTAAATATACATAGGGATTTGGAAAAGAGCGCAGATAACTTTTTTACTGTATGTATTTTGGCTGCTGTGTACTATGGTCGTTGCTGCCGCCAAGGAGTAATGGGAGTTTGAGCGCAGGACTTGTTTTGTACTTAATCAAAAAGTAACTGGAACATATAGAAATAATAATAAAAAAAAAAAGTACAGAAATATCAGTCATATCTAGTACTCAAAGCTGGTGTGAATAAATTATTTAAAAAAAATCGGTGACGTTGAACTTCCTATATTTTGAGAATTACGATGCTGTTAGAACATTCCCCTGTAGAAAATTAGGTATATACATGGGAGCAAGGTAGAATGACATCTGCAAACTGATATATGGATTTTTCCTATTTATTTAGACAGGTCAGAGTGTTCTCTGTGGGTCAGAAGCTATATTTTTCATATAGAAATGATCTTGGAAATTAAAGTCTCACAGTGCCTTTTTGCCAGTATATTATATGTATAAATTAGATTAACAAGTGGTCGTAAAGTAACTAATTAGAAACATATTAGCTATAAAATATACAAGTAGCAGAAGCTGTGGGGTCATAAACTGAGCATTAAAGCAAGTCAGTTAAATTATAGGCAGGTGACACTTGTGGGTTTGGAAATATAGTTTAGTATTTTAAAGGCATGTGAACATAACCCACAATTCCATCCTGGCAACAAAAAAAAGAAAGGTTTCTTTAACAAACTCTGAAATGTGGTGAACGGAAAAAGAGTCTCAAGCTAGACAGCAAATTACACCCTCATTTTTAATAAACAATATGTAAAGATAATGCATAAACATATGCAACAAAAAACAACCTGATAAAAAGAAAACCGATAATATAAAACAAACATACCTTTAAAGAGACGTTCTGAGTACCAGTACAATTTGTTCCCCCAGCCTTATGTATCTCTTTTTATCTCCCCCAGTGTGTGTTTATTTTTATCCCCCCCAGCGTGTGTCTCTTTGTTCTCTATAGAACACTGTATCTCTTTGTACCCCCCAGCCTTCTGTGTGTCTCTATGTCCCCTAACCCATCTGTGTGTCTCTATGTACCTTTATTTAGTGTGGCGTAGTGGACTGCAGGTGGAGGATCTTGTGCTCAAGTGCTCAAGGAGCACTTCCATACAGATTGGGTAGAGGATACAGAAGATCATCTACCTGCGGTCCACTCACCCATGCTTCATACAGTGACAGGCAGAAGGGAAGTGCACCGTTTGGCACTCCCTGCACACCGTACATCATATGAAAGCATTTAGTGATGCACATTGTATAACAACTCATGAATCTAAGCTATCAATCACAGGTGGGTGACTAGACCACAGAAAACATAGGAGGGTAAATACTTTGCAAATGATCCCTCAAACTCCACATGCTCTAAACATCCATTTTCTCTAACCATAACTTTAATCCATCCCAAAATCTAAATAAACCATGTCATTTGTCCCAAACTTAAAGCAGATCTTTCACTTTTCAATATTTTATAAACATATATTCTTTATGAAATACTGATTAAGACTGCATTGAAATTTCATTGAAATTCTAAAGCAACTCAAAAGTACCATAAGACAAAGTATGGACTACTGAGGCCAGAGGCTGACAACAGTTGTAAAAAGGTAACGTTCTGCTGTAAACTGTGTCCAGTCCCAGTGGGATACAGGTTTTGTCTATGGAGGATACTACTATCTTCCACAGACCTAAGTATTGTACTCAATAGCACTGACGTGACTTCTGGCAACTTATGGCCAAGAGCTGAACAGGACAGCGTGACAACGATGACAGTAGCTGCAAAGGACAGCCTGAAGTAAGTAAAATATATATATTCTCTGCACTTCACCAGACCCACAAAGATCTGTTAGTTTTGGGGGTCTTTGCTAAATATGCATAGACTCCTGAAACTGATAGATCGACTTTAAAGCCTAAATCTGAAAAAAAACAAATCTTTGCTCTAATCCTAGCTTTAACTCCTCTAAAAATAAACACCCAATGTACCCACATTATAAATGTAATCCCACTTAACCCTAAACCCAATAATTCTAACCCCCCCCTATACCACACCTATAACCCATCTCAAGCCTTTAATCCGCTTAACACTAAAACCCCCATATAAGCTAAGTCTGATGTTAAATAAATTGATTTGCATGCCAATGAGTGAAATAAGTATTTCACCCCTTCGGCAATCACAGAGGTCAGACGGGAGTCCTTGTAGTTGGCCACCAGGTTTGCACACACCTCAGAAGAGATTTTGTCCCACTCCTCTTTGCAGATCCTCTCCAAGTCATTAAGGTTTTGAGGCTCATGCTTGGCAACTCGAACCTTCAGCTCCCGCCACAGATTTTCTATATGGTTAAGGTCTGGAGACTGGCACTCTTTTGTTGCCTTGGCTGTGTGTTTTGGGTCATTGTCATGCTGGGATACTCATCCATGACCTATTTTCAATGCCCTGGCTGAGAGAAGGAGGTTCTCACCCAAGATTTGACAGGACATGGTCCTGTCCATCGTCCCTGCAGTTGTCATGTCCCCTTAGCAGAAAAACACCCCCAAAGCAAAGAATGTTTCCACCTCCATGTTTGGATGGTGGGGATGTTGTTCTTGGGGTCATGGGCAGCATTCCTCCTCCTAAATCTGCTTAGAATGTAAACGTGCACATGCTTATATTGCTGGCATTAGAGCAAGCTTATGCTATACAAGCAGGGTATTGCAAACTGGAATTGGGCCTTTATGGTTAAATTTTCAAACAATGTTAACTTGCTTTACAAGTGTTTATCTCCTGCTCTGTAAATTAAACTTTTTATAACTTTTTTGACATGCATTTTTCTGAAGTTTTTTTTTGCTATTCTGTCTCTCACTGTTAAAATACTTTTACCATTAAAATTATAGACTGCTCATTTCTTTGTCAGTGGGCAAACGTTCAAAATCAGCAGGGGATTAAATACTTTTTTTCCCTCACTCCCTGTTTATTTGGTGCGTGTATATATATATATATATACTTTTGATTTAAGTAAACTCTTTGTTGATCTTTTTTTTATTGTTTATTAGAAATGTATTTTAGAATATTAAGATATATTCCTGGTAAGTTTCAATAAACAATTAAACAATCGGTGGGGGCTTGGGGGTTGCTCATTAATCAATAGTAGCCTGTGTGTCCAGTGGGCAGAGACAGACTGATGAGTTTAAACCCACATTAATAACCGAGGAACACAGAGCACTAACAGTCTTTTGTTAGGCATATTCTGTTCCAACATCAACTGGATCCAACACTCAGTAAAAGCAGCTTTTTAGAAGACATTTAGTAATTGAAATGATTACAATATACCGTGTGTTGTGTTTTAATGACAGTATAAAAGAAAAAGCTACAATGTTGTACAATTTCAGTAATATTGCTGTTTTCTTACCCAATGACAGGTCTCACTCTTGACAATGCTCAGCATGTTCTCGCTCCTGTCGTTGACATATTCCCTGTGTTTTACAAATATTGAGCTGGACCCAAATTCCTGTAATTTAAAAGGCAACCACAATGATTTTATTAGCAATTTGAATGTATTAGATACATAATGTATTCACAAAATATGAATCAGAGTAAATGAATTGCTTGGAAATATAATTAATATAGAGATACGTACCCGTGAATTACCATGTTTTTAAAAAAAAATTCCAGGGATATGCAGATATGCACTGCTGCCTGGTATTTTGACGTCACTTTCTTCCTGTACGTTTGTCTAGCTTGTCTCTCTCTTCCTGTTGAAAATAAATTAAAAAGTGTTTAAATATATGGTGTAAATAATATATTTTGCTGTATTGCTACAAATCATGATTCTGTTATCATAAAGAAAAGAAAAACTTTGTTTGCATAACGCTCTATTTGACGCACAAATACTTATTTGGGAAAAATGCTTTCTGTAATATGTTATCTTTTTATGATAAAAAATTATAAACATACAAAATCTTATCTATGGTATTTTATCTGTAAACTGTTTGTACAGAACAGTTCATTTTTTTTCCACGCATGGAAAAAAAACATTCCAATTTTTATTTTATTTTAAAAAACCCAAGCAGATATAATTAACAAAAAAAGATTGCCAGTGTAATTAGAAACATTTTAAATAACAAAGTCTGATAGGCGGTGATCTTGGTATTATTGTGATAAAGACAAGTATTGGTAAAAAAAAAGTGATCATTTGGCTCTAGGATGCAGTATTTTCCTAGTTTGGGAAGTTCACTTATAGACTGTTTACTAAATTGCAACAGTTGGATTAATAAAACAATTCTATTTTTTACTTACTGTAAACAATCCAGATTCATATGTGACTTTTGTCTGTAAATATGAATTTTGGTGAAAGTTTGGTGAAAAAAAATACAGACACTTTTTTATGAGAATTATAGATATTTGGCTATTTACCAAAAGCATTTTTTCTACCTAACCTATCTGTATTTTTTTAACGGCATATTTAACGCGTATTCAAGGATTTGGCACAAGGATTTACATACAAACAAATAAATACGTAATAATGAACTGGAACTGGCACTTTCACTTTCTAAAATACCAATAAAACATGATATCAGTAAAGAAAAAGTGTGGGCAACGAGAACCTCATAATAACCAAAAGAGAACTGGCCTTTCCTCCCTTATACCACAAGCAGGAGAAAAGCAATGAGTGAAAAAAAATGGAAGCCAGAGGGGACATTCAATCCCATGCACACACCCAAAGTGGGTTGTGTGGGACAGGTATGCTTTTGCTTTCCTGAATTTTTCATGGTTTTACATACTTCAGGGGAAAATGTCTTCATAAATTCTCAAGCGATGCCAACTCAACTATAGCCCAATATTGGGAGGTATGGATGGTGGGCCTTCAAAAGGAAGTCAAGTATGCCCATAATAATTGTGGGAAGAGGACATGCCTGCTCACTGAAGGGGAGTGCCAACCTAATGCCAAGCAAGCCAAGTTTACAGACAGCCTCCCGTTTGCTCCCAGGCCGTAGGAACATGCATGCCAAAGGACAGTTGGGATCTTTACTAATTTCTATACAAACAGATAATCCCTGCATTCTAAACAAAAACATATTGCTTTTTTAAATATTTCTTTGTGGGTGGTTGCTTCATATATATTGGATAATTAGTTTCCTGTATTTATGTTTAGTTAACATACAAAATGTACATGCCTATTTCACACACTTCCCACATATCAATTTTTATTTGCAAAATATTTTTTCATAAAAATATGTTTATAAAAAGGTTAGTTTTTGACAAAGATTGTCTTAAACTGTAATTCAATTGCAATTAACTTTTTTGTTAGAGAATAAGGAACACATTTAAAAACAAAAGGGTATAATGATGGTGTTTGTTTATCCTCGTTTCAACAGCATAATCCGTCAATGGATGAATGATACCACCCAAATGCTATCCAGATCAAGCTGAACAGGAAGCTGGATCAGGATGTCACTCTGAGACAATAACCTTTATATACATATATTTTTATACTTATGTTGAGCTTATCTGCAGAATAAGGAACCAGCATTTACACATCAGTAAATAAACATTCCCTACCAAAAAAAAAGTGGAATATGGAAGAGTGGGAAGGAAAAAGTAATTACTCAAAAAGCTTTATCTAAAACATGAATGGAATTTGTAAAAACCATGTCAACATATTTATCCAATTTTTGAGAAATATCTTGTTATACGAGGCAGTAACTTATCAATTTCACATCTGTTGCAAAGCCAAAATGTGTATTTTCTAGTCCCTACACTTTTATTATATTTGTGACAGAGATAATTTATTTTGTTAGAATGTGCATACTCAATCAGCAATATAAACGAGAGAAATCTCAATGTATCCATCCTGGTAAAATATATTTTATTTAAAAAACATACTTCAAAGTAGCCATTCCCAAAGAAACAAAGAAATACTTTTTTTATCATATGATATAAATGTTGGAGCAGTTGCTTGGGACATATATGGATGGAATTTCACACATGTGTTATGTGATAACAACTAGGCCAGACTTCAGACCCCCTTCAAACGAGGCCAATAGAAGCCCTCACCAGCACTGGATGATCCAATACTTCCTGGCCATATTATTATTATCATCATCATTTATATAGCACCAACATATGCCATAACTCTATATAGAAAGTAGTTATTTTTAGGATAAAAGACCCTGTCCAAACAGGTTTACAGTCTATGAGGAATTGGGTCAGGTTGATGTATGTCGTTAGCTATTTTGCTGGTAAGGTGGTCTGAAGATTACCTAGTCAATTGAAATGTTTTATGTCAAAGAGCATTATAGCAGATTGGACACATAGGTAAATAGAGCCACAGAGAGTGTTAATATAGGAATCAATGCAGAAATCTAATGTCAACTAATGAAATATAGGTATAGAGTTGAAGTAGAAAATGTACAGGAACATTGCATATTGGAGGATGAAACATGCAATTGTTTCTGTATTTTAAACACTGGGTTATATAAGAACTTGGACATGTTATTTGGAATGTTTTTCTAAAAATATTGAATAATTTGGAAGCTTATTATATTTAAGCCAGTGTTAGCCAACGCTAAGTATGTGAGAATTCTTTGATTTATGTATAAGTCTGGGTGCCATTTAATGTTTGATGATCCAAATTTGCACAATTCCATAAAAATACATATAAATAGATTACATAGATAGATAGATAAAAATCCCACAAAAAGAGGATAGTGATAAAAGTAGAATTAAAATTTTCACACGAAGCCCAAGGAGTGCTATCCATTTTCTTGTTCACTTGGCTGCTGGATTGAGTACTGGGCACTATAGTTGTTGTAGTCCTCGAGTACAAGTTAAATGGGATTGTAGATAGATAGATCTTCAACAAAAAATTGTTCACTCACACAGTATGTATTAGCAAGTATAAGTTACATTAAAACAAATCAAGGTTTCGGCCCCACCTGGACCTTTATCAAGATTCACCACAAAGTAAAAAAAACATTCTTTGTATAGAATTACAAAAGTCAAGTAATCACCGTTTACAATGCAGTGTGAACCACTTTAGATGTACAAAATTTCTACACAATTATTTTACATGAAGTGGGTTAAAAACCATGTCTACCATTTTACAACAAGCAACAGAATTATTTAGGGATCCCCCATTATTTTCTGTTGTTGGCATTGGAAGTTGTTCTGAAACATAATTGTTTTCGATCAGAAAATATTTTTTATGTACAAGTCTCAGGAACGGCTATGGAACATAGATGGCGCCAACTTATGCAAATGCATTTATGCATGAGTTTGAGAGAGACCATATCCTGGAAACATTTTGGCATATTTTCAGTTTGTGGGTGCCATTTTGGCCATATGGCAAGATGTACACTTTTAAAACAGTGGTGGATATAATAAAACATGAACAACGCTTGGTTCAGTTAAACTTGACACAGAATCTCCACAATTGAAACACTTTCTAAATATAGACACCTGTTTTTCTCAATATTCTGGTACAATCCTGAAAGAAACAAATCTTGAAAGAAATAAAAACAGAGGTATATATATTTCTACACTAAGCTCCCTAAGCGCTTGTGGGTAATAACCATATGGCCCTGGGCCTTTGCTTGCATTAATTTTATTTAAGCTTGTGTTAACCAACCGCTTATTTGCTGTAAGACTTCTGTAAAAGGGATTTGCAGATCTACATACATAGATTATTCTTACCTATATACTGAATAAAAAATAATTATTAAGAATGTCTGGCTTCTCCAGATTTTCCTTGATTAATACATCCATCTCAGCTTCTAATGGACCAACATTTCCACTCTTAAAGGACCACTATAGGCTTAATGAAGTGGTCTGGGTGCCAGGTCCCTCTAGGTTTAACCCTTTCTGCTGTAAACATAGCAGTTTCATAGCACAGAGTACAAGCAGACTAGCCTCCCAATGGTTCCCTATGGAAACACTGGATTAGCTGACATCATCAAGATTGATGCAATGCTTAGAGGACCCACGTGTAATTATTTTGGGCTCCAATGCCAATGGAAGCAGGAGCACATGTTGTTGTACAATTAAAAGCATGATATAAAAACTATTGCCTCCTGGGTGTTTAACTGGACATAGAGGGCATACTGCCTACCCCACTATTCTGAGGCTGAATATTGCTTATACTGGCGGTGGCATCGGCGATGATGGAGGCAGCAGTGGTGGAGTTATCAGCAATCCATGTGGCCAAATAAGAGGGGTTCAGACTCTCAGCAGCCATGGCACTACTGCTGGTAGTGGATTGGTGAACAGGACCCCTTTTTCCTAGCCGTACCCTCCCTCAATTTCATCTTGTGATTAGTACATGACATTAATGATGGTGAGTTTGTTTTTCTTATTATATATGAACAGCTGAAAGAACCTGCTAAAGTAATACAAATTTATTTAGCAAAAATATGTGTCTGTGTAGCAAAATGCTTTGGAGATTACTGGATTTACTACAGTTACCTTATTGTGTTTGACTTTAAGAAACACTTTACAGCACAATGCACTCTGCATAGTGCTCACACACTTGCATAGCACACACTGGCTGAACACACTTGGATTTTTTTTTAAAAAGAATTTTGTTCTGCAAACACTGTAACAACTGTAAACTGGTGATTTCAAGTGTTAAGTGGCAGTGGCCAGCAGTGTGACCCTGCACTAACTGTAAACAACAATATCACACTAGAGTGAATGAAGCAGACTTTCTCTACCCCTCAAACAATTTTAACGAGGCAGTAGCTAGGCTAGAAAAACTTTTTTTTAATAAATACATCCCCTCCCCCCCCCCCAAAAAAAAACAAATACATAACAAAAACAAACACCCCCCAAAAAAACAAAAAAAGAACAACAAACTATTAACTACTTTACTAGACTGGTATTCACAAGTTTGTGTTAAAGAATTACTCCAACCACTATGACTATTTCTGCTTTTAGAAGTACTCAGGGTGGTAGCAATATTTTTTGCATGAAATGATGCCTATAATATAAAGAGAAATATTTTCTTTTCTGCAGGGGTGTACACAGAACTCTGTTCTGGGTGGAATTATGTTAATTCTGTGCAAAAACTAGATCCATCATTAATAGACGGGTGACGGGCATTTCTTAATTTGCATCCAGCACTGTGGGTGCCCCTGTGAGTAGCAGCCCAACCTTTCTGCAGCCATCCAGCCCTTTGTCCACCCCCACTACCCTCTATATAGCCTTCCCTCCTTCCCCAACTCAGCGATTGGGTGGGTTAATTCCATGCTCAGATAGCGGAGTTCCAGGTATCAATTGATACCTGGAGTTCCCCTCTAATAACTATTAGTGCCCCCAGTCTGATTGATGGGTTGTATGCCCCACTGAAATGCAGTGCAGTAAGCCATTTTAATTCATTGAGAATACCATTGCAGAGTGATCTGGGCAACTGGTGCTTGGGAGATACCCAAGATACCCAATGCCATATTTGGTATTGCTGGGCTCTTTTGTTGCCCAGCACCAATATCAATGCATTGGGCATACTATTTTCAGTTTATTATGTATCTGCCTGCCTCTCTGAAAATAGCCACTCTGTTTAGCTTAGCATTCCCTTTACTAATATCACTATTGATATTAGCAGAGGGAACCCCTTCTGATTAGCATTAGATGAAGGTTTAGGATTATGTTTTAAGAATACTGTAGAATAATTAAAAGGTTTAGTCGTATGTTTATGTTTAGAAATAAGGTTTCTAATTGATTTTAGGATTAGGATAAGGTTTCAGAAATGGGTTCAGAGTAGAACTAGGGCCAACAAAAGAATCCCTCTTCTGAAAACAAATTTGATTTGGCACATATCAAGTGCACAAAATAAACCGTATAATTGCAATGTGCATGTAAAAAAAAGAAGAGAATAAAGTAATACCATTGTGACAAACTGAACCTCGTCACGGGTTCTTGGAGAGGCCTGCTGGCCAGCCTCTTGCCTCAGACTATGGGCCCTGCAATATACCTTGCCCAATGAACTTTAAAAGGCTCTGTTCATGTGAGTTATGTACTTTTGTACTCCAGACAGAGAGACCGACCGTTAGCCCTGATTCCCTGGAACTGTTTTCGGCATAGGCTCATGTGCACGGTCGGTCAAAAATAAGACTTCCAGGAAATTCCTGAACTCACCTAGATCAGGGCTATCATGGGTTGTATCTTTTGTGGGGGGTTTGTGTGCTTTAAGGTATTTTGGGGGGTTTGTAAAAATGTATGTTTGTTTCTGTTCTTGGAGATAATTAGATTAGATTAGTACAGTTCCTGATCAAATAATCTCCCAGGCTCAGAGGAAGGATTATCTGATTTTGTATGGGAGTGTCCTGGACCTGAGAGCCAATGGGATTGTGTATTTATTTCTACTGTGGTTTACTCTCAAATCCAGGGGAGAGTGTCCCTTGCATGGGTACTGTGCTAAAAGGCCAGTTGTGGTTAATATTAAACTGAGATTCATTTTACCCTTCATAAAGTCTAGGCTCATGTTTGAGGTATTCGAAAGCTATATTCACACTCCAGGGGTTGCTATAATCACTATACTCCCTTGGATCACAACACTTGCTCTTATTAAAGCATCCTGCTTTGCTCTCTGGACTAGGAGAGGTCTACCCACTGGAAGCTGGATCCTCATCTTGGGTCCAGGGAGAGTGGAGGACAGTGAGACCCCAACCAAGCTACGGCCGTTTGTGGGGTTTACGGTGGTTATGGTGTTCCAGTGCAGTGCTTATGGTGCTCGCAAGTACTAGGAAGCAGCGATTGACGGAGGTACCAGGTCCGGGTGCCAGGCAGTCCGTCACAACCATAAACTTTGAAAGAAATTTATCCTAAAATGGCTATATAATAAGGCTCTGGAGTGTCTACTTTCACAAATAGTAGGCCTTTATAGGGTAATAAGAATATTCAACTTGCTACAATGCTCAAAAACGTGAGACATAGGCCTATCCAATGCATCTATCAAAATTCTACTTGTAAAATCAGAAATGGTGAGGTCTCTTATATTGCACTAGAACACTGTATTCCTGACCCTATAGTGTTAACCCCCCCCCCCCCCAGACCTCTTTCCCCCCTAAATATAGTATAATCTTACTCTTATAGCAGTCTGTTGCTGTTGGCTCTGCCCCTGATCTGCCTGCTTGGCTGACATCATAGGAAGTGGTGTTCTGAGCCAATCAAAATGCTTTAACATTGGATTGTCTGAGCTTGTCAAGGAGGCAGATCAGGGGCAGAGTCAGCACT
Organism: Pelobates fuscus; assembly: GCF_036172605.1. NCBI lineage: Eukaryota > Metazoa > Chordata > Amphibia > Anura > Pelobatidae > Pelobates > Pelobates fuscus. The sequence continues at coordinate 353,007,689 of NC_086317.1, read as the reverse complement.
GGCCAACCAGCAGCTCCTCATAGAATCAATTAATCTCTATAAGGAATGTTCAGTGTCTCCATACATTAAGCTGTAGTTGTTCTGGTGACTATAGTGTCCCTTTAAGCTTCACTAGATAGTGACAAAGGCATACATTGTGGGTACTGTTGTACTCATGAAATGTCGCTAACACAATCTGGTGTTTTGTACAGGTGTAGCACACATCAGGTTTACAAAATACACAATCAAAAATAACCTTGGCTTTTTATTTGTTTTATTGTTAGCGGCAGCCATATAATTAACTCTTATGATGCCGTTTTTTTTTTGTTTTGTTTTTTAACTATTTTTCCGCTGGTTGCTAATACTACCAGCAGGCTGTAGTTTGGATGCTTTTACAAATGTGAGCCAAAGTTAGAAGCCTCATGGCCCAAATTTGCAACATTCAGTTCAGCCATCTGATGGCTTTTGTCCCAACATGTGTTTGGGGACTGAATTACAAAATCTGGACATTGCAGAATTCCATGAACAATGTCCATATTTTGTAGTTCAAATGCCCCTGTATGCAACCATATGGTTTTGTCCCTTTCAGTATGGGTCTGTTTGGAATTTAGTGAATAACCCCAATATATCTATTTACAGGAAATGTTTAGGGAGGCTATGCGCATCACATGCAGGGAGGTGTGGCTATGGTTGCATAAACAAAATAACTAAACTCCTAAATGGTATGATCAATACACCAAAACTACTCCATTGAGCTAAAGTTGTTTTCTGTACTTATAGTATCTCTTTAACATTATTATTTTTTTTTTTATTACAAAAGGGTTGGAGTAACTCTTTAGTGCCAGTGAGTAGGATATTACACTATACATAAGCACCATGTCACTACGATACATTAAACAAGGTAGAGGGAATTTTGTTTTAACTTATTTATTGAACAAACCAAAAGATTTTCTTTCTGCAAACCGTTAACAAAAACAAAACTTTTAAAAACTGCATATTGATAACCTAGTCTCACACTAGGATAAACGACAAATTGGCAACAGTCTCGTTCCCCTCAGAGTTGCTTCAAGCCACTATCTAGCTAAAGCAGCAGCAAGCTAAACCTGGTCTCTAGAATCAATGGCCAAGGCTCTGTCAACTCCCCCACAGACACAGCAAGGATGAAACACACAGTATCACTGCTGGTCTGTCTCCCTCAGCATCTGCAGTCAACGTATCTGGAAAAATCCTGCTTGAAGTATAGAATATTTTACTTCTCCTCCTTTTTGTCACTTGATCTGTGAATAAAATCAACATCTAGCCACTGTCCCCTAACCATTAATCATCTTTTTCTTTTACCTCTTGACTGTACAGGAGATAAGTCAACATAATTGGTCAGATCTCTTGCCCATCATGGAAACCTAAACTGAACTATTTGCCCAAACAAAATGAAAAAAACAAGCTTCTTCTCCATTCCACCCACTTTCTTCTGACACCAGGAACAGCACTCCAAATCACAAATCAAAACAAGCATGGTTGGGCTTGTGCTAGTGGACTTTCTGTGGCAGTTAGGAAATGAGAATTTCAGCCAATCACTCGATTGGCGGAAAATTTGTCCGAATTGCAGTTTGGCCAGAAACAAATCTCCATGTCTAATAGGAAGCTCTTCAAGCTTTAGTTATGCAAATTAGCTGAACCAACTTAAATTTGGATTAGAGCGACATTATAACAGCCCATGTATGTTAGAACATATACTTTTGTTTGTAGAGAACAATTAAGACAAATAAAAAGAAGGAAACAGTGTGGCCTACATTTCTAGCCTCTGGCAGAGAATCGTCAAAAATGTAGTCAAATAAGATTCTAAATCTTAATTCATGTTTCAACCAAGTCAGTACTTTCAAATTATCTTATGACTTGTTTATATGAGTTTGTTCATATCTGTGTTATTTGAAAAACACGAATGATACTAAGATAGATATAAATTAATATCTCACAGCTGGAAAACTGGGATCTGGACTAGGGCAACAAATAGCACCACATCTATCAAATAATGAACTTCAAACAGAATAATTATTACTTTGATAAACAACTTACTGGTTTTTGAAACGTGTTTTAATTGCCAAAACGCAGTATTTTTAATGTACCACATATACCTATGTGGTATAATTGTTAAGGTGCGTAAATACAGTGGGAATAACAAAATTTTCTATGTACATAATTACAGTTTTTTTTTCTTCTTTTATTTCAAGACCGTTTATGCACATTGATCACTAGAGGCACTACTGCAGTACTGACTGAGTAAAACTCTAATGTGTAATGTGATGTGGAAGCTCATAGGAAAGCACTGAATACAATGGAGAAGCTCCTCTATGAATAAGCATTGGGTTGGTCCAACGTGGAAGAAGCCATGCCTCCTCTATGAAGTTGTGGAAAGAGGAGAGGTGAGCAGTGCCAAGGCAGCCTTGCCACTAAAAAATGTATATAACATTGTTTTATAAATTTTTATGTCACACAGGGGGAAATATAGCATTATGAATACAGGTTTGAATTACTAACGCTCTAGTGTTCCTTTAATAATTCCTAGACTTATTCTTCAATTGTTGAGCATTGCATAACAAAATGAATCCTGAAAAACATGTTCATCATACTCTTCCAATCCAGATTGTATTTTTCAGTTTAATGCTGCAACAGTTACCAGTTTATTATGGGTAGAGATGTCCCGAACAGTTCGCCGGGAACTGTTCGCTGGCGAACATAGCTTGTTCGCGGTCGCCGCGGTGGGTGAACATATGCGATGTTCGGTCCGCTCCCTATTCGTCATCATTGAGTAATCTTTGATCCTGTACCTCACAGTCAGCAGACACATTCCAGCCAATCAGCAGCAGACCCTCCCTCCCAGACCCTCCCACCTCCATGACGAATAGGGGGCGGACCGAACATCGCATATGTTCGCCCGCCGCGGCGACCGTGAACAAGATATGTTCGCTGGCGAACAGTTCCCGGCGAACTGTTCGGGACATTTCTAATTATGGTAAATTTCTTGAGATCTGACGAATATCGTGTACCTGTTCCAACTATTGGCAACCCACTGAAACAGCATGAGATCCCACTATTCTAGTAAATCCATACAATTCAGTGAGAATAAATAGATGTATTTCTTTTATTAGGGATCCAAGAACGCCCTTTTGAAATGTGCTAGGTGGATTCATCAACCTTCTAAGGGAAATGAGTTAGTAGAAGAAATTGCAACATGAAGGCTAATATTATTTTTAATTCAGCACTGTGCCACATTTTTTTCCATAGCTGTCCTCCCTAAAAGGGGACATATGGACACAATCATTTATGAAGGCAGGCTATGACTACTTATGTGGATACTAGGAGACAGTAACTAGAGTAGCCATTTAGTAGCATGGATCTTTGATAATCAACTCATTTTCTTTACTGCTTAATAACAATACTAGAGAGAAATGTTAGCACACAAAGGGTCTTGTTTATCATTTGCTGCTTTGGTGACTCACCACCATATGGACAAGTATTTTCAAATGAAGAACACATTGTAATTCACTATAAACAAACAATTAGCCTGTATGAAATTATAAAAAGCAACAATGATTGCAAGATTTTTGAAAATCATTAAGCAAGTGCACACACCTCACAGCATAACACGTTGCACGCATATGATCCATGTAACAAATGAAGGAACTCTGTGTGCTTGTTTACTCATATGTTTCTTCTTTGATTAGAAAAGTTTAGTTTATGTAATAATATTTGGTTTAGTAATGGAAGCTATGGTTTCCACACCCTGCATTTTATCCTGACAGCTACAACTTCTATAAGCTTTGGGATTTATAAACAAGTGTTGCACGCTATTATTCAGAGTTCATATGTTATAGGAAGGAGATTGATTACTTAAAGACACTATAGCGTAAGTAAAACAACATCAGTAGTATTACAGGGAGTCCTGGCAGTTAGCTACCTCGCTATGCCCACCATGAGGAACCATCACCTGGATTGTCAAGTTAAGGGCAGTAATAAAATAGAAGTAAAGGAGCCCTCGTTCTTACCTAATAATAACCTAAATCCCTAGATTTCTAGTGCCAGTGTCTGCGCAATTCATCTAGTCATATTAAGTACAGAGGGACTGGATTCCACCAGGTCCTAGCACAGGGCGAGATGGTGCAATGGCTATGGGACTCGATCTTCTCGCTACCTCCACTGCCACCACCTAATACATAGGCTACTTCTCCTTAATAAGTATTAGAGTGGAGTTATGTTATGTAAACACATGGAAGGGTTATTCACTAATGTTTGAAAATTAATTAATTCAAATTTAATTTGCAAAAATTTAGCCAAAAATATTTGATTTGAAAAACATTTTTAACTCAGCTACAGTTACAATTTGACTATTTCTAAATTGATTTTCCCTTTTTTATTTTACTTTGTTAGAATTTTTAGTTTAGTTAATAAACCACACTAATGTTGGAGCATTGCCAGGTTGGTTGTACAGCAAATAAAAGCAACAACAGATAAGAGAACTGATGGTAAATATTGAGCAGAGAAGATGTCTAATCTCTAGCTTAACCCATTAAATGTCAAGCTGTTCTTTAAAGATTTTATTCTAAAAAATAGAATAGTCAACACAATTACTTACTGTTGGATTGTATAAAACAGTAACAGCTATGTATATTGGATTTTCATGGAATGTAGCATAGTGTAACAGTTGGTCATAAAGTTCCACATTATTTGTGTTTTTTTTATTATGAGTTATGTTTTCACTAGTTTCCATCTAAAGACCATGCTCACACAGTCTGGCATCAGATGGAAATTTTACATGTTCCACGATGTCCTACAAGTTTCCAATGAACATGCAATAAATCATGGGAATATAATCTCCAGCATACATGTATCGTCATGAATTGCTGTGAAGATGAGGGTACCAATCACCTACAATGCAGGTAGAGCAAATTTATTTCTACATGGTGGGCTGAAATACAGACTATGGTTTGATAGGTAAATAACTTAATTGTCTGTACTTACATTTTTATGTAGGTACATATTATATCATGGGTAATTTATTTTCAAAATGGACCTCCTGAGCCAACTGTTTGTCAAGCAGCGGATAATTGACTGCACTCTATGGTCTAGTAATACATATAGCTATCTACAGTTTTTTCTGTATTTGTAAAAGCTTAAAGGATCTTAACATGTATAGCATGGAGGAAAGACGAGACAGGGGGAATATGTTAGAAACATTTAAATATATAAAAGTGAAGGGGGATGGTATATTTAAAGAAGAAAAACTACCACAAGAGGATGACATAGTCTTAAATAAGACTTTTAAGCAAGGTTTAAAACTAATATCAGGAAGTATTACTTTACTGAGAGGGTAGTGGATGCATGGAATAGCCTTCCAGCTGAAGTGGTAGAGGTTAACACAGTGAGGGAGTTTAAGAATGTGTGGGATAGGCATACGGCTATCCTAGAAATAATATAAGGCCAGAGACTAATGAGAATATTTAGAAAATTGGGCAGACTAGATGGGCCAAATGGTTCTTATCTGCCGCCACATTCTATGTTTCTGTGATCTTATTTTGCGTGTTGGGTTACCTATCCTGACACTGCAATGACCTTGCTTTTGCCCTCTTATCTCTTGTACTTTTTAAAATCTTGTTTTTATTACATTTTTTTATTTAATTAATAAAGTCTCTACGCCACCACATACCTTCGAATTCTTACCTTCAAGTTCACCTAGAGGTTGCACTTGTTAGGTTGTTCTGTCTCACTGCTAATTGGTTCCAGCTCCTGAGCAGCTTACCAGGTCAGGGACAAGAAGTTAATGTTAGCTCTCCTGAGCTAATGCCATGCTAGCACATTGGCTGAGAGCATCAGCTGATCGCCAGGAGGGTCAAGGGCATTCCTGACACCATCACAACTACAGCACTATTGGTTAATGAAAAGGTTTCAGGAAAATGTCAACATGTTAGTAACTGTTATATAGAACAAGCTGCAGAATATATATATATATATATATAAATATATATATATATATAATATATATATATATATATATATAATATATATATATATATATAACAAAATGTAGAAAGTCCTTGCACTCACGCTTTAGTAAACTGTTTGCCGGGTGCTTGAAATCCAGGAAAATTCAAATATGTACAGGTAGTGATGAGCACTCTCGGACTTTTGAAGGTTAAAACGTACAGTTTATTTGTAATCCATTAAAAATAAGATCCTATTTTTAATGGATTACTAATAAACTGTAAGTTTGAACCTTCAAAAGTCAGAGAGTGCTGATCACTACCTGTACACACACATATATATATAAACAAAGCAATAAAGGGAGCACACTAGGTCTTCACTGAAGTGAAACAAAAGTATTTACTGTATTACAAAGAATACATGAACTGTGGGTAACAGAAATCAACGTTTCGACCCTCCTGGGTCTTTATCAAGATCACCCTCATCTTTGTTTGTATACTACGCGAGATTGCACCTAGGCATTTAAATATTTTCTAAAACTTTTGATTAAGGAGGAGTGCCCTGCTGATTTATTTTTTGGATATATATATATATAAACAAGAGAAATTGAGAGCACTCGATGGATTTTGTAAATCAACCAAATGTATTCAAATCAAACACGTATAGATCAACGTTTCGACCGTCTAGCGGTCTTTATCAAGATATATATATATATATATGATAAAGAAATACTTCAATGGTAATCATTTCTGAATGCCCTAGATAAGCATATAATAAGTCTTTATGCATTTGGTCCACCAAACATAAAATATTATTCAGCATTGAACATTTTCCAGAATTCTCTGAAAACATCATGTATATTTACGAGATTGAAAAAAAAGCATTTCCATAAATATTGTTTTACTGTTTATATGTCCAGTAAAAAATAAAATGCTAATGTCTGTGTACTGTGAAATGGTGAACAATTAGTTTTGAAAATAAATCTATGTACCTCCTATTCCAATATATTACGGTCATCATCAAATCTCCCAATAAACAAATACCATCTCAACTCAACATTTAAATAAAACAATATCCTTTGGTGCAATTAATTAATTAATTACCTATTTGATTTTCGGATCTCTGTAGTACATTTTTTACATGGCCAAGAATTGTTAGTATCACATAGAAATATAACTCATGTACTTATCTCAAGACCTACTGCACTCATCAGAGGAAAATATCAGTGCAAATATAAGTTTGTCCGTTTGAGCATTAGGGTACACATGCATGCGATAGATTGCATGTGCACGTAACAGCAATAAACAGATGTGAAATACTTTGGGCACTGGGTTAAATTCTAACTCCACACTGACACCTACCCATTCCAATAAGAAGGTAAGTCTGTATTAGAGACCATGCCACATAATGGTTATATTTTGATTAATTCAAATGTGGCAATATTCTTTCACTTTAATTGTCATTGCAAAATCATGACTTCTCATGTTGAGTCTTAGTCATTTAAAAAGATATAAAACTATATAGATCCTATAAATAACTTTAAAAAAACTAATGATAATGACAATATATTTAACCACATGCTATTGCTATCTGCCCAGAAGAATTATAAATAGCATTAGTTTGACAAACACTTTTTTGTTTATTCTACACTTTCCTCTTGCCTTCGTCAGTGCATGGTTTCCCTCTTGATCACTGTCTCTGTTTGTAAGACTGGTGTAATGGAAATAAATATTGTACTTCCTTGCTTAAACCAATTAACAGTGCTGAAAATTGATCCCTATCAGCTTTACTATATGCAAACCGTCCATGTTATTTGTTTAGTCAAGGAGGAAATACAAACAGATGACTTTCTATAAACGATTCTGTCATCCTATACTACCAAAATGTATTTGTTTACTAGTATAATCATTTTTCCTCTTTAAATAATTGTAACAGCTATCTGCCTACACATCTTGGTCCCACTGTTAACTTTTAAATAAAAAAAAACAGTTTTTTTAAAAATCACTTTACAGTCATAAAGTGTTAGCTCACCTGCCAATGTCAAGGCAAGCCTCTTTGTTGAACCCTACACAAACAACATACTTTGCATCTAAAGCAATACCAACAAACTAATCCTAAAAATGGAAAACATAGGGGTATGTGGCTGCACTGAGACCAAGCTGTGAAATATAAAAACATCATTATATACGATATAAAAAATCAGCAGATACAGTTTACATTTAATGCTATCCATGACAAAACATTAACAGAACTCACAGTGCTATCTATGTGGCCGAACACTCATCATAGTGCCCATGATGAGCCCTTTCCACTGCTGAAAGCACCTTCAATGAGGACTTGAGCATCAGAACTGGACCATGGAGAAATTAAGGAAAAGGTTGCTTGGTCTCATGAATCCAGTTTTCATTTCTATCATGTGGATGGCCGGGTGCATGTGCGTTGTTTACCTGGGGGAAGAGATAGCAGCAGGATGCAATATGGGAAGAAGGCAGGCCAGTCGAGGCAGTGTTAGGCTCTGGGCAATATAATGCTGGGAAAGCTTGGGTCCTGGATTCATGTGGCTGTTTTGGCAGCACAGGGGGGCCTACACAATATTAATCAGGTTGTTTTAATGTTGTGGGTGATCAGTATTTGTATTATGCATGTTATTGCATCACGGTTGTATCTTTATTTTTTTAATTCTATATTTTTTATTTCTAGTTTCTTTGAACATTATATAAAGCCTTCAACAAATAATAATAAATACTGATAGAAGTAAATCAATAACAGCCCAAAAACAAACACACACAAGAAATGTAACTAAAATAGGTTTATTATAACTGCATTTATGTTTGCATAAATCGTGACATTTTTATACAAAGTCCCAAAGCTGGATATCTTATTTTAAATGTACTATCATTTTTATATAATACAATTTTATTATACAAAGAATATTCCTTTAAGAAAATAACATTTACAATGATATATTTCAATGTTTGTGCTTACCCGTTTTGAGTATATGTATTTAATTTATTGGAATACAACATCTATAAAATTCTTAATAGTCATATCATTTCTAAACCAATTCTCGGAAACATTGTGTAAGCTAAGTTAACTTTTTATCCAAATTGTATGTTCCCCCCCTTCCCCTCCCCCTCAGACATTTTTCAAATTTGTAAGTTTATAACCCATACTTAGTTCCTTGAACATTTTATTCAATGCATGCCTTACACTTCATTAATACTTCAATTTTTGAGGCCATAATAATGGAATACGTGCTAAACTGTGATTTAGTGAGCATGTGGTTATAATTTTACAGACAGAAATTAGAATATTTAAACTAAGACAATCCACTTAAAAATTCTGTTAGGGTTTTTTTTTTGTCAATGTACAGTTAATTGTGGTGCATTGAAAAATTAATTTCAAACTTCAGACATAATAACCACATTGGAAAATTAATTTATGTTTCCAACTGTTTCCACTGTAATTTTTATTTCATCACAATTTACTTGTTAGTGAATCCATAATTTTTTATATTGTTTTCATGACTTTGTTATTAAGGCATTCATAAACCACACCTCTTTGGGTTGAAAACATTTATATATATATATTTATATTTTTTTTATTTAATTTTTTTTACTATATGGACAATTTTGCAATGGAGGTCCCTGCTCTGTCAAACATTATTAAAAGTAAAGTTTAGTTTATGTAATGTATTGCTTTCCTATTCTCATCCCATCACTGAAAGACAAAACAGAGGACATTTTAAATCATATGCATCTGACATCTAGTGTCTGCCATCTTCTCTCTTAGCCTGTATCATTCATTGTTAGCTTAGCCATGTCAAATTCCTGTATTTAAAAGCCTCAGGCACAACTGGCATTGACTGCAACTAATTGGAAACAATTTAGGTAAACTGGAGATGTGATTGATACCAAAACCAGAGGTTTTTATTTGTGAAGCAGATCTAAAAAAATTTGACAAATATTTACAATCTGTATCATACACCAACGTTGTCAAAGCAATATATATATACACTTAAGCTTACTATACACCGTAAATATAGCACACAAAGCAAAATGGTCATTTTACTATTGTGTTGCTTGAGCGTTTGAAAGTTCTTATGGCTTTTATTCTTTTTTTTATGCTGAGTGATAAGATTATGGTATGAACTGAAACACTGGAAAATGTTGACAGTGTTATGATAATAATTTCATAATAAAATTAAGAACCTATTAAGAAAATGTCTGGCAGTCTACCTGGGAAAGGGCAACTTTTGAAATAAGTTAAGCAATTCTTTTTGTTTTTTTGTGATATTTTTAACTTCCTTGCTGCACTATTACAAATGATGTTTTGGAAAATACTGTTGTTCCTTGATCTGATTAATTATATGCATGTTTGTACTCCCCTTGATTTGGCAAACTCAATGTCGATTACGCATATTGCATTGTATTGCAGGATTAAGGTGCAACAGAATTCTTTTCCTAAAGTTGAGAAATTGCCGGGGATAACTGAAATGTAGATGACCTGGAAGGTTAGGCTCACATTAGTTTAAGTGCTCAAACAATACAGTTGTGAGTTCTTTTTGTGCTTTACCCAAGAATTATCTAAGCTGCAAATCTGTAAAGTCCCCTCGAGGTTATCTTTTGTAGACTACAAATGATTATATTTTATTTATTGGAATAACATAAAATGCTCAAGTTTGTATTTAGCTTCATGACAAACTAGATTGAAAATTGTCATATTCTCCATTATTATGACCTTTGAACTTTATGCAGGAATGGTTATCCTCCACGTCCAGTAAGTCTGTAGATTGGTACCAGCAGCACAAACATGACTAAAAGCAAAAACAGTAAAAGTTACACGAAAGTTACCAAATATTTAGCATGTAGTTACCATTTAGCAGGAAAACAACTATTGTTGAAGAACATCCTCAGACTAGATGTATATTTTATGTGTATGCGTGAGGGTGTGGGAGTGTTTAAAAAGACATGGTGGGGGTCAGGAGGCCTCATAAACCTTCCGACAGATTGAAATACACAAGATTTAGGAGGACTCCAGTTTTATTTACAAAGTAGACTACATTTAGAATTTGCCTAAACATATTATGTCACATTTAAACAGCCATTTAGTCACCAGTTTATATAACATATTGAATGTTTGGTGAGCCTTTACCAGTGTTTGATGACATTACAGATAAATTAGGGATCTGATCATTTCTGTTTAATGAATTCTTGGAATCCTGATCCAGTCCATCAATTACATTCCCATCACTTACTGCACCAGTATGTAATACGTGTTTTATTAGAATTAAATGTTTGTCTTGTTATACAGCACTGCAGAATATGTTGATGCTACATAAATAATTGCAATTGTACCCCATTCAAATGAATGTCAGGAAAAGAAGGCTCTTTGCTAACAGTATAATATATCAATGGCTTATATATTTTGTTATCAGTGGGCACTGGGACATTAGGTGTCATCATAGATTTCCTCAAACTTATGGTTCACAATTTCTGCATGACAATTTCTGCATAACAAAAAACAAAAAAAACAATATCTCTATATTATATATTTAATAAATATATAATATTTAAATATATAAAACTATATATTTTTACTGCTCCCTTTATAGGTTACTATTTCTATTTTGATCTGTGAATACAATGGTGGGAAATTTGGTTATGTATATATTTTGCACTACACTGATTGGCCCATTTTCTCATCATCTTGGCGTGTCTGATTTGTTATCCCGAATCTTGTTTTGTTGACACAGTTTGGCCAAGCTAAAGTGCCATATGGATGAAATTCATCCGCCCCACCAAAACAATTATTTTCAGAAGAAGCGATTTGGCCAAAGCTATTTTTATGCCTTTCACAAGCATTACTGTTAACTAATTTTGAAATCTAAAAAATACAATTTAAACAACATACAAAATGGCAGTTATTCTAGTGTTATTAAAGGAGGTAGTGGAGCCATTCATATTTCCACAGCAGCTGTTTTTAATCACTAGTCTAGGGAAGAGGAGGGGGGGGGGGGTGACACACATACAGGTCTACGTCACTTACCTTGAAACAATTTTTGAACTTGGTGCTTACTAAATAGAGAGCTATTGGATTAATGCATGAATTCAGATTGGCCATGTTTATACCAACGTAGTCCATTGAGAGAAGGAAACTGCAAAGGAAATGAAAGCCATAATATGATTTTGAATTTAGTAAAGTATTCTTCATTTGTAGCAGTATTTTTACTGTATAATTTTTGCTAAATTAAATCTGCATGTGTTCCCTGCACTTGTATCACATAGCATCATTTTATAGCTAATGAAAATGTTTACATTATGCTAAGTTCATTTCTTATACATTTGCTGCCAATTTTTTTGTATCCTGTCAGAAACTGACCTTGTCATCCATACTTTTACTTGATGAATGGTTTACTTTAATATTGAAAATGGGACCAAGATGTCAACTTTCAATACAAAGTCTAATCCAGTTTAAAGCCCCAGGAACTATAACAGCAGCCTTGACTTCAATAGCCCAACACTGGGCCTGGAATTGGTTATAGGTGTTAAACCATAACTAGCACTCTTGGGCAACGATAACATTCTAAAAATGGAGGGGAGGGCGGGCACACACTTTTGTGTGACAGTTTCAAATGGTGCAGTTTTTCACCTGATTTCCCACAAAGTGGAAAGTTCTAAATCCCACCATTTTCTTTCTTTTTCTTTTTTACAGTGACACTTAAACCAACTGAGATTCAAATGTAATGATCATTTGACTTGATGCCAAATTACTTAATTACATATTAATGACATGTTAATGTAAATGTAGTGTAATATATTCAGATTTCCTAGAGCATACAGCATGGAACATTTCATGGAATTACATATATATATGGGTAACATGGTGAGAACTTGAAAACAAAAACTATGATTTTAAATAAATATTACAAATACAAGTATAATATAAATTAGATATATGTATAAATTATAGGTATACAATTTTTTCTTTATTGCCAAAGGCAATGCTGATTCAGTGGAAGCTACCTCTCATGACAACTAAAGGATTTTTTTCCATTTAATGTATCTGTGCTAATTATATATAGCTTTATATTATTTTTATGTGTGTCTGTGTGTATATATATATATGTATATATCACATACAGGTTTGAATATCTGCATGAAGAGAATAGCTATTTTGTTTTTGATACTACTAATCTGATTTCCAGTAAAACATTTTATCCCTACAAGGATGTAAAAATAAGTAGGTAATAATTACATAAATTTACCTTAGAAGTTCACACCTATTGGGATTGTCTTGATCATAAAATGTTAATTTTATAATGCGGCTAAGGTGTAATGGAATCCAGCAGATAGCGAAGACTAGCACAAGACAAAATACAGTTCTAGCAACTTCGCGTCTCTGAAAAGAAAATAAATAAATAAATAAGTGAAACAATATACATGTAAATCATATACATTCCAATAAATGACAAATTATGTCTTGCTTACTAAAAAATAGACAATATAGCTACATATTATTATAGCGATCAAATTATTATGTAGTCCATACGGTGTCATGAACAGGTATATATAAAATAGGGGAATAAGATTTGCAGTGAGTCTTTTGACAGTTGTACATTCATAATAAGGAGCCTTAACTATTAACCAGGGAATGTTTACAACCAAATAACAAATTTTAGCTTGAGTTGAGTTTAAAATGTTCCTATTCAGTTACAGATACCCCAAGTCACATGGTCTCTCCATATCACATGACATTTTTCCTCACAACTCTCATGTGACAAACCAACTCTGCCACTCTGTGCCAGGATAAATATGGAAGTGCTGCACAAGTGCAGTATTAAGTGCACTTATTATTATTATTATTATTATTATTATTATTATTATTATTATGATGATGATATTTATAGAGCGCCGTCAAATTCTGCAGCGCTTTACAATGGGTGGACGAACAGACATGTAGTTGTAACCAGACAAGTTGGACACACAGGAACAGAGGGGTTGAGGGCCCTGCTCAATGAGCTTATATGCTAGAGGGAGTGGGGTAAAAATGACACAAAAAGGTAAGGATAGTATTAGACTAGTGACAGTTGCAGAAGAGGAATCAGTTGGGAGCTATTAACAGTTTAATTGATACGCTTTTATGAAGAAGTGGGTTTTTAACGATTTTTTGAAGGAGTGGAGACTGGGTGAGCATCTAACGGAGGAGGGAACCGAGTTCCACAGGATCGGTGCAGCCCTCGAGAAATCTTGAAGGCGAGCATCAGAGGTGGGAGTACGGACAGAAGATAGACGTAAGTCTTCAGCAGATTGTAAGGGCCTAGACGGGACATACTTGTGTATAAGGGAGGATAGATAGGTGGGAGCAGCATTATGTAGAGATTTGAAAGCAAGAACCAGAATTTTAAATTGAGATCTATATTTTATAGGAAGCCAATGTAGGGACTGACAGAAGGTTGAGGCATGGGAGGTGCGGGCGGACAGGAAGATGAGCCTCGCTGCCGCATTCATAATGGACTGTAACGGCGCAAGTTGGGAGCACGTAAGACCACTGAGAAGCGGATTACAGTAGTCAAGGAGAGAAAGGACAGTGGAATGGACCAACACCTTAGTCGCATCTGGCGTTACGTAGGGACGGATGCGCGCAATGTTTTTGAGATGGAAATGGCAGGATTTGGCGATAGATTGAACATGAGGCTTGAAGGAGAGGTCGGAGTCAAAGAGAACACCTAGGCAGCGAGCCTGCGTGGTGGAGCTGATGGTAGCACCATTGACTTGGAGGGAGACAGACACATGAGTAACAACACTTGAGGGAGGAAAGACCAGCATTTCAGTTTTGGTCAAGTTTAGTTGAAGGAAGTGGGCAGGCATCCAGTTGGAAACAGCAGAGAGGCAGTCAGAGACACTAGTCAAGAGGGACGGGGAGAGATCAGGAGAGGACAGGTAGATTTGCGTGTCATCTGCATAGAAATGATATTGGAAGCCAAAGGAGCTAATGAGTTTACCAAGGGAGGCAGTATAGATGGAGAACAGTAGGGGACCAGGGGACTTATGCTTACTTTTGAGGTACATTTAAACCTGTATGGAAGCATTTCAGTAGTGCTAGGTTTATGGGCAGTCCATATTGGCTGCTCTATCAGGAATCCTGTAATATTGGAACTTTTATTATTATTATTATTATTATTATTATTGCCATTTATATAGCGCCAACAGATTCCGTAGCGCTTTACAATATTTTGAGAGGGGGGGATGTAACAATAAATAAGACAATTACAAGAAAACTTACAGGAATAATAGGTTGAAGAGGACCCTGCTCAAATGAGCTTACAGTCTATAGGAGGTGGGGTATTAGAAACATTAGGATAGGAAATATCAAGTAGGAGTGAAGCAGAGCTGGAGGAGAGAGCAAAGCACTATCCCATAGGGACAGGTATGTAAGGGAGAGATTACTCTGGGAGGCCATACGCTTTCCTGAAGAGATGGGATTTAAGGCCCTTCTTAAATGATTGAAGACTAGGGGAGAGTCTGATGGCAGTAGGCAAGTTATTCCATAGGAGAGGAGCCGCCCGTGAGAAGTCCTGCAAGCGTGAGTTGGCCGTACGGGTGCGAGCAGCGGTCAGGAGGTGGTCGCGGGCAGAGCGGAGGGTCCGAGGAGGGGCATACCTCTGGATCAGTGAAGAGATATAAGAGGGGCTGGAATTGTTCAGTGCTTTAAATGTATGGGTTAGCACTTTGAATTGACTCCTATAGGATACAGGGAGCCAATGTAAGGACTGGCAGAGGGGCGAGGTGTGAGAGGACCGACTGGATAGGAAAATCAGTCTAGCTGCAGCATTCATTAGAGACTGTAGCGGGGCAGTATGGCTTTTGGGGAGACCAATCTGGAGAGGGTTACAGTAATCCATGCGGGAAATTACTAGAGCATGGACAAGCTCCTTGGTAGCATCTTGCGTAAGAAAGGGGCGGATGCGGGCTATGTTTTTGAGTTGGAACCTACAGGACTTGGCAACAAACTGGATGTGAGACTCAAAGGTGAGACCAGAGTCAAGTATGACGCCAAGACAGCGCGCTTGTAGGGATGGACTTATGTGGATATCACTGACTTGAAGGGAGAGTGAGAGAGGAGGATCAGTATTAGGAGGAGGAAAGACAAGGAGTTCAGTTTTAGAGAGGTTAAGTTTGAGAAAGCGTGACGACATCCAGTCAGAGATGGAAGAGAGGCAAGCAGTGACACGTTGCAGGACGGCCGGGGAGAGGTCCGGTGAGGAGAGGTATATCTGAGTGTCATCAGCGTACAGGTGGTAGTTGAATCCAAAAGAGGCAATAAGTTTTCCAAGAGAGGCAGTATAAAGAGAAAATAGAAGGGGACCAAGGACAGAGCCTTGGGGAACTCCAACCGAGACAGGGCGAGGGGAGGAGTTATTCTTGGAAAAGGAGACACTAAATGAGCGTTGGGAGCCAACATGCCTACCCACCGTGCCCTGACTACCGTCTCCTGAATTCAGACCTGCACTTATATTTACAACATAGGCCATGATTACAATATATCATTCGATAATTATCTATATATGTTTTGAAACAATCACACAACACTTTTGGGATTTTTCTTTTGATATAAAAAAACCCTATACTGTGTACTACACTGTCAATTTACACATTAATGGAGCTATTTTTTCCCTTATCAAATTCAAAAGCAGAAAGGACCTGATAAACCACTAGCAACAATTTGTAACAAATTAATAAGTACCCTAGAAATGACCAAATGTAACCACATATATGCATAAGTAAAGCTCATACATCTAAAATGGCATTTTGAAGTTTGGTTTTTTTAAAATGCCAAATATAGCTCTCAAGGACATAGTAACATAGAATTTGATGGCAGATAAGAACTGTTTGGCCCATCTAGTCTGCCCAATTTTCTAAATACTTTCATTAGTCCCTGGCCTTATCTTATAGCTAGGATAGCCTTATGCCTATCCCACACATGCTTAAACTCCTTTACTGTGTTAACCTCTACCACTTCATCTGGAAGGCTATTCCATGCATCCACTACACTCTCGGTAAAGTAATACTTCCGGAAATTATTTTTAAACCTATGCCCCTCTAATTTAAGACAATGTCTTCTTGTTGTGTTAGTTTTTCTTCTTCTTTTTTTTTTTTTAAATTCTTTATTTTTCGTGCTTTTATGCTGAACAAGTATGCGAGTGGTGCCCCAAAGGCATCCCATTCGCTATAGTAGTATACAATCATTTCAATGGGGCATGGTAAGAACATGAGCACATTTTTGTTTTAATAAAGCGGTCATAAGCGATAGTAAGGCAGTAGCGTAGTTGAAAAGTGGGAACAACCTATTGCATGCTAGTCTTTGCTGCAGTGCAGCCTCAGTCTGTAACTGTAGCGTGTGTGTCACTTACTTATGCCTATGTGGTGAATGCGGGTGGCAAGATATTTTGTGTGATGGCTGGCGGGTGCAGCAGAAGACACTAGGTGTTACTATACGGTAGGTCGGGTTATTTCTCGAGCTTATATTTAGCAGAGTGATCTTGGTATGTTTGGATGCGTCACTGACTGCAGTAGTGGGGTAGGATGTACCAATCGCTGCATCTTCGCTCACTCACCCGCGGCTAAACAAGGCCGGGGAGGGGAGGGGGGGGAAGGAGCCCCTTGGGTTTTAACGCATATATGAGCGTGTATTAAGGTCAGGGGGGTGCCTATATGTACTCTCACTTACTTAAGCTGTAATGTACTAACAATTGAAGAGTAGCAGGTATAACAGCAATGAATTTAACATTGAAAACAATAAGAGAGACATCTAGAAAGCAATCAAAACAAAAGAAAGGAAGAAAGTCATGAAAAAGTTCATCTGGGAGGCAGGGGCGACTCTCAGCTGATCACATTGCCACGCTGCCGTAGCTGAGTGGCATTCAGTCACGGTTAATGTGGGTTGCGTGGGAAGGGTCTCCCGAGCCCTCTCAAGCTCCGGTTTCCTCAGAGGGAGCCTGCCTAGGTCTTCGTGGCACAAATGTCTTGGTGCGCTCTGGGTCCCATCTGAGTGGCTGGGTCGGGTTCTCCCGGGGTGTCGGTCCAGGTGTGGCCTCTCGGGGTATTCCCAGGACGTGCTGCAAGTCTCTTGCGTTTTGAAGCGAGTGGACCACAAATTTGTCTTCGCCCTTCAGGACTATGAGCGATCTATCAAGGCGCCATCTATATTTAATGTCCTTTTGCCTGAGGAGGGCAGTGAAGGGTTTCAACGATCCCCGCCATGCTAGTGTGCCGCCTGTCAGGTCAGCAAAGAAGGTTAAAGAGTGGCCTTCGAAATTGACCTGGGGTCTGTTTTTGAGCGCTGCTTGGAGTGCGGCCTTATCTTTACGGTGGATGAAGCGGACTATAAGGTCACGAGTGGCGGTGGTCGGGGCTTTAGCCGGTTTCGGGACCCTGAACACAGACTCGATGGGAATAGCCTTGGACTGTTTTGGCGTGAGTATCTCTGTCAGGAGTCTGCAGTCATAATGTGGCAGCTCCTCCGCTGGTATATCTTCCGGCAGCCCCCGTACCTTTATATTTGTGGCTCTGCGCTCTTCTTCAGCAGCGGTGAACCGCCGGTCATAGTCTTCGGTATTGCGCTGTAAGGCGGTGATCTCTGCTTGCATTGCAGTGATGTGCGCGTCTCTTGCCGCAGAGGCGTCCTCCAGGGTTCCCAGCCTTCCAGTTATGCCCTGTAGCTCGGTGCGTAGGGCAGCCATATCCGCCTGTAGGGTGGTCTGGAGGCCTGCTAGCAGTGTTTTAAGCACGGAGGTGGTCACCGGAGCGTTGTCCGGGTCCGGAGGCTTGGTCACCGGATTAGGTAAGTGTGCAGTAGTCGGCATGTCTTCTTCTTGGTAGAAGTCGTCCGAATAGTCGGAGTATGTGTCCGCATGGTCGGCCATTTTGGGCATTGCCGCCTCCCGAGCTTGTCTCCACAGGGCCCCAATGTCTTGGCCCTGTCTCGGCTGGTCAGGCTTCGCTTTCTTTGTTTTGCGCCCCATACCGGTTTCGCCTTCTTTTCCTGTATTTTTTGGTATTTTGGGGGGTGATATGAAGGGCTGTAATAGCCAAATATTCGCTGTTTTCACGGGAGCTTCAGCTGCATGCGACTTCTCCGCTTTGTGGCTTGGCTCCGCCCCTTCTTCTTTTAAATATAGTCTCCTCCTTTACTGTGTTGATTCCCTTTATGTATTTGAATGTTTCTCTCATATCCCCCCTGTCTCATCTTTCCTCCAAGCTATACATTTTAAGATCCTTTAAGCTTTCCTGGTAAGTTTTATCCGCCAATCCATGAACCAGTTTAGTAGCCCTTCTCTGAACTCTTTCCAAAAAAGTATCAACATCCTTCTGAAGATATGGTGTCCAGTACTGCGTACAATACTCCAAGTGAGGTTTCAGCAGTGTTCTGTACAATGGCATGAGCACTTCCCTCTTTCTACTGCTAATACCTCTCCCTATACAACCAAGCATTCTGCTAGCATTTCATGCTGTTCTATTACATTGTCTGCCTACCTTTAAGTCATCTGAAATAATTACTCCTAAATCCCTTTCCTCAGATGTTGAGGTTAGGACTCTATCAAATATTCTGTACTCTGCCCTTGGGTTTTTACGTCCAAGATGCATTATCTTGCACTTATCCACATTAAATGTCACAACTCTGACCATTTTTCTAGTTCAGCTAAATCATTTACCATTTGGCTTATCCCTCCTGGAACATCAA
Organism: Pelobates fuscus; assembly: GCF_036172605.1. Classification (NCBI taxonomy): domain Eukaryota; kingdom Metazoa; phylum Chordata; class Amphibia; order Anura; family Pelobatidae; genus Pelobates; species Pelobates fuscus. The sequence goes on along the minus strand of NC_086317.1, from coordinate 352,987,991 downwards.
CCCTGACAATTCCAATTATATGAGTACAAACAGGTTGATAAGTTATAAATTCTAAATAGTTCATTAATTCGCATTAGAAAGCTTATATTTCACCAAAATATAAATCAAATTTCTGTATTTGTAGAAAATCAGTTATTCAGTAATATTTTGTTACCTGTTTCATGTGTTCACTTAAAGCTACTGTCATTCCTCCTTTCTTTCGCAGTAACTCAAATGTCATCAGAGTATAGAATACAGCAGTCACAACCAAAGGGAAACAGAAATAGAAACTAAACAGCCACAGATCCTTGTGAGTCTTGTAAAACTTAAAAAAAAAAAAAGTTGTTGTAGATTAGTTGATAAAATTGTATTCCAAAAAGCTCACTTAAATATAAGCTATCTGGTCTGCACTATTATAGGATCAGTTTTTATTTTATTTTTTTTGCATGCAGTAGAACCTATGACCACAGGGGGTCTGAAATTAAATGCCGAATGTTCTCTGTTTCTGATTAAATGTTTTTGTTTTTTTAATCTTCTTCTTCTTTTGGATTGTGGTTAATGTTTGTTAAGTTAATTTGCTCATTTTTGGATAGTCAAAACACATATAGGGATCACATTTGCAGACCATTGTGTTGATTTGTTTTCTGAAAAGTTAGCAAGAATTGTTGCAGGGTTTAAAAGCGCATGCTTATATTTCCATTTCAATATTATCTTAAGGGTTGAGAATTTTTTTTATTTTTTTTCAGAACTCATATCACAATACACATCATGATTGAAAGAATTATAGTGTCTTCACTTTTTTTCGTTCATGTTTTATCTTCCAGTAGAATTTGTAAGGATACCAATTACCTTGTTTCTGCTATTTATGTTTGTATAGCTGTTTTGTATGGCAACGTTTCTAAAACCACTTTATAAGGAGTTGTAATATCCATTTGGATTTGATTTGAGAAACACCCAAATCCTAATCCACTCTATTGTGCCTTATTGCTGGTTTCAGAGTAGATTTGTGCATGGTGAGACATTTTGGTTCAGCTGAATACATTTTCCAGAATACAGAACATATTTCAGGATGTCTCAGCAGACGTTTGGTACCGAAAATCCATTTTGAAAACTAATTAAATTAACCAAAAGAGTGTGAAAATAAGCCAATCAGTTGTAAAATATATACACAATATTATGTATATAGTTTGCGCTTCACTAATAGGTGTATTTTTATGCCATTTGGATCATAAAGCAAATTAAAAAAGTAACCAACAGAAGAACTGGGAAAACAGGAGGAGCAGTAAGCAAATCTATATTTGTAGATTATTATCTTTATTGAATATATCATATAGAACTATAGAAATATAGATTTTTTTTTACTGCTCCTCCTTTTTTCTCTGTTTTCATTTCTCATTTTATCTGTAGAATTTACTGACTGTGCACTGGTCATCAATCATTTGTTTTCCCATCAATCATTACATGTTGATGTGCCACAGGCGGAATTCATGACCACAAATCACGTTTGGTTAGTGATATGGATACGATATGGATACATTTCGTCTTGGAGTTCAGAAATTTGACCATTCATCCAATCGGCCCAAATTTGGATTAATTGCAGATTGGACTGAAAAGAAATCTCCAAGTCCATTTCAGAGAGACTTTTGGTACATGGCATATTTCTGCCCTGGGGTCTATTAACTAAATTATAAGTTGTAGTTAGCTAACAGCAGCTATCCAAAATGGGTTAGAGATTGAAGGAGGTTGCCAACAACTTACAATTTAGCAAAAAAACTTGCTCATCGAGTTTGAGTTTCAGTTCTTTTTATGTTAACTAGAAAATATGCTCCCTTAAAAAGTAGTTACAAGTGAAAGAATGGAATGCTTAGAAGATATGAGATTTAGTCAAGTTCCTATTTGAGATATATAATTCCATTGTCCCACTTGCTTGGAATTGGTCACATTAATGACATGATTGAAGTGCTATAATGAACATAATTGAAAATATTACAAATGAGAATAGACTTCAGTTGAGTGGACTAGGTACATACTGCATACTAGGTGACATACTGCAGCAATACTCAGTACTGAGAAGGAAAATACTTATGACCTAAACTTGATGGTGGGAATCACCCTTAAAATTATAATGTATAGATAAGAAGACTCTTTGTACAATTATTCACTCAAAGACAAGAAGCACAGATACCTAACGGCTACACTTAAAACTTAAAAAAAAAAATAATCAAGGATGACCTAGCCTCAAGTACAAGTTGACAATTTAATACCTTAATACCTAAAAATTTTTAATCAAAAACAAGATTATAGTGGCCTAAATAATCCTAATAAATCCCAGTGAGACTCAAAGCACTTTTCAGCACACACTCTCAGAATTAACCAAATCAGCAGCTGAATAATAGATGTTAATATTACCCAATTGATGGTACTCATTTTATCGACCTCAGAAGGATGAAGAGCTGAGTTGACCCTGTTGGGATTTGAACCCAATAACTGGCATTTTTTGAAAAAACTCTGTAGTTAGAGAATTTACCAACTGAGCTAGATGTGTGAACAATGATTATAAACTCATACTCTTCATTAATTCTTACATATCTCTACCAAACCTGCAGGCAACAATTGAAAGATCTTTTATTTGGTGACTTACAAATATGGTAAATCAAATCACTTTTTATTTAGATCCCCTTTGAACCACCAAGGTAGTCATCTAATCTCAATAGTTTATTAAATGCTCTTATGCACTATATGTACTGAAGAGCACTATTTTCAGCTGGTCTGGGAACATAGGTGGAACTATCTTCATAGAGAAAGAATTTATTCATATCATCAAAAATAACTGCAAGCACAACAGTTAAGGAAAATGGTATCAAGAGTGTCAATGGTGTTTAGATGCTTTCAAACTGAGCAATATCTTTCCATCAACATCACCTCTCTGTATAAGGGTGTGGCTAACTGGGAACATACTTTTATGTCTAATGCAGTTTTTTATTTTTTTTATTTTTTTCATCTTCATTTTGACAGTACCTCTTTTTTTTTCATCTTCATTGTGACAGTACCTCTTTGCTTAAAAAGCCTGTGGACTTTACCAGTTAAGCAGTTGACTTTTTTCCTTTCCATTCTGTGATCCATTAACTAATCTTCCTTACACAGTAGCTACTTGCTGCTGCCTAAGAAGCCCTCCTGTGTTAATCACAACTGTCTAGGAATCTCAATTACTAAAGAGTGAGTTCTAAATCCTTTTCTTTTCTTTTAAATAAAACATTCGAAATTCTGTATTAGTTTCATGAAATCAATGTATGAAATTCAAATAATATATCTGCAGGAAGGAGTTTGAGCATAACAACTAGATTGTAGCTATCTTTAGCATTAATTAATTGTCAATCTGTTGTATGCTAATATGTATAATTGTAGGCATTCTGATGCCTGTCATATATAGTGCTCTGATATTCAATATTTGCAGAATTTTCTGGGTTATGAGGAATTAAAAAAAGTTATTAAAAAACAAACAGATATATCTCACCATCATAAAGGCTGTGGTTTGCACGGGTAATAAATAGCATGTTTGAAACTGTTGTCCTCTGTAGTCCACCATGTCCACACCAAAAGAAATTGCTTCAGGGATGGCAATCACAACTGATACAACCCAGATAAAAACAATTTCCAGAGTAGTCCATTTGGAGAATCCAAGACCTTTAACGTGGTTTCGAGATGCTACAGCCCGGTACCTATATCCAAGATAAATAATTAGAAAACTACGAGAAACTTATATACAACATAATATCATGATGTGTATCAAATTAGAGCCTTTTATCAAGGGTAACAGAGAAATGCAGCACAGAAATCTCCCATAAACATGATTACACACTGTTAAAACGTACTTGATTGGATCCTGGAGGATAAATTGTGGTGAAAAAAGTGCTTATCTTTTTGAAAGAAAATCTGTGATAATGTATTACTATTATTGAAAATAAAAGATTAGGTAATAAACCACTATGTATATTGTTTTGTAATTCATATAGAAAAGTTAAAATCTGTGCATATCTTGGCACAATTAGAATGGTGCATTTCTTGGCACAAATATCTATATATTTTTTAGATTTTTGAGATGCCCATCACTTGCACATGGCACCTGAGTTTGTGAAACCACACTAGCTCTCAACTGCATGCACAGGCTTGTTGGAAAAGTATTGCTTCTGACCAAATAGAATTTAAAGATGGTGCCCCCACAGAACAAGGGTAAAACAAGAGAAACTCTTAAGTAAGCTCTTTCTATGTATGCATCACAAAATAGGAATATGATAAACATGCTAGCTATAATACATACAAGGTTTCTTTTTAAATAATAAGAAAATAATTATTACCGTAACATCTAGTCTCTCTCACCTCCATTTGTCTAAATATACATAGGGATTAAGGAGAGTGCGCAGGTAAGTTTTTCTTTTCTCTCTCACATATATGTCAGCCCTGCTGAAAAGTATGTAGGTTCCTACACTGGTACTTGTGCCAGGGGACGTTTGTTGCTGACTTTCTACACTCTTAGCAGATCTTTAAACTGTTGGTTCAGGATTCTTACATTTAACCCCTGGAGTGCTGGGAAGACCATGTGCACGTTGATGACTACCTTTTCCTGCCTCTAACAACTACACAGGTAATTGGTTTTCCACTCATCAAGGGTGGATCTGAAATGGTTCCTGGCGAACATAGCTTGACAGTGGGCGATACATTCGACTAAAAAAGGCCTGATGAGGGGGACGTAACAGGGATTAAACTGATAAGAATAGTACTACTTAACACACCACTCCTATCTGGTGGCACATTAGATTGCATGCACAGTGCCCCACATTTGAAGTAGGAGGACCGACCAAGCATCTTTTTCCATCTCCCGGTTCCTAAAATCCATGCCATATACACGTCCCCTGATAGGGGGCGTAACAGGGATTAAACTGATAGGAATAGTACTACTTAACACTCCTTATAATAAAGCAGAGAGAGGCAACGCAGAGAGAGGAGTCTGAAGAAGAGGAGTCATAGGAGGAAGGTGGCTTTGAGGAGGTGGAAGACCAAACACAGCAGGCGTCCCAGGGGGCTTGTTGTCACCTTTCGGGGACCCTTGGTGTTGTACGTGGCTGGGTGGAGGAAGAGACCTTCAATGACATCAGTGAGGACAAGAAACGGGACGTGGCTAGCTTGGTATCCAACCTTGTGCAAATGGGGAGTTTGCGGTTGTGCAAATGGACTGTTTGCGGTTGTTTGCGGTGCGTTAAACGGGGAGTTTGGTCTGTCACTGTGAAGCGGGCGTAACCCTTACACTACCTGATCGATAAAACATCATACCTGATGTTTTAAAGCACGTTATTCCAAACAATTTAGGAATGTTAGGTGATTTATGCCCTTTATGGATTAAAACCAGACTCTGCATCAACTATGTAATTTTCCATGGGAGTTTTGCCATGGATCCCCCTCCGGCATGCCACAGTCCAGGTGTTAGTCCCCTTGAAACAACGTTTACATCACTATTGTGGCCAGAAAGAGTCCCTGTGGGTTTTAAAATTCGCCTGCCTATTGAAGTCTATGGCAGTTCGCCCGGTTCGCCCGTTCGCGAACATTTGCGGAAATTCGCGTTCGCCGTTCGCGAACGGAAAATTTTATGTTCGCGACATCTCTAACAATCATATAAAGCACACTTCTAATTGCTCTAGATAAGGGGTTCTCAACCCAGTCCTCAGGAACCCCTACCAGTCCAGGATTTGGGGGATTGCCTGGGTGTGTCTAAGGTGTTTAGAAAAAGGGAAAAAATACACCTTAGACTCTAAGGTGTTTTTTTTTCATTTTCTAAACATCTTAGACACACCCAGGTAATCCCTAAACCATGGACTGGTAGGGGGTCCTTGAGGACATGGTTGAGAACCCCTGCTCTAGATCATCAATGTATCTCTGAGTCTACATCACATACAGTTTGTTGGGTTGGAACCTATTGAACCTATTGTCCTACGAGGATGAAAGAAAACTGAGGTGAGGACCTGGTAAGCTACCTTTAAAAACACTTGCATTTGTTTAATCATTTACCATCTGGAGAAAGATAATGAAAATTACCTGTCAATACTAAGTGCACACAAGCTTAGCACTGTGATTCCCACTGACGATTTTTGTAGAAATGGAACCAGTTTGCATATTTGAACTCCAAAAGGCCAGTCTCGAGCTAGAAGCTTTTGAAACAGGAAAGACTGATTTTGATTAAGGCAGTTTACTTTAAAAGCTTACTATACCATATAGTAAAAAGTCATGCAAACTATAGAAAGAACAGTACATTACAAAAGAGGTCAGATTTATTATGTGCTTGGATACATTATAAAAAAAAAGAACGTCATTTTTGAACCACATCAACTATTAGGAAGTGCTCCAGATGTTGTATTATTTGCAATTTAGCCAAAACATACTAGGAATACAGCTCTGTCTTATGTTAAACCTGAAAGACATTTTAGCCTCTTTCAGTTTAAAAATTTGAAAAATAGACAATTAACATGTTGGAAATTTTAGTGTTATAATCGCAGTTTAATTATATTCAGCATGTTCTTGTTATGTCTTTAATACTCAATGGTTTATGTCAAAAATACATATGCTAAGAAATATCTCAAGTGGTAGATTGTATAATAATTACCCATTACCATCTCTAAATATAAAATGTTTCAATTCCATAAAGTATTTTTTTTACAAAGCTCAACAAAATCATAAATTATGCCAATTTATTATTTTATTATGTATTTATAACTCTGTAAACTTTGGCTCATGTTGGTCTTCAATAAAATTAACATACATAATAAAAAAAATATATATTATATATTAAAAACACTTTTATATGGATTAATCCAGGAAAATATTGACAAATACATCAGCTTTTATAAAATAAGAATATACTATTATAATTTTTGTTTTTAAAAAATAACTAAATTCTAAATTTATCAGGATGAGATAAATAAGAAAGAGACTTTATATGTGTCATGTTTAAAACATTATTCCAGCATTTTGTGAGGTTTCTTTTTAATATGGGCCTTCCGTTAAACACCAGAAATCAAGACTAATTTTTAAAAACAAATAAAAGAATTAAGGGATACAGAAATTTCCTAAGAAAACAACAAATAAAACAAAAAATGGAATGGTTTCTTTTTTTGGACCATCACACATAGCAGCAGATGTATGTTATTTCAAAGTCTGAGAAAATAATATGATGTAAACGTACAATGCAAGAAAAGTTCATTCTTGATTCCTAAGGGGGATAATCCAATAATTCTGTTATCAGGTCGTAAAGTTCAGAAATATACACTAACATCTGTACATGTTAGGGCAAGAATGAACTTTTTACTCAAACTAAACTGTATTCTTTGGTGTAAAATTAATAGATTTATTGACCAACTTAAATGCTTACATTGCATATTTTATTAACCGGTGCCCAACTATGATTTATTTTGAGCTATTTTCAACCTACGGATGATTCAAAACAAGTTTAAAAAGCAAACATTCCATGAGAATACATAGAGCACCATACATATAGAACTTTGAAAATAAATATTACCTATGTAAACACTGCCCGGATTCAGGAATGTCATGTACAGGAACTAGTAGTGGATTCTTATAAACATTTGTCTTTTTAATCAGATTTTGCATAGTTAGCATTATGGAAGGCATATGTAAACAAGCCGCAACTGAATAAATAACTATAAAATGAACTGCATGTGAGAAAATTTACAATAATTATTGCTTTGAGTTATATAATATATTTGGACTTTAGAATTAAATACGTTAAATGTTAACTACAAACGTAAAAAATATTCATCCACAAGAAATTACGTTAAAAAACTCTTCACCATGTATCTTTATAACAAAGCCAGGCATTGCCCTAAAATAGTTGTATTCTGATTGTATTTTATTAGTTGATACCACCCTAGAAGTTTGAAATCAAAAAGATGTGAAATTGACTAGATGGCAAATTTCAGGAACTAAAATGTCATCAGATGCATGGGCATATATTCTTTTGATGATCTCTTGTTACAATTACTAGTAAAGGTATATCAAATACTAAATTACAAGTAGCTTCCAGAAATTGGCAGAACACACTGAACTTATTAAATTAAGTATATCAAAAATAATTTCCCTTTTCGTTTAAAAAATATATATATTTTTAAATTTTAATCTACAGTTAATTATAGGGTTAAAAACGGAATAGATTAGTTCCCAGAAATGTGATCTAGAGTGTGTTGAAAGGGACAACAAGGGGGTAACCCTTAAATTGTAAACTTATAGAATAGAGTAGCCTATGGGCCAGGGGCCTATAGAACACAGGAAAGTCCCTATAGGTCTATGTAGTCTAAAAACTAAAATGTATTATGATATATTAAAATATACATAAGTGCAACATTTACACAAAATCATATCACCTATAATCTCATAAAGGAGAAAAAATGATGGACCATATGAACCTGAATGGGTATATCAAATGTAAAGAGGCTACTTAAATTAAATCAAAATATGTTGTGTAGCCTAAAAATTGCATACGCTAATCCAGCACGTTAGATGTGAATGGAGAGCAGTTAGTCCTTGTAAGATCTAACACTCCCTATTGTTTGTTAGCACACTGAGACCTCATAAGTTACTACAGTTAGATAAGTGAAAACAAGTGTCAACTTGTATGTAGCGTGTTAGGAAAATTATCTATATAACGCTTCTATGTAAACTTATCCTAAGTGAGAAGGAAATCCAAAGGCTTAATCAGGGAGCACTCCAAGAGGAAAAAAAAACTGTAGACTGAGGCTATCTAGCTGGTTCACCCCAGACTTGCATGGACAGCTCTAACTGTCTGAATCCTTGAGATTGCTGTGATAACACGTTACACTAGAGGTCAAAGTGTAGCAATTCAAATCAGAAACTGCCTAGCCTGCGTAGCTGATAGAAATTCTTGCTAAAAACTTCCCCACAAAAACTTAATAGATATATTGTATCCATGTTGAAAGAGATGCAATAGCTGTCTGACGCTGATAACTCAATATAAACTAGAGCTACAGAAGGGCTAAGAGAATGGTTGAGGCACTTCTATTCTATCTGCAGACCAGCTCCCAAATGGTTCAAATGCTAGAGGGTTTTACCTCGTAGAATACCCAACAAAATCCTCCCACTAAAATTAAGGTGCAAAACAAAAATAAGCTGTGCAGTGATCAAAATCATTAAAGAAAATTGGCCTGACGCGCATTTCGGCACTGCAAGAGCACCTGCGGTTGAAGCATTAATGAGTTCATTCAGATAAGGTTGCCATTTAAATGATATGTGGGCCAATCGAATCTGGGGGTGTGTTATATGTTTTCCTGCCGGAAAAATAGTACCTTGCAAACCCTCCCATTCGATATGATAGCCCCGCCTACCCCTGTGTGCCCTATCTTTAGATATGATCCATAGGTAGATGACTTAGGATAGGGGAGTGTTCTTCATTCACTCCTCCCCCTACCGCGATGTTCCTAAATAACCTTAATGATGATCTACCTGATTAACAAATGGATCATTCCCCTATCCTAAGTCATCTCACATTTGGTCACATGATGGCTTGAGCAGATACATTCTTCTCTGTAGACAGTGAACATGATGACTTAATAAATACTTAAGGCTATATATACCTTATTTATATAGGCACTTGCTATTTCTATCTCTTTTTACATAGCTGTTTTCTTTGGTCTTTTTTATGTTTAGACTATAAGCTTTTTATGTTCAGACCAGCAGCACCTCAGCTGCTACTCAGTTGTTTCCTTTTGATATCTCAACAAGCTTCGGTATTGTAAACTGGTTGAGATTCAATCAGTGCGATGTAATATTTCTATACGAGAATCTTTACTTCATGCTGTGAGAGTCAATGCAGGGAGCTAATGATGGCACAGTTCTCTGCTCTTTTTTCACTGATTGCGTTCAGCTCCTCTATTTTCTTATCCTGGCAGCTTGTCGTCGTATCTCCCCTCTTCCCACTGATCACAGAGAAAGCAGATTGGCATTTGCTCTAGACTTGGAGATTCATTTGGTTCTGAGTTGCAATGTGGCTGAATTTGGGCAAATTGGGTGATTGCTTGAATTCCTGAACTCCTGAGTTAAAATGTAACCAAATCATGAACCAATCAAAATGTACAATGGCCAAGCATATTCTTTTTGATTGATGATACTGATTTCTGCCCATGGCAGAAAAAATAGATGATTAATGAGAGATAAGATGATTGATTGCTAGGGGACGGTAACTAAATGTTGATTTTAGTCACTAATTAATTGAGAAGTTGCAGATATATGAAAAAAGGTAGTAGCATAAAAGAAAAAAATATATATATACATATATATATATATTTATAATCTAATTAATACATATTTACTATACAAATATAGATTTTGTTTACTGCTCCTCCATCCCCTCCTTCCTCGCCCCCCAATCCCTCATCTATATTGGTTACTTTTTGTCGCTGGATCTCTAACCCAAATAGTGGGAAATATTTATATTATGTACATATTTTGCAATTTAATGCCCTTTTGATTCATTCCTGAATCAAATTTTCATTGCCAAAATTCTGCTAAACTGAACCAACATATGGCTGAAATTTGTCAGTTTCTAAATTTTTAAAATTTTTCGGTTTGGCTGAACTGAATTTTCTAGCTGGGAGCAAGTCTAATTTGCTCTTTGTGATTGCTGATCGCAGACTGAGATGCTAGATATAATACTGAATGGAAGACTCATAATACTGTACTGTCCCTAATTCATTATAAGCATTTCTTTTTTTCTTTTTTTAGATTATTACTCCTTTTTTCCCCTGACAATTTTACCATTTATTACTTTCAAATGAGCAGTATAACTAGGAAAAAAAAAAGATGTATTCATATGTTATTTGAAGGATTTTTTATTCCTTAAAATGTTGAAAGCAAATCTGCTTCAGAAAATCTGCCATTCTGACTGTGGCAGAACATTTGTTGTAAAAAGGCAAACTTTTGCACCTCTTTTTATAGATTTTGTGCAACAAATTTGTGAACTGAAAAAGAACCAACATGGAACAGAAAAGTAAGGTGACAGAAGTGATGCAGTATGGCATATTTTGAAGCAAATAAGGGTATGAATAATTGAAAATGGAGCAAGTACCAGAAAACCATGCTAAAAAGCAAATACACTTTTCATACCGAAAGCTACATTTCACTTTTTTTTTTTTTTTAATCAAAACTCATAAAATTGAGTGAGAATAAAAATACAGCTGGACTTTGATGTCAAAATCAAATCAGCTTATGTTCGTTTTTGGAATATAACTACCAATGTTTCATCGTCAAGGTTGTTTGTGCTGAGTGTTACATATGGGTTTTAAGAAGACTACCCAATTTGCTTCAACATTGTCTTTCTGCCTCTGGATATAACATACATTCTGCATAAATGAATTAAATGTATAGTAATATTTTTCACATAAAAAGACAGACAAAGTGATCTTGTTTTACAGAAATACCCGTCCTATAGTGTCAAAGAAATGTGCAAAAAAATGTGCATTTCTGCTACAGACACAGCGTATATATGTGTGCAATTGAAAAATTTCTATAGTGAAAATAAACAAAAAAAAAAAAACACCTTTGTACAATGTATTCCAGCAGATATAATAGATAAGTTAGAGAAAAAAGCATGTCACTGGCCTAAGGCTACTGAAATTTTAAAAGACAAAAAAGAGCAGGTGGGTGTTAGATGGCCATCTGTTATTAAGGTCTGTTTCTATATTTATATCCACATGAAGGGAAATACCAATTTAACACATTAAGACATAGTTACAATTAAGAAAATCATTTCTCTAATTTATAAAATCACATGATCAGTCTCAAAATAGATCAACAATGGGCTCTTTGTCAAAAGGCGCAGGACATCTGCAGGCACAGAGAGCTTCTAGCTCCATAAACATGACAGACGGAATTCCATAATGTCAGTCACTGAAATTAACCATAATAAAAATGTTTTCCTTTTCTCAATATTACTATGACTATACGTATATACAAATATATACACCCACCCATATATTTCCGCTATACTCAACTTAGTAGTTCCTCTATAGAATATACATGACTTTATAATTGTGAAGAATATTTGACTGATTCTATTGAGTACATTTTGCCACTGGGACACAATGTGATAGTGCTCCAGGCTTAGCCACTGCAGTAGTACAGAGTAACCCTTATGTGTCCCTTAGCTTACTTTCACAATGGTAAGCAATGTTGTGTTCTTTACATTGGAAGCCACCCATGTCTTTGAAAAAGTAACCTGAGGCACAGTTCATCTCTTCACAAATCATTTACATTTAAGAGTTAAAAAAATAACAAGGGAAATGTTTTTTGGGCTAAAAAGTTTTTTTTTGTTTTGTTTTTTTAGGCTATAGGCCTTTTATCAGCTGAAGCCTATGATGTGGTACTGTTAGGGTTGTTGGTTCCTCAATAATTTTTATGGACATCACATACTCTCAATGTGCGCCCTCTATATGTGCCTGCGTTCACATCCAAATGACGCATTCACCGAACCAATTCGGGAATGCACCAATGGTGTCACAGATCGGGTTGATACAGTTTTGTACTGCCCCAACTCACTTATGATGTTTCTTAATAGGAAATAACACCAACATTTTATACTGAACTATCTCACTCATTGTTGCCCTGTTGTGGTTTTAGTTAGCCCTATAGTGTGTATCTCACTAAACTCCTTTATTATTCACAAATAAAGCACCGTTTATTTTAATGGCCTTAAAGCCCTCACTTCTGATAACTGCAGGTCTCCCATGATGCCTCCTTTACACTGTAAACACAGGGATAAATGTCGTTTGGTTACATATTCTAAAAATGCTAATCTATATGTTCACAGGAAAAACTCACATCTAAATTTGACAGTTTCACCGTCACCCTTGTCATTTCACCTCACTCTGAATTATATCAGCATTTAATAATAAGAATACCAGCAGTAAAACCAGATAAAACATAAAATACACATTTATTTTAGCTATTCAGTTTTTCAAGCCGTACATTCTTTTATTCACTAAGTAATTAAATTTAGATTATCTTATACTACTATTGTTACTGGTGATTAAACTAGCTCAACACTGTCCTTTGTGCTCTAAAATATCTATTTACATGACTGGACCAGCTTTGAAAAAACTGTACAGACTAAGTTCCAAGGTATTGAAGAAATGTGTATTACTGCATGTTAAACAATGACAATGGTGAATAGTGTAAAGGCAATTATCATTTATTATTTATTATTTGCGCAAGTTTGAGTTTTAACATTAAAGTTCAGACGTTTATTTTTAGCATGGGAAAACGATTTAACAGGGAAGAGTTAATGGGGGTTTGCTCACAATGATGGCCTGTTGTATTAAATGTTAAATTAAAAGTGAGCATGGGTCAGTAAGCTGTCAAAAGAATATCTGCTCATAAGACAAAGGCTCCTTTCTGAAGAAAATTAAGAGAAAAATGCATTAACACTGAAATATGAGTAATTTGTGTTGGCAATTCACATCCACAAATAGTAGGCCAGTTACTTATTTATTTATTTATTTATTTATAAAATATTTTACTAGGAAATATACATTGAGATTTCTCTCGTTTTCAAGTATGTCTTGGGTTTTCATATTTTAACTAGCTATCCACTTTGGAAAATAAATTTGCCAGGATCAATATAATATCTATTGATGTTGTATAAAAGAAACCAATGAATTGTATAGTTCATTTATAAAAAACTCCACTTTCTAAGAAAATTCAAGGAGATTCATTTTATGAAGTTATCATTTAATACCAAATCATTACCATCCTTTGCCCAAGAACCCAAAAATATGCTAACAGATTTTGTATTGCAAAATTTCAGATATCTTTAGCTAGACTATAAAAATGCTTAGAAATTATTTTTTTTACTTCTGATAAGCTTTAAAAAGCTTGTTATATACTATAGAGTTAATAGGCAATCTTGCTGATTAATAACTCTTATACCTTACACAGCGATCAATATTTCAATAAACGATAGAAGCAATAAAATTCACTTATATACCATAGACATAAATACATAAACTAATTGAACATATAATAATAGTAAATTAATTAAATAAATGTTACGTAATTTTATTGAAATATAATATTTAGATATTATTTTGTTTAAACTGTTCACAAATATAAAGAAAACTTGATGTAAAGTCTTCTGCAAATCTGCAAGCATGAACCTAACAATGAATTGACGTCAGTTCTTTCCTATCATAAAACTGTTAACACACAATAAATTAAAGTACTTTGAAGAAACGTGCTCCAGACTATTTTCATAATGCTGTAACCACGTCAAACACTGTAAAATAAGATGACAATTTGACATAGGTTTCTGGATTGTTAACATTTTAAAATACATTTTTAGATGATAAAACATTTTTTGCAAAAATTATGAGCAGTTTAGCTGATTCGAAGAGTTACAACCATTGGATATCAACATCCCTTTGAAAATGTTAACTCAGTAAAAGACAACTCAATAGACTAAGCACACTATCAACATATTGTCAAGAACAACTGGTTTTACTTTGTAACATAGTTGTCATAAATTATAGTCCTTTTTAATAGTAACACATAATGATTTAACCTGACTTTTTAAGTATCTCTTGCTAGTATGTGGCGTGCCAGTTACCTTCCATCTTTCTGCACGCATGCCCTTTAGTATTCCTTCCTCACATGTACATTACTGCTGTACATTTGTTTGCACGTTCATCTCACTTATATTGCAATACAACATCTCTTCTCAAAATAACAGATTGTGCTGTGAGACCACATTCTAGATCAACCAGGAATGAACATGAACTATTCTGTAAATTGCACCAACCTATGTATTTATTTTTTAAACACTTGTGCTAAAGATTTCTTTATTTGCCGACTGTTCATTTTTGGTTGCGTGGTTGCTAACACAGATTCCTTTAAAGGGACACTATAGTCACCTGAACAACTACAGCTTAATGTAGTTGTTCAGGTATGATATATAGCTCCCTGCAGGCAATCTAATGTAAACACTGTATTTTCAGAGAAAATACAGTGTTTACATTGATTGATAGGAATACCTCCATTCGCCGTCACTCAGACGGCCACCAGAGGGACTTCCTATCATGCAGGGCCCTAAAAAGGCCCTGTACATGTCAGACGTATTAAAATACGTCTGACGTGTGCAGGAGAGAGAAGGCACTGTGTGCACGCCTTCTCTCTCCAGCCTGTCAGCAGAGGAGGGGGGCGGGCAAAAACCGCGAGCTGAGCTGTCACTCAGCTCAGCTCGCGGCCGCGCACACCGCGCGCATGCGCGGTAGTGCGCTAAGGAATTCAGAGGGCGGCATAAATGCCGCCCTCTGAAGTATGTGCGCATGTGTGGCGAAGCCCCGCATGCGCACAAGGGAGCAATGACGTTTCCAAATGGAAGCGTCTGATTGCTCCCTGCTCGCGCCCGCCTATTTCGGCATTTTGACGAAATAGGGGGCGCGGCTTCACGAGGCTCCCGGCGCTGGAACCAGGTGAGTAAAGAGGCTTGGCTGGAGAGTCCCTTTAATACTAAAAAAAAAAAAAGGTTTAATATAAAGAAATTATTTGTGCAAAGAAATTGTGTGTAATAAATCTGCTGTTTTAAGTTTTATATTTCTGCCCATGAATGTTCACATTATATAAAGCCTGGTTTGTTAAATAGCTATTTAGGAGAAAAATCGCCAAATCCGCTATTCATTAAAGGAACTCTTTGCGCACCCAGACCACTTAATCTCAATGAAGTGGTGTGGCTGCCATGCCGCCCCACCCCCTTCCTATTTTAAGCCTGCACCTGAAAACAATTTTCATTGCATTGTTAACCTGCCTCTAGTGGTTATCATACTAACAACTCATACTATTTCAATCAGATAGTCTCAGAGATACCATCTCATTGGTGCAGACCGGAGGTTTGCTGCACATGCACACTAGCGAAAGCATTGCATTGGCTGAAATATTCATTCGATGATCAGAGCCAAAGAAGTGGAGCTGTCAGATATCAGCGATGCGAGGGAGAAATGGTAAGTATGGTAAATCACCTTTTAATACATTTGTATTTCTAATGCTGTAGTGTTTTCTTTAAAAAATGCATTTATTGTCAAACTGGGCCTGGGTATGAGGCTTTGACATACAATACAAATATTATTAGTCTGTCTGCCTCACTAAATCATTTGATATCATCATTATCAACCTATCTCTCTTTATCAGTAAATCTCTTTTTGATTCTACGTGCTCAACCTTCTGATTCTTAGCCTTCTTTCCCTTTCAATCGTCTCTTAGCACTGGGAAGCTTTATTTTAGAGTAATACATTTTCCATTACTGAGATCTATTACTGATACACTCATATGCATCAGGTATCCCTACATTGCTTTGTAATTGAATCATATAATTATTAATTGTGCAGGATACCACTCATTAATAGATGGGTTGCTTGAAAATCCTCAATTTTTTTTTTTTAAATGTGTACATTTCGCTGTTTACGCATTGCCAATCCATCGCTTGGTGTTAATTTGCTGCTCTATATGAGTTAACATTGGGAATTTTTTATACATGTATTTTAGTGCATGCAGTGAGTATGGAGCAGCATTAGGCAACCATCCTGGGCCAATCGTAAAATATTTATCTCACAACTTGTTTCACGGATATACCCATAACAATTACCTTTCATTTATCAAACTTCTGTATTTAAATTTTAAATATGAGGTACAACACTTATAATAAATTACAATACAAGGAAAGACCAAAAGAGATAAATATAATTTCTCCCTTCCTTATCGTCTTCCTTTCCTTCCCCTTTTCCTTCATGTCAGGCAAACTGACGTGCTAGTGGGCAAGCACTTGTGCAATGCGATCCGAACACAGGAGATATAATACCAACTCAATTCAAATGCAACTTTAACCCAATTAAAGAAGAAAAATATGGGGAATATACAACATTATTATAATATAAAATAACGTTACGGGTATGTCTGGCACATTGAAAACAGCACTCAATCTATATCCCAGTACGATAACTACACTATGACACTAACTAGTGAATACCGATTAAGGGACACTGTACACACAAAAACAGTTACATAATCTATCTTAGCAAACAAAATGGGGCCATATTGTGTTGAGGCCACCACTACAACACCATACCCTAATAATGATTGGTCGTCCACTAATCTTAACATGGGAGATACATATGTTAGCTGCAATACTTCCTGCTACTTTCAAAGACTCTCCTCAAACTTAAGCTCTTTGGTGGTCACCTCCAAAGGGGCACCTATGATAGAGGATTGGGTGCTCAGCACAAATAGAATCTGGTCTGGATTCCAAATATAACTAACTCTAGTGCAGGCATAGGCAACCTTCGGCTCTGCAGATGTTTTGGACTACACCTCCCATGATGCTTTGCCAGCATTATGTGTGTAAGAGCATTATGGGGGATGTAGTCCACAACATCTCTAGTGAATAACAGGCTCATTGGATAAGATTTATTAACTGTCGGGTTTGAAAAGTGTCGGAATTATTTATATGGGAGGAGTCTTCAGCTGAATGTGTTTCCATTGGGACATGCCCTCTTTTACCTTTTTTGCATTATTTTTCAAAGGATGAGACTTTGTTGAATCTTCCTGACACTTTATGAAATGTGCCCCATGCTGCATGTACAGACTACAGGCACCATGACCATTTCAAATCACTGACATGGTTATGGGGCAATGTTTGAAAATTGTTATCTGAAATAGTCAACTGTGATTGATTTGATTTTCCAAATGTATTCCCTTAAATACTACAATTTAGAATATGTTAAAATTTGTGTTGAATAATAACATTCCTAATTAATTATCTGAACATCCATTTATCTCTTTCCCATTCTCATGTCATTCTTTTTCTCACTTAAAGGGACATTATAGTAATGAGAACCACTACAGCTTAATGTAATGGTCCTGGTGTTCCTGCAGGCTTTTTAAAGTAAAATCTAGCAGTCACTAAGACACCACTAGAGGTACTTCCTAGTAAGGTCAGCATCTCCACAATCTGCATGGAGACCCTTAATGGAGACCCTTAATGCTCCCCATAGAGATGCATTGATTTACTACGTCTGACTGGCGCAGCATGGCATTTTGCTGTGGATGCATAATAGCCTCCCAATGATTTTTCTATGGGAAAGAATTGGATTGTCTGAGATCATAAAGATTGATGATCTCAGTCATGCATGCAGGGCCAGTTGCAGCGAGACCAAATCAGCAAAGGAGAAAAGGTGAGTGAAACACCTGTTAACTCCATTCTGAGGGGGGGGGGGGGGGGCAGTATCCTAAAGACTTAATCCAGCATGTGTTTGTATACTTAACACTATATTGCTCCTTTAAATCTTTGCATATAGCAATATCCTCGAAAAATGGCCAATTAAATCACATGCTGGCTTTTTGATCATCTTTATTGTTTAAAAATGTCACAATGTACAAACGTTTTTAACTAAATTGTGAAAAAGGTAGCTTTTCATGGAACTCACTTTTTATTTATATCTGATCTGCATTCAATGGCGATACCTAATCTATCTGGCACCTGGAGCAGACTGGCACCCCTCATAGAATTGTAATATTTAAGTGATTGCTCCAAGTCAAATAAGGCCTATGCACCCAAACCAGTGGTCCCCAACCCAGTCCAGTTTTTGTCAGTATCTCAATTTGAATATAAAAGGGATATGTATAAATCCTGAACTGTTGGTGGTCTATGAGGACTGGGTTGTGGACCACTGGTTAATTGTAGTAGTAAATTGCAGTAAAATCCTTTTTAGGAGGATCATATACCAACTCCCTTATATTGGGTGAAACTGACTTTTGTCTCTTACATTTATCTTTGTCCTATCTGTACCCCCACTTTTATTTCTCTTCCATTAATTCCTTCACTTTTATATCCCTCTCATTCTATCCCCTACACTTGTGTTTACCACCCCATTTCCCTTTCCTGCGGCTCTTTTTCACTTTTTTCTCCTCCTATCTTCTTGCGTGTCTGTCTATCCCTAGACCCTTTATGTGTCTTTTCAGCCCATACCCATTCTCTTACTATTCACTCCTCTGCTACCATTTTGTGTAATTTCACAACTCAACTTTTGTGTAATTTCACAACTGCGCTTAAGCAGCTAGGACTGCAACACACATCAGCCCCAATATATAGTAAAAACCAAAGAAAAGAAAATGTTACTTGCGCTTTCTCCTTTAATCCCTATGTATATTTAGACAAATGGAGGTCATTTAGTTGCTCCAATGGCCATTGGAGGGATGCCCGCCTGCCAACGTCAAGGCAGACCCCCCTAAGCGGGTCCTAACACTGACCCTTCAGCCTGCTTCCTTGAGCTTCTGGCAAAGATATCTCTAATGAGACAGAAAGGGGTATTTTTTATATACACCCCTTTACTTATTAACCCTTAATAGGGAACACATGGGATGGGTAGCAGCATTGTAACCAGGCTGTGTGATACAAAGTAAATACAAATACAAAAAGAGAAGTCCTGCGCTTAAGCAGCTAGGACTGCAACACACATCAGCCCCAATATATAGTAAAAACCAAAGAAAAGAAAATGTTACTTGCGCTTTCTCCTTTAATCCCTATGTATATTTAGACAAATGGAGGTCATTTAGTTGCTCCAATGGCCATTGGAGGGATGCCCGCCTGCCAACGTCAAGGCAGACCCCCCTAAGCGGGTCCTAACACTGACCCTTCAGCCTGCTTCCTTGAGCTTCTGGCAAAGATATCTCTAATGAGACAGAAAGGGGTATTTTTTATATACACCCCTTTACTTATTAACCCTTAATAGGGAACACATGGGATGGGTAGCAGCATTGTAACCAGGCTGTGTGATACAAAGTAAATACAAATACAAAAAGAGAAGTCCTGCGCTTAAGCAGCTAGGACTGCAACACACATCAGCCCCAATATATAGTAAAAACCAAAGAAAAGAAAATGTTACTTGCGCTTTCTCCTTTAATCCCTATGTATATTTAGACAAATGGAGGTCATTTAGTTGCTCCAATGGCCATTGGAGGGATGCCCGCCTGCCAACGTCAAGGCAGACCCCCCTAAGCGGGTCCTAACACTGACCCTTCAGCCTGCTTCCTTGAGCTTCTGGCAAAGATATCTCTAATGAGACAGAAAGGGGTATTTTTTATATACACCCCTTTACTTATTAACCCTTAATAGGGAACACATGGGATGGGTAGCAGCATTGTAACCAGGCTGTGTGATACAAAGTAAATACAAATACAAAAAGAGAAGTCCTGCGCTTAAGCAGCTAGGACTGCAACACACATCAGCCCCAATATATAGTAAAAACCAAAGAAAAGAAAATGTTACTTGCGCTTTCTCCTTTAATCCCTATGTATATTTAGACAAATGGAGGTCATTTAGTTGCTCCAATGGCCATTGGAGGGATGCCCGCCTGCCAACGTCAAGGCAGACCCCCCTAAGCGGGTCCTAACACTGACCCTTCAGCCTGCTTCCTTGAGCTTCTGGCAAAGATATCTCTAATGAGACAGAAAGGGGTATTTTTTATATACACCCCTTTACTTATTAACCCTTAATAGGGAACACATGGGATGGGTAGCAGCATTGTAACCAGGCTGTGTGATACAAAGTAAATACAAATACAAAAAGAGAAGTCCTGCGCTTAAGCAGCTAGGACTGCAACACACATCAGCCCCAATATATAGTAAAAACCAAAGAAAAGAAAATGTTACTTGCGCTTTCTCCTTTAATCCCTATGTATATTTAGACAAATGGAGGTCATTTAGTTGCTCCAATGGCCATTGGAGGGATGCCCGCCTGCCAACGTCAAGGCAGACCCCCCTAAGCGGGTCCTAACACTGACCCTTCAGCCTGCTTCCTTGAGCTTCTGGCAAAGATATCTCTAATGAGACAGAAAGGGGTATTTTTTATATACACCCCTTTACTTATTAACCCTTAATAGGGAACACATGGGATGGGTAGCAGCATTGTAACCAGGCTGTGTGATACAAAGTAAATACAAATACAAAAAGAGAAGTCCTGCGCTTAAGCAGCTAGGACTGCAACACACATCAGCCCCAATATATAGTAAAAACCAAAGAAAAGAAAATGTTACTTGCGCTTTCTCCTTTAATCCCTATGTATATTTAGACAAATGGAGGTCATTTAGTTGCTCCAATGGCCATTGGAGGGATGCCCGCCTGCCAACGTCAAGGCAGACCCCCCTAAGCGGGTCCTAACACTGACCCTTCAGCCTGCTTCCTTGAGCTTCTGTCTCATTAGAGATATCTTTGCCAGAAGCTCAAGGAAGCAGGCTGAAGGGTCAGTGTTAGGACCCGCTTAGGGGGGTCTGCCTTGACGTTGGCAGGCGGGCATCCCTCCAAGGGCCATTGGAGCAACTAAATGACCTCCATTTGTCTAAATATACATAGGGATTAAAGGAGAAAGCGCAAGTAACATTTTCTTTTCTTTGGTTTTTACTATATATTGGGGCTGATGTGTGTTGCAGTCCTAGCTGCTTAAGCGCAGGACTTCTCTTTTTGTATTTGTATTTACTTTGTATCACACAGCCTGGTTACAATGCTGCTACCCATCCCATGTGTTCCCTATTAAGGGTTAATAAGTAAAGGGGTGTATATAAAAAATACCCCTTTCTGTCTCATTAGAGATATCTTTGCCAGAAGCTCAAGGAAGCAGGCTGAAGGGTCAGTGTTAGGACCCGCTTAGGGGGGTCTGCCTTGACGTTGGCAGGCGGGCATCCCTCCAATGGCCATTGGAGCAACTAAATGACCTCCATTTGTCTAAATATACATAGGGATTAAAGGAGAAAGCGCAAGTAACATTTTCTTTTCTTTGGTTTTTACTATATATTGGGGCTGATGTGTGTTGCAGTCCTAGCTGCTTAAGCGCAGGACTTCTCTTTTTGTATTTGTATTTACTTTGTATCACACAGCCTGGTTACAATGCTGCTACCCATCCCATGTGTTCCCTATTAAGGGTTAATAAGTAAAGGGGTGTATATAAAAAATACCCCTTTCTGTCTCATTAGAGATATCTTTGCCAGAAGCTCAAGGAAGCAGGCTGAAGGGTCAGTGTTAGGACCCGCTTAGGGGGGTCTGCCTTGACGTTGGCAGGCGGGCATCCCTCCAATGGCCATTGGAGCAACTAAATGACCTCCATTTGTCTAAATATACATAGGGATTAAAGGAGAAAGCGCAAGTAACATTTTCTTTTCTTTGGTTTTTACTATATATTGGGGCTGATGTGTGTTGCAGTCCTAGCTGCTTAAGCGCAGGACTTCTCTTTTTGTATTTGTATTTACTTTGTATCACACAGCCTGGTTACAATGCTGCTACCCATCCCATGTGTTCCCTATTAAGGGTTAATAAGTAAAGGGGTGTATATAAAAAATACCCCTTTCTGTCTCATTAGAGATATCTTTGCCAGAAGCTCAAGGAAGCAGGCTGAAGGGTCAGTGTTAGGACCCGCTTAGGGGGGTCTGCCTTGACGTTGGCAGGCGGGCATCCCTCCAATGGCCATTGGAGCAACTAAATGACCTCCATTTGTCTAAATATACATAGGGATTAAAGGAGAAAGCGCAAGTAACATTTTCTTTTCTTTGGTTTTTACTATATATTGGGGCTGATGTGTGTTGCAGTCCTAGCTGCTTAAGCGCAGGACTTCTCTTTTTGTATTTGTATTTACTTTGTATCACACAGCCTGGTTACAATGCTGCTACCCATCCCATGTGTTCCCTATTAAGGGTTAATAAGTAAAGGGGTGTATATAAAAAATACCCCTTTCTGTCTCATTAGAGATATCTTTGCCAGAAGCTCAAGGAAGCAGGCTGAAGGGTCAGTGTTAGGACCCGCTTAGGGGGGTCTGCCTTGACGTTGGCAGGCGGGCATCCCTCCAATGGCCATTGGAGCAACTAAATGACCTCCATTTGTCTAAATATACATAGGGATTAAAGGAGAAAGCGCAAGTAACATTTTCTTTTCTTTGGTTTTTACTATATATTGGGGCTGATGTGTGTTGCAGTCCTAGCTGCTTAAGCGCAGGACTTCTCTTTTTGTATTTGTATTTACTTTGTATCACACAGCCTGGTTACAATGCTGCTACCCATCCCATGTGTTCCCTATTAAGGGTTAATAAGTAAAGGGGTGTATATAAAAAATACCCCTTTCTGTCTCATTAGAGATATCTTTGCCAGAAGCTCAAGGAAGCAGGCTGAAGGGTCAGTGTTAGGACCCGCTTAGGGGGGTCTGCCTTGACGTTGGCAGGCGGGCATCCCTCCAATGGCCATTGGAGCAACTAAATGACCTCCATTTGTCTAAATATACATAGGGATTAAAGGAGAAAGCGCAAGTAACATTTTCTTTTCTTTGGTTTTTACTATATATTGGGGCTGATGTGTGTTGCAGTCCTAGCTGCTTAAGCGCAGGACTTCTCTTTTTGTATTTGTATTTACTTTGTATCACACAGCCTGGTTACAATGCTGCTACCCATCCCATGTGTTCCCTATTAAGGGTTAATAAGTAAAGGGGTGTATATAAAAAATACCCCTTTCTGTCTCATTAGAGATATCTTTGCCAGAAGCTCAAGGAAGCAGGCTGAAGGGTCAGTGTTAGGACCCGCTTAGGGGGGTCTGCCTTGACGTTGGCAGGCGGGCATCCCTCCAATGGCCATTGGAGCAACTAAATGACCTCCATTTGTCTAAATATACATAGGGATTAAAGGAGAAAGCGCAAGTAACATTTTCTTTTCTTTGGTTTTTACTATATATTGGGGCTGATGTGTGTTGCAGTCCTAGCTGCTTAAGCGCAGGACTTCTCTTTTTGTATTTGTATTTACTTTGTATCACACAGCCTGGTTACAATGCTGCTACCCATCCCATGTGTTCCCTATTAAGGGTTAATAAGTAAAGGGGTGTATATAAAAAAATACCCCTTTCTGTCTCATTAGAGATATCTTTGCCAGAAGCTCAAGGAAGCAGGCTGAAGGGTCAGTGTTAGGACCCGCTTAGGGGGGTCTGCCTTGACGTTGGCAGGCGGGCATCCCTCCAATGGCCATTGGAGCAACTAAATGACCTCCATTTGTCTAAATATACATAGGGATTAAAGGAGAAAGCGCAAGTAACATTTTCTTTTCTTTGGTTTTTACTATATATTGGGGCTGATGTGTGTTGCAGTCCTAGCTGCTTAAGCGCAGGACTTCTCTTTTTGTATTTGTATTTACTTTGTATCACACAGCCTGGTTACAATGCTGCTACCCATCCCATGTGTTCCCTATTAAGGGTTAATAAGTAAAGGGGTGTATATAAAAAATACCCCTTTCTGTCTCATTAGAGATATCTTTGCCAGAAGCTCAAGGAAGCAGGCTGAAGGGTCAGTGTTAGGACCCGCTTAGGGGGGTCTGCCTTGACGTTGGCAGGCGGGCATCCCTCCAATGGCCATTGGAGCAACTAAATGACCTCCATTTGTCTAAATATACATAGGGATTAAAGGAGAAAGCGCAAGTAACATTTTCTTTTCTTTGGTTTTTACTATATATTGGGGCTGATGTGTGTTGCAGTCCTAGCTGCTTAAGCGCAGGACTTCTCTTTTTGTATTTGTATTTACTTTGTATCACACAGCCTGGTTACAATGCTGCTACCCATCCCATGTGTTCCCTATTAAGGGTTAATAAGTAAAGGGGTGTATATAAAAAATACCCCTTTCTGTCTCATTAGAGATATCTTTGCCAGAAGCTCAAGGAAGCAGGCTGAAGGGTCAGTGTTAGGACCCGCTTAGGGGGGTCTGCCTTGACGTTGGCAGGCGGGCATCCCTCCAATGGCCATTGGAGCAACTAAATGACCTCCATTTGTCTAAATATACATAGGGATTAAAGGAGAAAGCGCAAGTAACATTTTCTTTTCTTTGGTTTTTACTATATATTGGGGCTGATGTGTGTTGCAGTCCTAGCTGCTTAAGCGCAGGACTTCTCTTTTTGTATTTGTAATTCTCTCTTTGTTCACTGTTCTATATGGCTGAGTCCCCTTGTTTAATTAGTTAGGATAATTTACCACAAAGTATACGGTAGTACATTTCCTGTTCATCTTCCTGTCCGCCCGCACATCCCACACCTGTAAGATATAGGGCTCAATTTAAAATTCTGGTTCTTGCTTGCAAATCTCTACATAATGCTGCTCCCACCTACCTATCCTCCCATCTAGGCCCTTACGCTTGCCTTCAAGACTTCTCAAGGGCTGCACCATTCCTGTGGAACTCACTTCCCTCCTCCGTTACATGCTCAACCAGTCTCCACTCCTTCAAAAAATCATTAAAAACCCACTTCTTCATAAAAAGGTATCAATTAAAATGTTAAAAGCTCCCGGCTGATTCCTCTCTTGCAACTGTCACTAGTCTAATACTATCCTTACCTTTTGTGTCACTTTACCCCACTCCTTCTAGCATGTAAGCTCATTGAGCAGGGCCCTCAACCCCTCTAATCCTGTGTGTCCAACTTGTCTGGTTACAACTACTTGTTTGATCATCCACCCACTGTAAAGCGCTGTGGAATTTTTTGGCGCTATATAAATAATAACATAATAATAATAATTTCCATAAGAGGCTAGTAATATTTTTTATATTTTAAAATAAAGCATGCATTTTCCTTTATGGAAGTGTTCTGATATATGTTGTGTCCAACCACAAACATGAAAAATATATTATCCATAAATATGTATTTCCTCCTTAAAATAGTACAATTTGCAAATTTCAAAAGACAGTAAATTTGCTAATTTGGCCACTTTTAATTGATTTATTATGGTTTAAACTTTGTAAGTTACTGCTAGTTGGTTACTAGGTCCCAATATCTGAAGAATTACAGAAGAACATAGTTGAATCGAATTGTAACTTCTTGACCTTGCAGAATACAGTTTAATAAGTAACCTATATTTACATTTAGGAGTTTATAAATATGTAAACCTGCCTACATTCAGTGGCGTACATAAAGGGGTTGCAGGGGTTGCAGCTGCAACTGGGCCCGTCACTCCAGGGGCCCGGCCATCCTGCGGACCCCTGCGACGGAGTGCCCGTTTCCATGTGTCGCGGCCCCAGCCCGCACTGTAAAACCTCCGGGGCCGCACGTGAAGGCTATGGATTTCCAGGGGGCCCGCTCAGCACTGCGGTGCTTTAACAGCGCGACCGGCCCCCCTGAGATGACATTAGACGCTGGGAGGAAGTGACTGCACCGGTCACTCCTCCCAGCTATCAGACAGAGACGCGCGGGAGGAAGAGAGGAGGGAGTCAGAGTGGGAACTCTGATTCCCATCAGGCTGAGCCACCACTGGACTCCAGGGAAGTCACCCTCCTGTATCTAAAAGGTAGGAAACAGCAGGGTGACTAAACTATTTTGTATATGTGTGTTTATTTGTATGTATGTTTGTGTGTCTGTATGAATGTTTCTCTGTCTCTGTGTGTATGTGTGTGTGTTTGTATGTGTGTGTGTTTGTATGTGTGTGTGTATGTGTGTCTGTATATATGTGTCTCTGTGTGTGTGTTTGTATGTATGTGTGTTTGTTTGTATGTATGTATGTGTGTGTGTGTGTATGTATGTGTCTGAATGTATGTGTGCTTGTATGTATGTGCGTTTGTTTGTATATATGTGTGTATGTGTCTGTATATATGTGTCTCTGTGTGTGTTTGTATGTAAGTTTGTTTGTATGTTTGTGTGTGTGTACAGTACCTACAGGGTTCGCACTCCAGGGGGCCTGGCCACCCTGCGGACCCCTGCGACCAGGTGCCATGTGTTGCGGCCCGGCCCGCGCGGTGTAATCACCGGGGGGCACGGATCAGTTTTCGCACCAGGGCACCATGGATCGTGTGTGCCTGAAACAAATGAGAAATATTTTTTATAAAGGGCGGGTGGGAGAGGAGGACCAGAGGTCTCTATAGTGCCAGGAATACAGATTTGTATTTTTAACATTATAGTATCCCTTAAGCCTTTTAAAGAGGCATTTTGTGTTTGCCATTCCCACATCATGCAATTACATCACAGCAAATATAATGAGGCGCTACTGTACCCTCCAATGCTTGTTTATATCAATACTGAACAATTTTTGTGTCAATGGAAATATATGGCCACTCTGAATCCTTCTTAATGCATACAATCTCAAAAACATGGGTTATTAAAAATCTGCCCATGCAGAACTACTAAATGCAATTATGCATGCATGGCTCAAACAACTGAAAATATTTGAAAGCTGGCATTCCTAGAGTGGCGTAATGTCCCTTTAGCAAATATTTTGCTCTAATTACACCACAAACAAGGTACATAGACTCTTTAAAAGACAGAAACCAAAGGAAAGGGATCCCAAAACAATCAATAAACCAGTAAAGTTAATGGTAACATATAATACCAACAGAAAGAGAAATACAGAGAATAGGAAAGAATAAGGAGGGGTAGAGGAGATAGTAAAGGCAGCACTGTAGTTTAATTTTGTGCATGAATGCTTGTGATAGCCTATGATATTGAGATTTTAAGCACTAGGATTAAAGGAACAATGTAGCATGTATTCTTAATGCTGCTTACTGGTAAGGGAAACTGACCCCCTGCTGTGTGAAGTAACACATTAGTTTACTTACCTTTTCTCCTTGTCACTCTGCTCTCTCCACAGCTGCGCCCACCTTCCTGCATGAGGTGATCAGTCATGATGATCTCAGCAAATCCAATGTTATCTGGCAAAACGTTGGCTGCTTCAATTAAATGGTCTCTATGAGACTATCTGATTGAATAGCTAAGTTTAATTCAACTTTTGGGGTAGAAGTCCCTATAGTGTCTGTCAGCATGACAGCCACTAGAGACATGTTAACCCTGCAATAAAAACACTGCCGTTCCTTGAAAAAAAGGCAATCTTTTAATTTGTGGCACCCAGATGATGTCATTGAAATGAAGTGGTCTGGGTGCCTATAGTGTCTTTTCAATAGCAGCCTTATAATTGTCTGCATTATCCACAGTATTCTTTGATTGATCCTTAGAACTTTGAAACCTTCTACAAAACAGATGTTCCTTTATTGAAGTGCAAAATCAAGAGCCTTTATCACATATGGGTTCCTCTAACCATCTCCCTAACTTTAATGGGTCTTTTATTTGCATTCTTGCTGCTTCTGTGTATAATGCATTATTTTAATGTATATTGGTGCTTTTTGTATAATTTAACTTGAGAAATGCAATGTATTATTTGGGTGTGCGGATTACATACTAATGTAATGTCTGTTGGGTATATACTGGAATATTCTGTGAGTTTACACCAATTGCACCAGATAGTATATTTTATAGTCATTGAGATGAATATTATGATAAATGCTTTAGTATCAGAAGTCTCCTATATATTATTGTTAAAGGGTTACTCAAACCAAACACACTGTTTTTGGCTGTGGACCATGGTAGCCATCCTAGCATGAAAAAACAAAGGAAAGACAAGGAAGAAAAAACGTACCTGTAATCCCACGCCAAGGCCAGATTATATTTGCAGAATAATCCTCCGGTGCTGACATCAATCTGCAGGATTTTATGAAAGCTGGGCTGTCATTGGTTATCCATTGTCAAACTGCATGCGTGCTGATGACAGTTACAAATTACATTAAGCCCTTAAGGACCAAACTTCTGGAATAAAAGGGAATCATGACATGTCACACGTGTCATGTGTCCTTAAGGGGTTAATGGCCAGTGTACCCATGGTATTCACAATCAATAGAGATTACCTTACCTTGTAAGTGCTGATTGGAATGTCAATGATGATATGAATCAGATCTCCCATAGCCAGACTAGCGATCAGTATGTTGGGACCATTTCTCATGCTTTTATTTTTGTAGATTATCCTCAACAATGTTGAGTTACCAATGATACCCACTATGAATATCAAACAGGATATCACTGTGGTAATATAACGGAAAGTGTCCCGGATTTCGGTTTGCCTATTGCACATTGGAGGTAGTTTAGGTCTTCGGTTTTGAAAGCCTTGATTCCCTGGCTCATTGGCATTTGAGGTATCATTTGCATTTGATGAATTTAAAGATTGCAGAGATGTAGACAGAGTTCCCATAAAGGATTGTCTTTCATCAGATAATGGTTTAAATGAGGACTCATTCTTTTCTCCAAATGCAGCCACGGCAGATAATATCACGACTGCTAGCGTCACACAGCACTTTGCTTTCTGCATGATGCAGATAATTACACACACCTAGGTAAATGATAAAACACAGACACAGAAAGAGAAAAATAAAAACCTGTAAATACCCAAAACAAGAGACTGAGTATAAAACGTGTAGACATAAAACATCTGTACAGCCAACCAAAAACTATATAAACACTATTTATTACCTTCCCTTTCTATATTCACTAATAAAAGTTTTGAGAATTTAACTTAATGCTTTTTCTCCAACTTACAGATGTATTTTATTAAAATCCACGTGTGTGATAAAACTCTATCTCTAGTTGTGCATTTAGATAACAAATAGCCATTAATGTTACTTATATTACAAAAGTTCTGAAAAAAAAGTTGGAATTAAGTGCCATGATAGAATATCCTTTTCCATGACTGTTCTGGTAGGTTATTGGACATGAAGAGGTTAAAATAACATTGAACTTGTGCATTTAGGCAGTTTAATCCCGATATACATGCATACTCAAAGAAGTTTGTTTGTTCAAGAGAAAAAAAAAAAAGTAATAGAAAATAAAATGTTTCACAGTTTCACATTTTACTATATAATATATTATCTTTGTATTGCACTGGCTATCATAAATGTTATTTACACATCTAATGTTGTAGAGAAAACCATAACTTTGACCAAAATCACATTAGTTATTGTTTGTTTTTTGAACAGTAGAGTTAAGAAGTGCTGGCAATCTGCATGTAAAATTTAGGTCAAAATAACCATGTTTATAATAACTATATATTCAAGACACAACAGTGCCTTATTGTCATGAACAAACCATTGCACACAAACACTCAAGCACACACATATATAATAATAACAAAGTATTTAACCAGGAAAGGTACATTCAGATTACTCTGGTTTCCAAGTACGTCCTGGGGATGTTACCTTAGCCCAACATCCAGGGGTTGTTACTATATACAATATACAACTATATACTATATACAACTTTTACATACATAACGTATATAAAATAACATAATATAATCACTATATATATATATATATATATATATATATATATATATATATATATATATATATATATATAAACATTAAATAAACTCACATTAAATAAAAACAGCTTGACTTAATATATTGTTTGGTTACATGTATTATCACTCAACTTAAAAAAAAGTACATTTTTAAAACACAAAATACACATACTTTTTATTTACCTTTAAGTGGAGTTTCTGTGTTAATGGCTTTTGAAACAGATTTCTCAGAGGAATTTGCCCAGGTTTTAATTAGGGAGCTGTTCTGGAAAGTTGTATCAGACTGTCCAGAATACTTCAGAGGATGTCAGTAATGAGCCTTTTTCAGTCATTCCTGGTATGTGTGTGTGTCTGCAAACACACTGCATCAGTCAAATACTTCTACATCAGTCACTGAAGACTCCGCCTGCTTACTCTTATAGGACAACAACCTTGTTCTGTCCTGCCTGGCAAGCATCACTTAAGCACAACAGAGACTTGAAGTATCATTAAAAGGAAATATTCCTGTTAGAAAAAGAAAAAGAAAAAAATATATATTTTTACCCCGAAATATTTTAAAGCTTCATTTTAATTTTTAGATTTTATTTTTATGTTGTTTTTTTTTTTTATTGTTAATATTTAGTCTTTTTTTCATGAGAAATTATTGTGACATTATTAATATATATTTAATCCCATTATGTGAATTAGTGTAGTTTAATTCTAAAGTCAAAATATATAACAGACTAGAGATTCCCATTAGGCGTCTTCAGGTATAATTGCCCTGATGCAAAATTCTGGCCAAGATAAAAATCTGTGAAAAAGAAAGTTTGTCAAGGGAAGTATTTCTGCTTTATTTCAATGCACAGATGGGGATATTTATGCCAGCTTAAAGTAATAAAGCAGCAATACTTACCTTGATGAAATCATTCAGTAGATATCTAATAATCTTTTCCTCTGGGACGCACTGCAAACATTTTGCTTGGTGATCTGTCTAGCATCACACATACAATTGTAATAGAACGTCACTCCTGGAGCTATATTGCCGATTTGTTATTGTGGAGTTTTGTTCAACACTGCATTATTGTTTCAATTTAATATACAATATTTCATCATATTGAGAACTTGTTTCAATGCTTGGGATTGGTTTAATGCTTGGGACTCTCACCGTTCTACTCTTAGGGCAACTTTTTGTGGCACTTCTGTTTCACTAAGGACCACTTTTAATGTGACTTTAGTTACATTAGTTACATTAATTACATTAGCAATTTGTGTTCAATCACATGTAATGAGTTGTTTGCTGTATGGTGAGGCGATTGTTCGATAAAATCAAGTGCAGATGACAGTTTCTTATTTTGATGTTGGTTCTCTGCTCTTTCTGTTCTCTACTATGCCTGTAATTGAGGTGCCTCCTACATGCACAGTTACTTTTATTGGTAATGTTTATTATCCCCATTTAATTTAATTCTGTTTTTATTTTTTATTTTTTGCCTTATTCAGGACCGGATTTGCCAACAGGCTAAATAGGACATTGACTATTGTTGCCTGCCTGAAAAGGATGCTTCTCTTGACTGAGTACTGGATTTGTTTTGAGAGAAGGTAGGGGTACCTGAGCATTCTATGTCTACAGATACCTGAGGCTGAAATTTAGCTTTGGCCATATCATGGTCTTTCTTCCCATGTATTTTCACTCTAGTGTAAAGCTATGCAACCTTTGTCACCCCAGATGCTGTGGACCACATCTCTACTGATGCTTTGCCAGCATTACAGTTGTAGGAGCACTATGAGAGATATCCATATCTGGAGTGCTTAAGG
Organism: Pelobates fuscus; assembly: GCF_036172605.1. Taxonomy (NCBI): domain Eukaryota; kingdom Metazoa; phylum Chordata; class Amphibia; order Anura; family Pelobatidae; genus Pelobates; species Pelobates fuscus. The sequence goes on along the minus strand of NC_086317.1, from coordinate 352,955,991 downwards.
TTGCATACCTCCGCGCCTATTTAGTATTAGTAATAATACTAGTATTACTATTCTAAGTTTTTATAACTGATTCCTGTTTCAGACTTACTTTTGTTTCACGGTGTCTTCTGAATTCTGTTATCTAGACCAGACTATGTCCGTCGTTATTTTGGTGTCTCTTACCTTGGTTTCTTTCTGTTTATGTCTCTCTCATTCTGGAGATCTTTGTATTAAACCCAACCAGTCTAAAGACTGATAATATTTTCCCTTGTCTTTAGAGTACTCTTTTGTTCTTAAGAAGGAGATGCCTTTGCTAGTGTGAGAATATTTTATTGAGCAAAGCACAACTAGTTCACATTTTGCTAATCAACACTATTGTCCTGGAGTGGCTGTTTAGATACCCTCTCTCGCCCCCAGAGTAAAGTGAAAAGTAGATTTTACTCACCTTTTCTTGCGACATCTCTTGCGACATCTGGCCCTGCCTCCATTGCTGAGATCATCAATCTTGACGATCAGTTATAAACTGTTCAAGATATATATAGCATTATCATTCTAAAGAACACGATTGCGAGCTTGAAGAAATTGTATCTGAAAACTAGTTTTCCAGCTAGCTGTAATGTGCCATTCACTTGGATTTTGTTCATATCTCTAGGGTAACAATAAAATTATTCAGGAAAAGTGTCATTATGGTGAGAAAAAATATTATTCACTACTAACCCTTTGAGTATACTCCTTAAAGCCATTTGTAACATGTTCTAGTGATTTTCACTTCCAATGTCATGTATGCACAGATGTCATAAGTATGCCATCACATTCCAACCGTGCACGTATATTATTCTTCATGCCTAGAATGAAATGTCATTAAATATTTATCTTCAGTATCTGTGTAGCAGACGCCATGGGTACACTGCTATCCTGGCATACGATGTTAGTAAATGCCCTTTCAATTACACTCTGGATCTGATTTTGATGCACAGACTGATGAAGAAAGTTGTGCAGTGCAGTTCTGAATGGCATATTACATTGTTTTATTAGTAATCTCTTGTTAAAATTCTGATAGTGGATGCAGAAGAATATTGTTTTTAAATAGTGTAAAATACATTTTCCACTGTATATTATTTTCCACACAGTCTATGTAAGATTGTCCCATATATGTGTTAGTGAAGGGTTAAAACAAAGCTTTGCATTGTTGCTTTAAGATAATGGAGGCATATAACAGTTTTTTTGTTTTCCTGAGGTTTTTAGGACCTTTGTATTAAATATTTTCTATTTTTAGCTTCTGTGTTTCCATGCTTCTGACCATGTCTCCCAATAAAACAAAGCTCTATACCTTGACCTGAGTGGAGAATAGAATAAGGCTATTGTAACACATCTTGTTCCCTGACTGTGAAGACCCAGAATGGAATGTCATTGAGGATATGAAGCCGAATACATCCCCAGGGCACAGATTTAGATCAGCATGTGTCTTTTTCGCATCCGTATAAACTGACTTTGTGCAATTTGCACGTGTCATTTATGTTTTTGAAAGTTTGCTTTTAACAGAAAATATTTAGAAAAAAAATCAGTTCTTCATATTATTGCTGCAAATCTGTGTCACATGTAACTTATCCTTTAAACATAAATGTGATATACACAATGAAGTATACTAAAATAAAATAACAGAAAAACATTTCATAATTATTTTTTTTTAGCAGTTTTGCAAATGCACAGTACAAAATAAAAAGCAAAGCCATTGATGTACATCGTGATTTAAACAAAATTGTGTTGATTGCAGTAGTAGCAAGAACAGTCATCACATAGTATATATTACGCTTTGATGAGATCTACATTGTTGGTTTTACAATTGCACTGTGCACTGATTTTTAGGGATTGCAAGCACAAAGCAAAAAAAAGCATACCATAAGGGGGTAAACAAGGACAGGCTATGATCCTGCCAATTTGCCAATAGTTTCTTATCACCACAGTCTACCATATGTGCATATCAGATAGAAGCAAAGTGGAATTTATCTAGCAAGATGTAGACAGGATATAGACAAGAGAATAGGCTATGGGTATAAACCTGAGTGTAAGCATAGGTAGAACCCAGGTGGGATCATGAACAGATCACAAATATCTTCAGTGGAACATAAGTATCATGAGTAGAACATACATGGCTACATAGGGAGGATCAAAAGTAGCTACACTAGTGGGTAACCAAACAGATACCCAGGCAGATATCTAAGCTGGCACATAGACTCTTGCATCAACATAAGTAGGGTCATCCACATCTAGACATTTGCATGTGCACAGCTGCTGGATTCGGGCAGTGTTATATCAAGCAATTCGCTTTTGTCTTGGCCCGCAAGGTAGTATGCTCGTCACTTTTTTTTTTTGTAGGTGTTAGAGAGGAATAAAGTTGGTATGTGTATCTCACAGATCCCAAGCCTCATTTCAGAAGCTCTTTGGGGGCTCTCGTTTTCCGAACCATAATTTCGCAATTTTTTGAGGTATTTACAATTTAAATAAATGCAGCAATTTGCAGGGTAGTGCTATTCTGCTAATAACATTTAGTGCTGCTATAAGAATATGGTATATCAAGTATTGTTTGGATTTTGGTATGCCTACTGGGAGAAGTTGTAGCAAATATATATCTGGGTCTCTTGGCAATGCCACTTGTGCAAAATGCAGAATGAGTTTCATAACCTTGTCCCAGAATAATGTTAGCTTAGGAGACGACCACCAGGCATGGTACATAGTACCGGGTTGTGTCAGACACCTCCAGCAGGCACCTGATGTACCTGGGTTTACATGTTTCAGTCTGGCGGTCACCAAATACCAGCGGTAAAAAAGTTTCCTTGACAGTTCTATATGGGATGTACAAAGTTTTTCAACTTTTTGTTTGCCAAAAGTATCTGAGAGAATTGGGTGTTGTCTAGTGTTTTCTGGAAATCTGTTTCCCAGGCCATAACAAATGGAGGCCGATTAGTGCCTTTTTGTAAGGTTTCACTATTATATATTAAGGATATAATTTGTATGCATAGGTTTTCCAAATTCGACAGCTGCTGCCCATTTACTGATTGGAACTCAGTATTATTATGTTTCTTTAACCAGGATTTAAGTAGTAGGTATGAAAATGTTGCTGAGTTGGGCAAGTTCTACGTAGTTTGCAGGTGTTCAAAGGAATAGAGATCGTGTTTGTGGATCATTTGGTGTAGAAGGGAAATGCCGTGCGAGGTCCACACGTTAGTGTTGGAGTCTGGTATGAGGGTTGCTAATGCTTTTATTGGCATCGCAGGGGAAATACTGTGATTTGCGTGTTTTGTGGTTCGGTACCATATGAACAGAGTTATGGATGTTGTAGGCATAATGTGGTGATATTTCTGCCTAAGATGTTGTGGGGTCCACATCAGTGATGCAATGTCCTGCCCCCCCTATGTGTGTGGCCATTATTAGCGGGTTGAGCTTAATTGCTGTGTAATATGTAGTGAGGTTAGTTAAGCCCATCACTCCTTTTTTAAAAGGTGTATATCGAGTGGATGCCACCACTCTGGGGTTTTTATTATCCCACATAAACCTGTTAACTAATTTCTGTGTTTCTCTGATGTAGTAGGTTGTGAGTCTTATCTGAAGTGTGCAGAACAGGTATTGGAGTTTGGGGAGGCGGAAGTTTTCACTGCTGGTATGCACCGCGCCATCCATTAAACATATTTGCCCCTCCAGCTGAGAAGTTGGTGTTTATGGTTTTATATAGTTTAGTGTAATTTGGCCCTGGGAATTGGTTGTTAGTGCTATACCCAGGAATGTTAGATTATAATTTCTCCATTCGCAGGAATAGGTTTGGTGAAGTTGTTGTGAAAGCGTAAGGGGGAACATGTAGGCCCATTGCCTGCATCTTTGTGATGTTTAATTTGTAATAAGAGCAGGCACTGTACTGTTTGAGAAAAGAGAAAAAAATGAACCACACTCCAATCACGTGAAGATAGGGGTGCTAAACTGGACCAAGGGCCAGCACCAGCCCCAGGGAGTCGACACGTTGTGGTGTCTCACTTATCCAAATAAATACAATTGAAGATACTTGGAGTGCCTGCATCCTCTTTCTACCACTGTACTGTTTGAGGACATTTTGGAAATGTGGCACTGATATATCAGTGATATATCAGGGTTTGTGAAGGACAACATGGTATCATCCACAAACATTGTGATTTTATATTCTGTGTCACCTACTGGGATCCCACTTAGGTTTCGGTTATCTCGTATGAGGTGTGCTAATGGTCCTAAGGCTAGGATTTAAAGTAAGGGGGAAAGTGGGGAATTCCTGGCATGTACCATTGGTGATTTCAAACTCTGAGGAGAGCTGACACCATCAACAGGAATTATGGTGGGAAGTTAAATTTGTTTAGAACGGCCATGAGGAAGCTTCAGTGCAGTCTATCAAAAGCTTTTTTAGCGTCTAGAGAGATGAATGCACTGAGCCTCCTCATGTCGCGTGTACCATATAACAGGCTTAAAAGTTTAATAGTCCCATCTACTCCCTGTCTCCCGGCTAAACACCTCACTTCAACGATGTGTATCAAAGTGGGGATCATGTTTCTGTTGACATATATTTTTGGCATATATTTTTGCAAGGAGCTTGGTGTCTGTATTCATTAGAGCTATAGGCCACAGGTTTTGAGGTTTGTTAGGGGGTTTACCGTGTTTTGCAGTGTAGCAATGTTGGCCAGTAACATCTCAGGTGGCATTAAACTCATATCATGATATGGTTGAGGGTCTTCACCAAATGGGGGCTGTGATTGAGTAGAATGTTTTGTAGTAATGGTTTGTGAAGCCATCTGGGCCAAGTGATTTAGAATGTATAGTACGCGTGAGTTCTTGAAGGGAAATTGGAGACTGAAGGGCTTCACGTTGTAGCTGAGTTAGAGAGGGAAGTTGGATGTGGGAAATGAATTCTTGTATTTTCTGGTCTGTGTGTTGATGTGTCCCCATATCAGTCTGCGGATTATATTATACCATAGCATTGTTGACATCTTGTGGGTTGAATATCTTATTTCCCGTGGACGCCAACAAGTATGGAATTTTTGATTGAGCTTGATTTTGGCGTAATATTAAAGCTTAGGCCTTTCCCGTTTTGTTGCCCTGGGTGTATGTTTTCAGTTTTAATCTATAAAATATGTACGTGGTTTTGCTAAACAGTAATTCGTTCAGTTGCTTATTGATTTGTCCAATCAATAATTGTCAAGTATCCATCGGACAGATTAACTGTGGCTTAGTTTCTTCTCAAAGGGTACATTTCATAATTTTAATTCTTAACAAGGTATGCTCTCAATATTTAATCCCTTAAGGACGTTGGCAATTGTCCAAGTTCTGAATCAAAACAAAACTTGGAATTTTAGTTATTTGTCTGTTTAACCATAATTCACCTCTTTTATATTTAGTAGACACATACTTATTATATATAATTCCGCTCTTGGGAAATAGGTCTTTCGTTTCACATTAAATAAACTTATATGAAACATCATTTAATAGGAATACAATCTAAAACAAAATGTGAGACATTAAGGAATTTTGTTATTTTCCAAGTTCTTCAGGGCATTTTAACTGTGAATATCATAAAACTGTTAGCTTTTACTGCAACAAAACAAGTACAGCAGTACAGCAGTACTCACCACATACAGGTTTTACGGTGTTTATATGGTTCATGAGGTCAAATACTGGGCTTTCCCATTTCAGGTTTTACACATTGAAATTTGACAGATTGGTTTGCTAGGCCTTTGTTGCGTTTGAGACCCTATGACAGCACAGGAATGAAAATTACCCGTATGACATACCAATTGCAAAACTAGGCAACTCAGTGTATTCAAATGGGGTTGGTCTAGTCTTTTTAGTAACCACTTAGTCACACGCCCTGGCCAAAATTAGTGTTCATGTTTGTTTTTTGGTGTCTCATGAGTACAACAGTAACCCCATGTACAGGTTACCCATTTCAGTCTTCATACCTGCAAATTTGAGTAAGTGATTCTATGGGCTTATGTCACCTTTGAGGCAGTATGGCAGCTCAGGAAAGAAAATTGTCCCCAGGAGGGCGTATCATTTTTAAAAGTAGGAAACCCAGGGTATTCCAAATTATGTTGAGATCAGGGAATCCAGAAATCAGAGTAGTTAGTAAAACAAGTCAATAAAGTGGAAGAGACAGCTGAAAATGAGTAATCGTGACACGTCAAGGTCTGGATTCCAGAATAGCATGAAGAGTCACATGCAGAGTGTTAAATTAATAATTTAACTTTGTATTGTACACTGTAAAATAGTCATATGTGCTTAGGCCAGGTAGGGATAGACAGTGAAGTCAATAATATGCAGAGTCCTCCCCTCTTTTGTAGAAGCTATTAAATAGAACCACTATAACCACTTCAAAAATGCAGTGCAAAAAGTACAAAATGAATCGTAATTACCCTTTCACTTAAAAATGTAGATATAATACAGGATTGCTCTATATCTTCAATACACTAAAAACAACTGAAATATATCTATCAAAAAACAAAATTCAACTCATAGGGTAATACAGAATAAACACTGATAATACTAAAGGTTCAAGGTTACACGTGACTCAGGCTCACCAATATAATACTGCTTCCATTTCAATTGTGGGTATTCACGTGTAAAAGGAAACAAAAGCAAAACATAGTGCATCACTGTGGTATTAGGTTACACTCACAAGATAAAAGTTAAAAGAATGCCCCTCAACCAATATGTCCTGTAGACACCTGTCCCGGTCTAGAGTGACATGGTGAAAGGTATACTCTGGTCCAAAGGTTCAAAGGTTGGAAGAAGGAAGCAAAAATAATAAATGGTGCTAAATAAAATATAAATTGTAAGCAGCCCTAAGCGTTTTGTCCTGTCCTTAAGACGTCCTCAGGGACATTTAAAAGGTCTGAGTCTTTTGCCACAATAAAATTGTGCCAATTTATAGGTGTGGAAAGAGGTCTTGCCTGAAGCAGAAGATAGTGTGCACTTGTCAGGATCGGGACAGGGATCCAACACGCAGAGTACAAACAGTAGCCAGATACGTATACCGGACCTTAGAATGGCCGGACTAACGTAAGTAGTACAGTATAGAATGGTCAAAGACAAGCCGAGGTCGAGGGTAGCAGAAGACAGGTAAGCGAGAGACAAGCCGAATCAAGGGTAACAGAGATAAGCAGAGTAAGGTAAACAAGCCGGGTCAAAACCAAAAGGGATAATAGAATACACAAGCACTGAGTGACTAGAACAAGCTAGAACCACGACAGGGCAATGAGCTAATGAAAGAAGCTCTGTTAAATACCCTGTTCAGAGCAGTAACCACGCCTCCAAGGCGTCCTGATTGGTCCTGCAGCAATTGAGTGACAGGTCGTTCCGGAGGAGTGTCCTGATGACAACTTCCTGCCTAGATGCTGTAAAAGGCAGTCACTCCCTCGCGGCCGGCCTTGCATGACCGGATAGACCGTGGGGAAGGGAGCCATCAGGCCGTCTGGATGGAGGAACAGCTAAGTCTCTACCTCTTTCGGAGGTAGAGACCACACGTACCCTGACAGTACCCCCCCTCTCAGACACGCCCACCGGGCGGAATACACCAGGGCGAGAAGGGAATCTAGAGTGAAACGCCCTGCGGAGACGGGGAGCATGCACCTCCTCCTGAGGTACCCAACTTCTCTCCTCAGGACCATAACCCTTCCAATCGACCAGATATTGCAGTCTCCCCCGGGAGATTCGAGAATCAACGATGGAATTGACCTCATACTCCTCCTGACCCTCCACCTGAACTGAGCGGGGAGGGGCGATCGTGGAGGAGAACCTGTTACATATTAATGGTTTTAGCAAGGAAACATGAAATGAATTAGGAATGCGTAAGGCATTAGGCAACGCTAAACGATACGCAACTGGGTTGATTTGAGACAGTACCCTGTAAGGTCCAATATATCGAGGAGCAAACTTCATAGACGGCACTTTTAACCGAATGTTTCTAGTACTTAACCATACTCTATCGCCTGGAACAAACACCGGTGCTGCCCTTCTACGTTTGTCAGCGTGTCTTTTAACCAGCGTAGAATTGTGCAGAAGGATTTGTCGAGTTTGATCCCACAACTTTTTTAAATTGGCAACATGAACATCCAGCGACGGTATCCCTTGAGAAGAAGACTCCGAAGGAAGGATGGAAGGATGAAAGCCATAATTCAAGAAAAAAGGGCTAGAATGCGTAGAATCACAAATGAGATTGTTATGTGCAAACTCCGCCCAAGGAATCAAACCAACCCAATCGTCCTGGTGTTCTGAAACGAAACAACGTAAATATTGTTCAACTTTTTGGTTAGTGCGTTCAGCAGCTCCATTGGACTGAGGATGATAGGCAGAGGAGAAATTCAATTTTATGCCTAGTTGGGAGCAGAATGATCTCCAAAAACGGGAAACAAATTGGGAGCCTCTGTCAGAGACAATTTGGGAAGGTATCCCATGCAAACGGAAAATCTCCCTGGCGAATATCTCCGCTAATTCGGGCGAAGATGGGAGTTTAGGTAAGGGAATGAAGTGAGCCATTTTAGTAAATCTGTCTACCACAGTGAGGATGACAGTCTGCTTTTTAGAAATAGGCAAATCAACAATGAAGTCCATTGCCAGGCAGGACCAAGGCTTTTCAGGAACCTCTAAAGGGTGCAGAAATCCGCATGGAAGCGAATGGGGTAGCTTGGTCTTGGTACAAACTTCACATGCCCCGATGAATTCTTTAATATCCTTGCGTAAGTCAGGCCACCAAAAATCTTTAGAGACCAGCGCATAAGTCTTGCGGATGCCAGGATGCCCAGCCACCTTGCTGTTATGGAGACAGCGTAGCACCTCCAGTTGGAGAGCGGCAGGAACGAAGTGTCGATCCCCAGGAGTCTGTTTGGGTGCCAAATGCTGAAACTTCATGATCTCAGAAAGCAATGGAGAGTGAATCCTGAGATTCGTGTTCGCGATGATATTCCCCTTAGGAACTATGGAGGACAGAAGTGGTTCAGTTATAGTGGATGGTTCATATTGACGAGACAAAGCATCGGCTTTAGAGTTCTTAGAACCAGGTCTATACGTAAGAAAATAATTAAAGTGAGTGAGGAACAAAGCCCAGCGAGCCTGCCTGGCGGACAAGCGCTTAGCCTCCCCAATATAAGACAAGTTCTTATGATCCGTTAGAATAGTAACAGGGTGTAGTGTCCCTTCCAGTAAATGTCTCCACTCCTTTAAAGCCTTAATGACCGCTAACAGTTCCCTCTCCCCGATGTCATATCTGCTCTCAGGCCCAGAAAATTTTTTAGAGAAGAAACCACAAGGGTGTAACGGTTTATCCACCCCTAACCTTTGAGACAGAACAGCCCCAACTCCTGTCTCAGAAGCATCGACCTCGAGCAAGAAAGGCAGAGTCGTATCAGGATGAACTAGAATGGGAGCTGAGGCAAAAAGTTCCTTGAGAGTCTTAAAAGCAACAAGAGCTTCCTCGGACCAGAACTTAGTATCAGCCCCTTGTTTGGTCATATTGGTAATAGGCGCAATGATAGAGGAGTAACCCTTAATGAAGCGCCTATAGTAGTTGGAAAAACCAATAAACCTTTGGATAGCCTTGAGTCCTTTGGGCAAAGGCCAGTCTAAAATAGATTGGAGTTTACCAGGATCCATTTTAAAACCTTCCCCAGAAATCACGTACCCAAGAAAGTCTACCTGAGACTGATCAAAACTGCACTTCTCCAATTTGCAGTATAGACCATGTTGCAGAAGTTTGTGTAACACCTTTCTGACCTGTCTATGGTGAGTCTCAATCTCCTTAGAGTGTATTAGTATGTCGTCCAGGTAAACAATAACACAATCATGCTGAAACTCCCTAAGTACCTCATTAATCAACTCTTGAAATACTGCAGGAGCATTGCATAGTCCAAATGGCATAACAGTGTATTCGTAATGGCCATATCGGGTATTGAATGCCGTCATCCACTCGTGACCTTGCTGGATTCTCACCAAATTGTAAGCCCCTCTGAGATCTAACTTGGTGAAGATTTTGGAGCCCTTAAGACGATCAAATAACTCGGTAATCAGTGGGATAGGATAGGCATTTCTGACAGTTATTTTATTCAAGCCTCGGTAATCGATACACGGTCTCAGCGTACCATCCTTCTTCTTAATGAAAAAGAACCCCGCCCCGGCCGGAGAAGAAGACCTCCTGATGAATCCCTTTTCTAAATTCTCCTGAATATACTCCTCTAGAACCGAGTTTTCCTGAACAGACAAAGGATATACATGGCCCCTCGGAGGCATAGTCCCGGGTAGAAGCTTAATTTTACAGTCAAATGACCTGTGTGGCGGCAAAGAATCGGCATTCTTCTTGTCAAACACTGCCCTTAAGTCTAGGTAAAGGTCTGGTATTTGTCTTTCTGTGGCCTGAGTAGGGTTCTCCTGTATGTTAATATTAGCTAATGGAGAAACCTTGCACAAACACCGATCCTGGCAGCCCTGGCCCCACGAGAGTATCTCCCCTAATTCCCAATCGATAATAGGGTTATGTTCTTTCAACCATGGGTACCCCAGAACTATGGGAACGGAAGGAGACGAAATGAGCAGAAGAGATAAATTCTCCACGTGTAGGATACCAACATTTAACTCAATGGGTATGGTCTCACGAAAGATAACAGGGTCTAGTAGTGGTCTACCATCTATGGCCTCAACGGCCAAGGGTGTCTCCCTTAGCTGGGATGGGAAATTGTTTTTACTAGCAAAGGCTTGGTCGATAAAATTCTCAGCAGCACCAGAATCTATCAAAGCCATAGCCCTTACTACTTCCCCCCGCAAGTTAAGGAAACTGGTAGCAGAAGCCTGTGATCTTTATAATTAGGAGTAGAGGACAAAATAGAAACACCCAAGGCCTGTCCTCTAGAGAGACTTAGGTGCGAGCGTTTCCCGGGCGGTTAGAACAGTTGGAGAGTAAATGACCCTTAGCTCCACAATACATACACAAACCCTCTCTTCTCCTGTACTGTTTTTCCTCCTCAGAGAGGCGGGTATACCCTATCTGCATAGGTTCAGGAAAGAAAGATACCGTGGAGTCAGGACTTGGAAAAGCGGGAGCTAACCTAAAAGAAGGTCTCCGGTTCCTCTCTCGAGTGTTCTGTCTCTCTCTTAAACGTTCATCTATACGAGAGATGAACGAAATTAAATCCTCTAAATTCTCAGGGAGTTCTCTGGTAGCAACCTCATCAAGGATTACTTCAGATAAGCCATTCAAAAATACATCCATATACGCCTGCTCATTCCACTTGACCTCTGACGCCAGAGACCTGAACTCTAGTGCATAATCCACCAGTGTTTGGTTCTCCTGTCTCAGACGCAACAGTAATCTGGCTGCATTAACCTTTCTACCTGGAGGGTCAAATGTTCTTCTAAAAGCAGCTACAAAGGCGTTATAGTTATAAACTAATGGGTTATCGTTCTCCCATAATGGGTTGGCCCATCTCAGAGCTTTCTCAATAAGTAGGGTGATAATAAATCCTACCTTTGCCCTATCTGTAGGATAAGAGCGAGGTTGCAATTCAAAGTGGATACTAATTTGGTTTAAGAAACCACGACACTTCTCAGGAGACCCACCATAGCGTACTGGGGGGGTAATGCGAGAAGAAGCACCCACTGTGGCTACCTCTAGACCTGAACCGACAGGAGAAACAGGGGTATTACGTATCTCCTCTGGTGGGTTATTGGCACGAGATAATAGAGCCTGTAGCGCAAGCGCCATCTGATCCATTCTGTGATCCATGGCTTCAAACCTAGGATCAGGAGAAGCCAGCTGACTGTTTGTACTTGCAGGATCCATTGGCCCTGTCGTAATGTCAGGATCGGGACAGGGATCCAACACGCAGAGTACAAACAGTAGCCAGATACGTATACCGGACCTTAGAATGGCCGGACTAACGTAAGTAGTACAGTATAGAATGGTCAAAGACAAGCCGAGGTCGAGGGTAACAGAAGACAGGTAAGCGAGAGACAAGCCGAATCAAGGGTAACAGAGATAAGCAGAGTAAGGTAAACAAGCCGGGTCAAAACCAAAAGGGATAATAGAATACACAAGCACTGAGTGACTAGAACAAGCTAGAACCACGACAGGGCAATGAGCTAATGAAAGAAGCTCTGTTAAATACCCTGTTCAGAGCAGTAACCACGCCTCCAAGGCGTCCTGATTGGTCCTGCAGCAATTGAGTGACAGGTCGTTCCGGAGGAGTGTCCTGATGACAACTTCCTGCCTAGATGCTGTAAAAGGCAGTCACTCCCTCGCGGCCGGCCTTGCATGACCGGATAGACCGTGGGGAAGGGAGCCATCAGGCCGTCTGGATGGAGGAACAGCTAAGTCTCTACCTCTTTCGGAGGTAGAGACCACAGGTACCCTGACAGCACTGGGTCTTTGCCACCCTCTCTACAATGTGAATATTAAACACTAAACTATATCTGTACTACACATAATAATAATAATACAGACATGGGCAGTGGCTGTGTGTGTACGCTCACTAAACCACCAAGGAGGGTAATGTCTCCCTTCCTGGCCACAGGTAAGAGACAGGAACTAGGAATAAAAAGCTATTGGACCATCAGGAAGTGTAATGGAATAGAAATCTATAATTATAAACTATCACAAATATGACAGATTCCAGACACATAAAGCACTGGAAGTGAATTGAAGTGCTTCAATTGTCTGGAGTGTTCCTTTGACCATGTGAGTGCCATAACCATTGTTAAGCTCCTCAGGCAGTTAAAAGGTTAAATCAACATGTAAAAAACATTAGCATATAGGAAGAGAACCTTTGTGTGTCACCATTATACATTGTGCATTCTTTCACAGCTCACCAGAGAAAGGATTTGACTTTTATGGTTCTGTTTCCTAATGGACCCACGGCCTAACAATATTGTTGTGGGGGAAAAAATTATTAATATTAATTCACGTTGTTCTGTAAGAATATACTTTTAAAGAAAAAATATGGCTGTTATTACTTTTCTTTTAACATATATGTGTAATGTTACCCTTTGGAATGGAGAATGGTTTGAAAACCATTTCTGTTATTTCCCAAAAGGTTATGTTTCTGTTGCCGGCTTGGTGCATTGTGGGAATAATATTGAGACTCTCTTAAACTTTATCTCCTAAATATGCTGTCTTATTCATAACATTATTCATGACTATCTGCTTCAGTAATATGCCAACATTGATAATACGTATTTCCCATAAAAGACTAACTCCACAGGCTGCAATGCAGATTTTTTTTTAGATTTGCTATCATATGAATGATGGACAACATGGGGGGTCCTGCTACAGTATTTATTAACTCCGTATCTATCTATGTGTCAACTCTGTGTGTGACTGGATTTCAAGTACTGCTATGACATTATGAAGGGGCAACGACGTGCAAACTGAGGTTAGATTATAAGGAGTGTAAAAAACAACATAATAATAGACAACAAACCAAATGCAAAGAGAAATGAAACATTAAAATGCTACGTTGATTGTGGCTTTATTGTAATGTACTGAAACAATCATATTAGGGACAGTCCTAACTAATGTGTTAGGAAAACTGGCCCTTAATCAAAAGTGAATTGTATTGAACTGGAAACTAAATTGCACAATTTAGGTCATAATTCTACAACAAATCTGCAGTTACAGCTTTATTGTATCCTGAATTTAGGAATTCAGCTTTCAATTTACCACATTTCACCATTCAATAAATACATTCTAAAATTGATCTATGTAAGTATGCGATCTGAGACATAGATGTATGCATTTATGTAAGTATACAAGCTGAATGTATGTACATGTTTTGCAATAATAATGGTTTGCTTGAAACAGGAAGTAAATCTATGTGTGCTGGTTACATGGTTGTAACCCCTATGTGTCTTAGTGGCAGTGGCTGGTTTGATCTGCTTGATAGCCTGGGGATAATATGGCACACAGTATGTGCTGTGGGGAAGATATTAGGATGTGTCAGGGGGAGTTTGGCTTACGTGTGCTAGTAACAATCATTGGTTTGAGTGTACTGGTGGTGGTTCTTGGCTAAGAGCAGGATCGTTGTGCTAGTGACTGCTAATGGCAGTAATTGACAGGAGGTCTATCAATGTGTCATTGTAACTTTCATTGTTTACAATTATTGCATGTTTTTGGTTTAGCATGATGTGACAGCATTCTTGCTTGATTACTTTTGTACTGTAAAATAAAAAACACTAAGCACACAGTTGTATAATGCAGATATTTGTCATAAGAAGATGTACTGCACATAAACAGCTCCAAATGCCCTGTGCCTTCTGGCAGATGTGCAATATGTTTTATAAAAAGCAAACATGATCTTGTTTATTCTTTCAACATTCAGAAACAAAAACAGGAATTACTGTGAATAAAGAAAGACAGCATATTACTTTTTAACCTCTTAAGGCACACTAACAAGTGTTGCCATCATTGCAATCTGATCATTATTGCAATGATCCCATTTCACAATAAGAAAGCAGAACCTTTAAATTAAAAAAATCCTCTGTGTGCACATTGTTTTGGGTAATATTCATCAGCTCTAAGATCTGCACTAGTGGTATATAGTGGAGTGCTGGGCATTTGTTAATATATTTACAGCTAAGATACTGTGCAGAACTCTCAGACTCCCATGTCTCTGGTTGTATTTGTGTCCCTGGTGATTGTATACTTATCTGTGTTGTACCCCTTACATGTTTAAATGCCTATATATATATATATATATATAAATGACAGACCACAAGTAAGCATTAAACCATCTATTTGTTTCTATTGTCCATCAGCTTTGCTTGAACCATCAGTGTCATTATGTGTAATGGCTATGTGATGTTGTTGGACTATATTAATTCCCTCTAAGACATATATCATGAAAATGACTCCTTTAATAATTCTTTTTTTGTAAAGGCATCTTCTACTGAAAGGAGACAAAGATTTTTCTAAATTAACGGGAAAGGCCTGGCCCCTGTGTCAACTCACCCTTGAATACACCCACAGAGCCTACTCCCGAATCTTCACACATTGCTGGCCCCTAAGTCTGTGTATAGTGGATGTAGTGTGTCTGTATTGTGGATACAGTTTGTGTGTATAGCAGATGCAGTATGTGTGTAATAAATGCAGTATATGTATGTAGTAGATGCAATGTGTGCAAGGGATGCAGTTTGTGTGTGTTTAAGAGATGCAGAGTGTGTGTAGGTAAAGGGTGCATTTTTTGTGAAAGAGATGCAGTGTGTCTAAAGCATGCAGTTACAGTGATGCAATTGCACTGTATATGTATAGTGCACTCAGTGTGTTTGTGTAAGAGATGCAGTGTGTGTGTTCATTTGTGGTGTGGGATAGGGTCTATGTTCCGGGGATAAGACAAGAGCACTATGTGTTTGTTTAATCATTGGGTTGTTTTTTTGCAGCTATATTTAAAATTCCCTCTCCCCGTTACCTGTGGTCAGAGAGGGTGGACACTACATTCCCTGGTGGTCCAGTGGTACTTTGCAGGCTACCATATCAACTATTTATGCAGGGAGCAGGCTCTTCTTGCAAGCCCCATCACTACCCCAGGTTAACCTAGGGCAATGCTTTGACAGTCAGGGCTCATGACAGTAGGACCCCAGTGAGGTAGAAGCAGAGAGTCTCCCATACCCCACTTTGCCACAAGTCTGCTATATATAGCACTCGATATATACACTGATCAGCCACAACATTAAAACCACCTGCCTAATATCGTGTAGGCCCCCCCTGTGTTGACAAAACAGCTCAAATGCATGGAGGCACGGACTCCACAAGACTTCTGAACTTGTTCTGGGGTATCTCGCACCAAGACATTGACATCAGATCATAAGACCTGCAAGTTGTGAGGTGGGGCCACCATGGATCAGATTTGTTTTTCCAGCACATCATTCAGATGCTCAATCTGATTGAGATATGTGGAGTTTGGAGGCCAAGGCAACACCTTGAACTCTTTGTCATGTTCCTCACGCCATTCCTGAACAAGTTTTGCATTGTGGCTTGGTGCATTATCCTGTAAGAAGGCACTGACACCAGGGAACACCATTGTCATGAAATGGTGTATGTGGACTAAAACAATCACTAGGTAGGTGGCACATGTCAAAGTAACATCCATATGAATGCCAAAACCCAAGGTTTCCCAGCAGAACATTTCTCAGAATATCCGCCAGCCTGCCTACTTCCCATTGTGAATCCTGCTGCCATCTCTTCCCCAGTTAAACACATGTACCTGCCCTTCCACATGATATAAAAGAAAATGTGATTCATCAAACCAGGCAACTTTCTTCCATTGCTCCGTGGTCCAGTTTAGTTGCTCATTGAAAGCACTTTTGGTGGAGGACAGGAGTAATTATGGGCACTCTGACTTGCCTGTGGCTCCTTAGCCCCATACACAGCAAGCTACAATGCTCTGTGTTTTCTGACACCTTTCTACCGTGGCTGGCCTTACGTTTTTCAACATTTTGAGCTACAGTTTCTTTTCTGTGTGATCAGACTTGACGCGCTAACCTTCTCTCCCCATGTGGATCAGTGAGCCTTGGGCACTCATGACCACTTTTGCTTTGTACTAATCAATGCATACCAGGAACACCCTACAAAACTTGCTGCTTTGGAGATGCTCTGACCCAGTCATCTTTCCATCACTATTTGGCCCTTGTCAAAGTCACTCTTTTCACTTGCCCATTTTGCCTGCTTCTAGTACATGAAATTCAAGTACTAGCTGTTCACTTGCTGCCTATTATATAATAATATAATATAATAATAATAATTGATGATGACCAATTCAATTGTAAGGGGTTTTAATGTTGTGACTGATCAGTGTATATATATATAAGTCTTGCCATATATATCTATCGCCATCATACAGGTTTATATAAAAAAAAACTTGTCCAATATACATGTGGCACAATCATTGGCACCCGTGTGTGGTATAGTGTGTGGTTCCGCATTGCCATGTTACTGCACATTTTCTGTCCGAGACCTTAGTGGGAGTCCTTGCCTTATGTCCATTGATCCTCTCATCAGGATCGTGGTCCAACAGGTTCTCCAGATTCCAGTTGTCCCCTTGGGTGCAGTGGAGTGAAACCTCCAGATGGGCACCCAACTCAGAAGAAGGGCACGTGACTGGGATAACAGCATTGCTTACCTGTGCGGCAAGAGATGCTGGTGAGTAGGGGTTTTGCACCAAAGAGATCTCCAGCTCAGAGACTAGACAGGAGGGCTTGTTGTAGCTGAGCAGGCAGTCACAGTGGGGCTGTGAGTGCTCAATAGTATTTCCCCCAGTGGGAACTGGGATAACCATCACCGGCAAAGAGGAGGGGCCCGGGGCAGCTGTGTCATACCTGCAGTCCCAGGCTGGAAGATCGGCCATTTCTCCCCTCCATGGCGCCAGCCAGGGGAGTAGTCCATAGCTGTGTCAGGCTGCAGGCTATAAAGTGTGGCTCGAAAGTCGCTCCTAAGGGCTCCCCAGCAGGTAAGTAGTCACTTGGGTATGTCCTGGGGTTGTCACCTCGCTCTACGATTGTGGATTACACAAATTGTGTGAGAAGCTCACGCTAAGCACCTCTGTCGGCCATGATGGTTAGCCTATCCCCTCATACAAACTTAAAGGGACACTATAGTCACCCAGAACACTTCAGCTCAATGAAGTGGTCTGGGTGCAATGTCCCTCAGGTTTTAACCCTTCAGATGCAAACATAGCAGTTTCAGAGAAACTGCTATTTATACATTTGGGGTTAAGCCAGCCTTTAGCGGCTGTCTTCCGGACAGCCACTAGAGGCGCATCTGCAACGTTGTAGGCATATTATGCCTCCATCGCGCAGAGCATCCATAGGAAAGCATTGAGAAATGCTTTCCTATGGACACTTTGAATGTGCGTGCAGCCCTTGCCGCACCTGCGCTTTCGGATCCGCTGACGTCGGTGGGGGAGGAGAGGTCACCAGCACCGAGGGAGCCCGGCACTGGAATAAGGTAAGTGGCTGAAGGGGTTTTAACCCATTCAGCGCCACGGGAGGGGGAGCCTGAGGGTGGGGGAACAGCTTTGTTTTCCTGACACTATAGTGATCCTTTAAGTGTCTTCAGTTTGTCAGACACTACTGGAACTTCAAATGGGATCAGGTTCTATGGTCAGATAAAACCAAAAAAGAGCATTTTTACAATAAACACCACAGGAGATTTTAGTGCACACAGAGACGAAGCCACATGGGAAAGTATCTTATACCCACAGTTAAATATGGTGGTGGCTCTTTAATATTTTGGGGCTGTTTTTCTGAAGTATCTGGAGAGATTCTGTATGGAGGAATCCCTTGCCATGTATTCTCCAACCACATCAGGTATTATAGGAGAAAACTCAGAGCTGTTACCATAGCAAAGTTTTCAGACTAAAAGAGTACTACTAATCTATATATATATATATATATTTTTATAAACCTGTGTTGTGTTTCCAATTGTTTGAGATCCATGAGAGCAAAGTATTTTAGTATCTTTTTTGAACAAAGGATCAAAAGTTTAAACAATAAATACAATTTCACAGACTTTTTAGCATATATTTTTCAAAGGTACCAATATTAGTGAAGGGCACTGTATACACATATAAGAAATATAGAGCCCAGGCCTCCCAGGTCACTCCAGTTGCCTGGGCTGCCTGCAGCCATATCAGCTGAACCTCATGATGGCGGCCCTGGATTTGCACGTGGCTCAGCTCTCTTATTGTTATCATTTGACAAATTTAAATTAAAACATGATTTAGAAAATTCAGATACCATTAAATATGAGGTTGTAGTTATCAGATTAAGCAAGATTTGAAGTCCCAATACTAGACCAAAAATATACTCATTTAGAGAAGTCCCAAAAAGAAACAAATTATATTGATAACCCGGGAAGGAAACTACTATATCATAATGTTATTCCTATAATAATGTTAGGCCCCAAACCAAATTGGATTAAGTCGCATGGGAAATGGATCTCCAGAGAGAAATGTTTCTGGACGACTGGTTGGCTATTTCTTTAAATTTGCATGGTATCACCTAGTGTTCGGCTCATTTGGAGAACCACTTTAATGTTTTATATCGGTGGTATCTGACTCCATCCAGGCTCCAGAAAATATAGCCCAATTTTTTTACAAATCTCTGCTGGTGTGACTGTGAGCAAACAGGAACATATTCCTATATGTGTTGGCATTGTCAGCGTTTATAATTACTTCAGAAGAATGTACATACAATAATCAGGGATATTACTCCTTGTGTTGTGAATTTGACTCCAGAACTATGTTTATTCAAGTCATTTCCTGAAAACTTTACCAAGGTGGATAAGATAATGGTAGGCCACGTCTTGATAGCAACCACTATGGTAATACCACGTTATTGGAAGTCTGACGTAGTTCCTGCTATAAAAGAGGTATTAACATTGGCCTTAGAGAATAAGTGCTATGAGATGCACTCAGAATTAAGAAATAAGGTGTCACTCATAAGATCGGGTTCTTTGCAGATGATATAATCTTTTCTTTAGGGAACCCGGTTGCTTCCTTGATGTACATATTAAAAGAACTATTTGGGAATGTTTCCTATTATAACCTCAACAAAACTAAGACCCAGGCTTTGCCCTTTTATTTTCCACGGCCTGTCATGGATAAGCTAAGGGATGCCTTCAATTTTGAATGGAGGGAATTAAATGTGGCTTACTTGGGCATTAGCTTAACCACAAACCTGTTGAACATGCATACGTGTAACTTAGCAAAAGTCTTACCATCAAACACAATAGAATTATTAACTTACCACTGGAACATATGGGAGGATGATTTCAAACGAAATACTCTTTATGATGACATTTTTACCGGTTTGTACCTCTCCTTTTACTCGTGTTCTGATTGTATACGCAACTTTTTGTACACTATTTATCGCCACAGCATGTAAGGTGCTTTTACACCTTATTTGACACTATGTAGTGTTTTTCATAAAACATATGTCAATTTTATAATAGATGAATATGTTCCCCCCTGTTTCATTTTGTTTGTTTGATTTATATGTATTCTTATTCTTTATTCCGTATATTTCATTGTCTTACAATGATTATTATTGTTAAAAAATGAAAATCTTTCAATAAAAAATATTTGACAAAAAAAGAGTGTGCTCGGTGCACTATTTTCCATCAGTCAATAGCCCTACATGAATTGATAGATAAGCTGAGGGACCATCTAATAATCCAACTATTAGATAACTGGTAATACAAGTCTGCTACTTTTCTTATGCTGGCAGTTGTGTACACCCATAATTAGTTCAATAAAATGTTTGTTAATATTTTAAAATACTGCATGCATTTATTCATTTAAAGCATATAATGCCACTTAAGTTGAAGATGTCTGCATACAGTTACAAGATAATTGAAACGTTTAAAAAACATACATTTTTTGATACATTTTTTGAGATGCTTAGATATATTCAACATTTTTTGTTGTTGTTGTAATGTCCATTCAAAAAGAAGATATCCACATTGTTTGAAAGAATGAAATATTACATGGAACAGATTGCTTATATTTATTACATGTGGTTTAAAGGAAGTGTTCTATAAACAGTGTTATGTCTGGATGTATTTTCATATCATTATCAAGTATTAAACTTATAAATAGATTTATTGAGATTTTTTTTTCTTCACTTCATTCTAAAGTAAACAAGATGATGAGAGGAGACATAAAAAAGGGAAGTATTTCGAGCACCTACAAATAAATAAGGATTGGTTGCTTCCTGGGAATTAGATATATCAGCAAATGTTTCTGCTCAAAGTGACTATGTGGAGCCGGAGTTCTAGGAATAACATTATCGAAGATTACAGAAGGACCTCTATGTCAATGTTCTAACTCATTAAGGGTCATAGAGTGTACAGTGTTTTAATTATATACATCAATTGCTGGAACTTTTTTTTTTGAGAGAATAGGTTATTAACATCTTGAAAATTGTTATCACAACATTTACTTTTTGAAAGGAGGAAGCTTAGAACATGTGTTATGATCTAATACAAAAAGGGAGCACTGGATACATCCATACCAGAGTTCCATAAAAGGGAGAAAATAAGAATCAACTTCAAGATTAGTTTGGAAAATGTTACGAAAGAGGAAGAACTGAATTATTCTAAGATTAAATGATTCATAGGAAAGATTTGGGGCAAGTATTTATTATATGGGAAACTATGGTGTTACTGCTAATTGTCACTGAAAAATGTGAACTTAAAGGGACACTACAGGCATAAAAACAACTTTAGCTTAATGGAGTGATTTTGGTGTATAGATCATCCCCCTGCAATCTCACTCAGTACTCAATTCTCTGCCATTTAGGAGTTAAATCACTTTTATGCAGCCCTCGTCACACCTACCTGCATGTGACTTTCACAACTTTTCTAAACACTTCCTGTAAAGAGAGATCTAATATTTAAACTTCTTTTATTATACATTCTGTGTAATTTAGAATTTTTTATCTCCTTCTCTATTAATAGCCTTCTAAACCCTGCAGGAGCCTTCTGTGTGTGATTAAAGTCCGATTGTGTTATACACCCTATCTCCTATAGACTGTAAGCTCATTTTAACAGGGTCCTCTTCAACCTATCGTTCCTGTTAGTTTTCTTGTAATTGTCCTCTTTATAGCTAAATCCCCTCTCTTTTTATATTGTAAAGCGCTATGGAATCTGTTGGCGCTATAAAAATGGCAATAATAATAATAATTTGCAGAGCAGGATATAGAAGCTTCTAAAGCAAATTAGCATCTGATTGAAAATGAAACCTATTTTTTAATCTAGGCTGAGGGAGTCACAGCCAGGGAAGGTGTGGCTAGAGCTGCATAAACAGAAACAAAAGTGATTTAACTCTCAAATCGCAAAGAGTTGAGCAGTGAGACTGCAGGGTCATCGTCTATACATCCAATCATCTAAATAAGCTAAAGTCGTCGTAATTGAAAAATATCAAAAAGGTACCAATAACAAGCAAGGAAAGTCTCTTGGTATCAAATGTATTTCTTGAGGAATTCACAAGATGTCGAGTCAAATCCTCAGCAGCATATGAAAAAGAGAAAACAGAGGGGACCAATGGTGCAATCACGTATATCCAAACAACACTAAGGTTAAAAAGTGCCAACTCACATTTATGAGAGCTATAACCAGCTCCAGGTAAAACAGCATACAGTGGTATTTAAACTCCCCACTTGTAGGATATTTCTCTCACGGTATTTGCAGCTCCAGGAGGGAGGTGACGGTTCCAGGGCCCCAGTCAAGCTACAGCAACTGAGGGCAAGAAGTGCTGTGGTCTATCCCCTGTTCCAGCTAGTAAGCGGTCCTTTGGCGGAGGTACCCAGTCGGGGTGCCAGGTGATCCGTTACATTGGTGGCAAGCGGTGGGATGGCTTCCTAGCTTTGGGAAAACCAGCACCACTTCAGAGATGGAAGGCACGTATCGTCGGGCAGCATCCCACTGCTACCACCAAATATAACAGATCACCTGGCTCCCTGACTGGGTACCTCCATCAAAAGACCACTCCCTAGCTGGAACAGTGGATAAACCATAGCTTGACGGGGGCCCTGGAACCGTCACCTCCCTCCTGGAGCCGAAGGGGAAATTAGCTCAGACACCTCCAGGCACTGGACGACACTCAGTCCTGGGAACTCTGGAACCAAAAGGGAAATTAGCTGTAGTCCTTACAAGGACTTTCCCAGTTGAATCTCCTGCAAGCTGAAACAGCAGACACAGGAGCAAATCATCTTTCCCTCCAATAACTGGACGACAAACAGTTTGGAGTGTAAGCAGGAATCTCAAGTTTAATGGGACACACTGGCCTTTTATCCAATTTTACAGGCAAGTGGAACACCCCTTGGATCTGATGTGGCACAGGAACAGAAATCTCCAGGCAGAAAAAACACATTTTTACAAAGTTCAGAAAGTACACCAAAATCCAACATATCCCCATAAAAGTCACATCCTCTGATAGCCCCAATCTGGGTGAACAACATATCCATAAATCACCCAGAACGGTTCAGGGGTTCAGGACTTTCCTGGAAGTCATAGTTTTGACCGACCACAAGCATGGCCCCATGCCCAAAACAGTTTCAGGGAAATCAGTGCTTACAGTCGGTCAAGTTTGCTAGTGTTTTACAGGTTTCCCTGTGGGGCCCATAGTCTGTGTCAGGAGGCTGGCAAGCAGGTTCCTCCAGGAGCTCGTGGCAAACTCACTTAAAAAGGGGAGATTGTCACAAGGACTAAGTAATATTGCAAGGGAAGGGGTTGTGTGGCCATCTTAGGAGGGCAAATGAATAAGCTATAGGTATAACTGTGGCCATATTTGAGGGGGTGGGGGGAAGGAAAACACAATATATACAGTATTATAAGAATTGGAAAAAGAAATTATAAAACAGATTAAAATAGGTATATTTGACTAGATGTATAAGTAAAATTTAAAAATAAAGTTATACAATAATCTTAAAGGGAAAGGAGAAGGAAAAATACATACATAAAAATAAAATTTAGAAAAAATTAAAGAGGTAAAAATCAACATTAAGACCATCTGGAGCAAGAGTTTTTAAAAGGAAGACCCAGTACATTTCTTTTTGGCTAATAATTTTCTTAAAATCTGCACCCCCTCCAAGGAATTTAACATTTTTGTATTCCTATTTAATGCCTATCGTGGCTAAGGTTTTTTTTTTTGCCTTGATTTCTTCAATCCACTTCTCAATGGCCTTGTGTGTTTCCCAACTTGCCCCATTACACTCTATAATGAATGCAGCAGCAAGGCTCATCTGCCTGTTCACAAGTAACTCCCATCTCTGTCAGTCCCTACATTTGGCTTCACGTAAGATATAGGGCTCAATTTTAAATTCTGGTACTTGCCTATAATTCCCTACATAATGCTGCTCCAATCTACCTATCCTCCCTAATACACTATTATGTCCCGCCTAAGCCCTAGCACCTCTCGCATCCACCTTAGAGACTTCAAGGCTGCACTGTTCCTGTGGAACTCCCTTCCATTCTCCGCTAGACTGTCACCCGGACTTCATTCCTTCATAATGTCATTGAAAACTCACTTCTTCCGGAAAACATATCAATTAAAGTGTTAATAGCTTCACCTCCATGCACCCTGATTCCTTTCCTGCAACTAAAACACATCACTGAATACTATTCTAGCAACTTACTTTGCTACCCTTCCCTTACATTTTGTGTCACTATATCCCACTTCCTCTAGCATGTAAGCTCATCTGAGCAGAGTCCCTAACCCCCTCTGTTAATGTGCATTCAACTAGTCTGGTTACATATACGTGTCTGTTAATCCACCCATTATACAGCGCTGCGGAATTTGTTGGCACTTTATAAATAATAATAATATG
The DNA here is from genome assembly GCF_036172605.1 of Pelobates fuscus. Classification (NCBI taxonomy): domain Eukaryota; kingdom Metazoa; phylum Chordata; class Amphibia; order Anura; family Pelobatidae; genus Pelobates; species Pelobates fuscus. The sequence goes on along the minus strand of NC_086317.1, from coordinate 352,931,637 downwards.
TGGAAAAAAATTAGAACTAGAGTCAGCTGTACAATTCTCCTGCTTTTGCTTTAATCATATGACTACCCTTTCCATATCCCTCTCCCGCCCATTGAGAATATTAAATAGGTCAAAGATCATCTATTAATTTACAATTTGTCTCACTATCATTCTGAAAGATTTTGTTAACTATTTCCATGTGGCAGTTGGTTTGGGAATGGTTTGGGAATAGTATACAGATGTTTGAACATATTTCATTTACAGTAGTTTCTATACTCCTTTCATTAGCTCCTTTGGAACCAACGTAGTCCTTATGGAGGATTACATAGACTATTTGACACTATGGCAATTTATTTCAGCAGAACTACCCTGTGACGTTATACAATTTAAATGGACACTTCAAGTACTTGAACCCAAAATTCAGTCATTCCTCGGCAGCTGCATTGTCTATAGAAACACACAAAAAAAATTACCTGAGGGTGCGGAGCTTGCCAGCAAAGCCGAGCAGAGGCCATTTCCCTCAGCACCGACCGACTCTGGGCTAATCTGGTAAAAATCACCTACTATAGTGGCCATCCAGCGCAGACTGCCCTCTCCCTTGCTGCTACAGAAAGCTCCTGCATCCATTGATGCCTTTCTTTCAGGCACTGAAAGCTGTAAAGTCGAGGCGCAAGGGAGAGGATCTCTTTCCTAAGCGGGCCGTTCAGCGAGAGTGCTGTGAACCCTGCACCGCGGCCCATGCAGCCGACCACAGCTCCTACACAGACCACAGGGCGGAAGACACAAAACCCCACACCTGGAGCGGTGCCTGACTCCAGAGATATAGGCACCCTGTTACTGATGCAATTCCTACCCAAGATGTTGGGCGAGGAGAACGTGAGCATGCCAGCACCTCCAGAACCCCTGGATGGCGGGGGACACTCAATTCATGTGAAAGCCTGACAGTAACTAACCAGCTGAAAGCCCTGACAGGCAATCTTGCCAGAAAACAGGACATTCAGACCCACCTGCATGATATCCAAAAGCTGTGGGCAACTGACCTAGCAGTGATAAGGACAGAAGTCCAGCAAGTCACAGACAAAATTAAGGCCACAGAGGAAGATGTGATGAACCTGCGTACAGAGGTACATAACATGAAGGCCTCTTTCCACACACTCCAAACCACCCAACAGGCACACACCACCCAACTCTCAGCTCTTGAAGACCACCTTAGGCGTAACCACATAAAAATAAGAGAGTCCCAACCACAATCACGGCGGATGAACTGCCTCATTATCTTCGCCGCCTGGTGGCAACTGTGTTATCCCCCAAGTGGCCAACAAATTCAGCATTGATGGGACCTACAGACTGCCTGGAGCACCTAAACTACCCACAACGTCCCCACGTGACGTCATCATGCGCTGCACCGACTCCCAAGACAAGGGGAGACTGAGGGGCAAAATGCCCTATACGTTTGAGGACTCTCAAATTTATGTATACCAAGACCTGACCAGAGCCACCTTACACTGGTGTAGGTCTCTTCACCACGTTACAACAAAGCTGCGCTCAGCAGAAATCAGCTACAGATAGGAAGCTCACAGATCCCTACTGGTAACCCACCAGGACAGTACACATAGACTTGGCGCAGCCGCGGAGGCCGCAGCATTCTTAGTGACAATAGGCCTCTCTGTGACACCCTCCAAAGTGAGCCACCAAACCGCACCCTACGTCTGGGACCCGACCAATGTGGAGTCCTTTGTACCAAGAAGACATGCTCCTTCGACAACCTGACTACACCTGCTGACTGTAGTGCTACTAGCCACTGTGCAGTTAAATGTTCTTGGTTCTGTTTTCACTTATTTGTTCCTCTCTTTTATTTTACATACCTCTTCTTGCACATCTGTAACCTGGTTTTATACTAACCCTGTTAGCTTGAAATATGCTCTGAAACAGTTACCTCGTGTATACGGGCCCCCGAGAAAACGGATACGGGGGAGACACAAATATCGATTACCCCTTCTCCTCCCACGCTAGTCCCTTTACCTCTGGCAAGCACATACCTATCCCCCCCCCGCCGCTCCCTATGTTAGGAGCAATCTAAAAGCTGATACATATACACCCCCTTCTGTCCCAACCCTGGCTCACAGCATATCACCAGTAGACCCACCTAGTTGGCTCCTAGTATCATGCTGTTGTTCTCCCTCCCCCTTCCTGGGGAATCTCTACATGGTAATTACCATGAGAATAGTACTCTCCCCGAGACTCACTCCTGAGTTACTAGCATGTTACAAGATCCCGGGCACTCTATGTTTGTTCACTTCTCATTAACAAAAAATGTGCTGAATGTATGACATGCCTTGATATGATGCGATACTCCTGTCATGTTTCACATTATGTCGAAGAGAAATCATTGTTATATTGTACCGCCAGCACAAGAAAAATAAATAATTAAAAAAAAAATTACCTGAAACTACCCAAAACCATAATTCATATTTGACAAAGGGGTTTTTATTTTTTTCCTTGAATACAAATCTAGAAGAAACATTCAAATTATTATATTGCTATTTTACTTTAACAAATATGCATGCTAACTCAAAAACTACTCTCTAGCAACAGTGAGAGACAAATCACAAATGATCAACTCTAACATAAAATAAGGAGTAGGCCCTTTCTGCTTTTGTCAAATTGTCCTCCTTTTATTTTACCAAATGAAGCCTGACATGAATTAGTTGTAATTCTTTGGCTTGATTCTTTTTCCAAATATTTATAATTTCTTTAAAAAATTCCTTTCTTCTAAAGAGCATGGTACTTACAGGAAGAACAGAGTGTCAATATGCAATCAATCGTGTATAACAAAGAGACCATTCCAATACTTTCATAAAGATTGTAAACATTTTCTGCCGACCCCATCTCCAGCCTCAAAAGCTATAACAATCATTTCTCCTTGAAGGTTGCATGAACAGCCCCAAAGAGAGGATAAAAAGAAAAAAGGACAGAAAAAAGGGAAAGAAAAGTGAGAGAAGATAAAAGAGGGAAATGAAGGTGTGGAAAAGGGGTTCGAGGAAAGGGCATTCCTGTCTCTGCAGGGGATATCCCAGATAGCTTTGACCTCTGAAAAGACAGTGATCTCTCACATTCTCTCAGGGCAGATGAGTGACTGTGATTCCACAGAGGCCAACGAGCCGGATGATGCAGGATACTGTATGCTCATTCAGGGTATTCAGTTTGTCTGTAGATTACAATAAAAAATCCAGTTTACTACTTGTGGCGATATGTACCTGGTGTCTCGGGCACTGAAAGTGTACCAGTTCAGGCACGCTATTGTCCGTGTGTTTCTTTTACCTAACCTGCACCACTAATTGCTCCACTAAATGCTACGACTCAGATTTGGTAGCATATCCACTGTCAATGCAGGATATATTGCAGAGTTGATCCGGTTATGGCATAGTTATTCTATCTAACTAAAAACTGCTAGCAATTCTCTTATGAGCAATCAGATTATAGCACACCTTGGTATTACAGCAAAGAAAGAGACAAGCCAGCTTCTTTTTGATGTAAGCAGGGGCAAATTACTTTATTTTTTCATTTCACGTCAGGATATACAAAACTACACCCTTCACTCTACATTCCCCTTTTTCCCTGTGCAAGTCCACCGTGACAACAAAAGGTTGTCTTGATCGGCTAGCTAGATATCTAGACCCAACAGTTTGTCACTTATAGTACAGCATTTAACTTAATCAACCTACAAAAAAATACAGGTACATACACACAATACTGAGATGACTATATACATTGCAAACAGTATCTCATAGCGTCTGCTCACTTAGCCATGAAAACACCATGAGGCGCCGCAAGCTTGTACAGAACAAATTAGGGGGATCAGCCCATCCATCACACTACTTTTCCCCAATAAACACTGTATGGATAACTTTGAACAATATTTATTTTTGTTTTAAAAGTGATAGACTAATTATTGTAATGAACTCCTGAGCATACTTGATGGACAACTACTGAAAAATTATAGAAGATCCACAATCCACTAATATGGAACTTGAGTCTTAGTACTTTTGGAAAGACATCACATTGTGACATGTTGTTATGGATAAAATACTAAAATGTATTTTTTACTATTATACATTTGTGTCTTATTTGTCACACATTACCTAATATCCTGGTAAGAGGGTCATAATGTCTTACACATGTGTGTTCAGTAACTATCCTCCTACCTTCCCCCCCCCTTCCCATCGAGCAAGCCTCGTGTAAGAAATTCCTCCCCCACTTCCTTTGTGCCAGTTAACAGCTATATGCCACGTGTAACCAAGATGGAGCTGGAATATGGGTGGGAGAACTCTGTAATGATGACATCACATCCTGTAGGGTGGGTTTAGACAAGACCCCTTAGACTGTTAACCAATTGTTGAATGTATACTGTATGTTTAAACTGTGACTCTATACGTATTTCTGCTTTAAGAAGGAGCTCCCACTCCAGGGAGTAAAGCATTCCTCAGGTTTTTCACTGATCAGAAACTTTGTCTCCGGTGTGAATTACTTCTAGGGAAAGCGTGCACTCATTAATCAATCAATTTGGAAGGAGTAGATAGACAAATAATCAAAGTTTTCTTTGATCTAAATCAATGTCTACTGATGTAGTGGTGTCCAGTGTGCCATAATCATCTCAGTTATTGTCTTAGTTTTTTCTAAAAAGAAACTGCGCCACTATTTTACTTTGTAAGATCCTTAAAAAAACATAGGTGATCCTAAGCATGTGCAATATATTGCTGTAATTATGAGAATAAGCCTTCCGTAGTAAGAGACAACTGATGATAAATGTCTTGAGGGGGCAATATAAGCATTGTTACATTTAGCTAAAAATCATCTTATTTTATTATATTGCTAGAATTTTATCGAACTGATATTACAGTCTTTATGAGCTTTACGAAAAGATGCTATTGTTATGTACAACTCGAAAGTGACAGTGCGGCTTTAATTTTTTTAATTTGTTTTCTGATACCAACATTCAGAATGCATGCCTTGAAACCATCAACTGTCTTAACTATCTTTACCAATTCCCTTACACAGATTAGTGATTTCATTGTGAATCCAGCTTTTTCTGAAATTGTAAAAATGGATCTTCATATTAAACAAAACTTCTTTAAGATAACAGTGTTATTACTATCAGGTAGCCTGGTTATATAGCAATATACAATCACGGCCGACATTAGTCCTTCAGGCGCCCTGTGTGAAATTTTTTTACAGCACTCCTCCCTGGTCACATGATCCGCTCATCCATGTATAGTGTATAAATAGGAACGTTACTTAATTAATAATTATTCCAGAACCAAAAAAACAAATATTCATTCCCTTTTCCCTGTTGTTACCTTGCAGGGAAGGGGGCATGCTGATTTCTGGTGGTCCAGTGTGTTGGGAATCTGCTCTCTGTGTAATATTTGTTATGGGTGTATTAACTGTGTGATACTTGTGTGTATTGACTATGTGTGACATGTGTGATGGTTATTTAATTCAGATTTTGTTTTTAAAAATGCACATAAACCCATCTGTGAATGCAGTTGTGTATTTTTGCAGTGTCACATGCATACAATCCCACAGTCAGACACACAGTCACATGCACACAGTTTTAAACATACACTGTCAAAAACATTCAAATGCACACAGTTATACACATACACTGTCAAAAACATTCACATGCACACAGTACCAGGCACATAGTCACTCGCATACTCTCACACACAGATTTTCAGGCAGCCACATACAGTCACAGGCAGACACACACACACACACACACACACACATTATGGGCACTGGAGGAAGAGTGGATTCACTGCAGTCCCTGGTATGTAGTTGTTAGGGAAGCAGGGACTCCTTCCTGCTTCCCTTCAATATGCAGCTGTAACCAGGCAGTGGGTTCAGGCTACATGCAGTTCTGCCCCCGCTGCCCATTTAGCTCCAACCACATCATAGTTAGCTCCACTCCCACATCTCTTACTTGCTTTTGACATTCAGCCTCCATGTGTGTGAGCTGTATCAGCTGTCTTGTTCCCTGTCGGGCTGCACAGCTCGCACACCCCCAAGGCCAATGTATGTACTATGATTGATTATGATAGAAATGTTAGGGAAACATAGAAATTCAACAAACAGTAGGGAAGTATCAAAACATATATTGTAATAATAATATATCTTGGAGAAAAAAGGAAACTATGAACAAACAGATATATACATTTTAACACAAACTTTAAAATACATAATTTTCAAAAATAAAAAAAATAGAATATTAAAGAGTCATTTTTTGAACTTTGTAGCGAATTGAAATCCCAGTGGCAAAATGCATGCTAGAATAGCTGACCTGGACTATGCAATCCCTACAATACAACGTTTAGCCAATAGATCCCCAAGTGGAGGTTTTGGATTCTCTCCCAATGCCAAGAGCACTCACGATGCAAGTTAGATGAATCACTTGACCTCTACTCTAGGGTTGCACTGTTCGTTCAATTTCTATGATGACAACGGTCTATTTCTTAACAGCAAGATAACTTTCATCTTGCTCTGAGAAACCTGTCCAGATCCATTAAGGGATAAAAATCTGTATCACCTGCCAAGTATTTTAGGAGCACAGTGGTCAGTAATTCGACCATGTGAAGGTGCTTTAAATCAGGAAGAAAAGAAAGCTTGAAATACACCGGGCTAGGGGAGGATTTTATGAAATGCAGATCCACACTGCTGGTTAGTTGTTTATTCTCTCTCTGTGTCAATGTGTCCTAAATGCCAGTTATTTCCTCTGTCATTTACTGATTTTTGAAAGCAGTAAAGCAAATCTTTATTTAAACATTTAAACATCCAGGATATCCAGCATACATATAGGAATGTAATAATTTCTGGACAGTTTTTGGTTATGTCTTTAGTCTGGCATGTGTGAATGATCCTGGATTAAGTGGATTTGTGTGCTGTCTACATTTTCAAGTATTTTCAGAGAATAATAAATATCCAGTGGATCTAGTCCACTGTTTTCAATCTTTTTAATTTTACCAAAGTTCCCGAGGTAATAAAAACTCAAGATAACAGTTATCAGGAGTTTTGTTATTTAAAATTAAATAACTCTTTTATACCATTTTAATACACAGAAAAAAAAAGTTTTTTGTTTTTTTTTAATACATTCGTCCCATCCAAAAAAATGCCACTTTTGAAGGAATTATCCAGACCCTGCTTTATGTGTGTAGAGTGTGTCCTCAATTTTTCAATTAAGAAAAAGTGCAGATTTTAATCAAAATTGTCTCTGTGATTAGAGGTTGTATCTGTCGCCTTGACTGCTACCACTAATAACCAAGCTTTCACCTCGCACTGCTCTGTGACTGATACTCCAAGTACCCATTAATGTTTACACTGCCTACCCCTCTCTGACAGCTGTTCCCCCTTCCACTATTCAGTAATGTAATTCAATCTCATATTCCCATTAGTAATTTATCTCTGACTTTTAATCCTAGTAAAACATTCATCAGGAAATGGGGTCCACATACCCTAATTTGTCTTCTCTCAGTCACCTGTTTATTCCAGAACCATGCTTACCCAGGATAATGCCTCTGAAATCTTCCTGGCCTCAGACAAGTTAAAATATATATTTATTCCTTATGTTTTTGCTTGATTGTTTGTAATAAATATTGAATAATGGAAATAATCAAATAGAATAATAGAAAAAGGTTTTGAGTCTCTCATACTGTACATTCTTATAAATGTATCAAGGTTAATGATTTTATTTTGTTGTGATAGAGGTAATATGTAACATTTAGCCATATGTACTGTGTACCAGAAAAATGTTTGGCTCCCATGTGTCAGAGAAACTACACTCACCCTGCAACCTCTCCGTTGCTTTAGGGGAAAATTAAAATCAATGAACAGTTAGATGGAGAAAAGGGTTTCAAAATAACTGCATTTCTCTCTTTCATCCGACCGAGTCTATACTTCAAACACTCGAAAGAAATACAATTTCTTGTTTTCCAAATGTATTGGAGCATATGTAGTATAATTTTCAATGGTAACATTTGCAGGAAATTTACTTTGGTATATGGGTATACGTAATTTAAATGTAAGTAAATTATATCAGTACCTGTCAAAACAGGTGCACATCAACATATTTGGCAGGCTAAACATTTTTTTAAAAAAACAACAACCTTTTTTAACCACTTTTTTTTATCTAAACCCATATTTTTCACCTTGGATAAGTTTATTTCTATTTTTTTTCATAGATCTTCAGCTGATTAAGGATATAATTAAATTTAGGGTGCTTACAGTATTGTTGGAAACAGAATAAAGAACATGTGAATACATTATACATAGATAATAAATAATGCTAATGCGTTAAGAATTGTAGTCATGTTTAGCATAATATTGTAGAGGAATGTAATGTTTCAAAACATTAACAGGCTGCAGACATGTTATCGATGTGGTCTGAGGTCTGTTACATTGACATCTGCAAGCATTGCACCTTTTTGTTTACTAAAAGGAGGTAGCATCTGCTTCCATTTGCTCAAATTACTATGGATATAAATGGGAAATGTGTTCATTAATGTTGTTTTGCATTTTCAATTGGAATACCAGAATGGCCTGCATGTTTCATTGAATAACTTGATCCACATGGTGGAAATAACAGTCAAATCTCAGGATATTCTTCAAACAAAAATTCCTTATGAAAGTTTAGTATCTCTATCACCATGTGTTTTCCCTATAGCTTGTACACGTATAGTATTCATTAGTTGTATAATGTTTTGAGAATGTTTTTGTCTTCAAGAACATGCCATCTACATAATTATGTGTCATTGCTGTCCAATGTTGTGTGGCATAAACATGTATCTACCAGATCTGTTGCTGGTCATTATATCAGGAATTTAGTCGCTTAGTTGGCAGGTCCGTCTTTAACGCGGGGCAAACGGGGCAGCTGCACCGGGCCCAGTTACTCCTGGGGGCCAGAAGCAGCTGCATCAGGGGCTCGCGGGCCTTAACCATTTCTCCCCCTCGGCTGGTAACCAGAACACTAAGGAGGCCCACCAGGTGGTCCATGCACAAAGGGCCACCCGGTGGGCTTCTGTTAGCAGGGACCCGGTCGCTCATTGAGGTGCTTTAACAGCGTGACCTGCCCCGAGAGATGATTACTGTGCTTGCTTGGCCAGCAAACTCACCTGACGTGAACCCCATAGAGAATCTATGGGGCATTGCCAAGAGAAAGATGAGAGACATGAGACCGAACAATGCAGATGAGCTGAAGGCCGCTATTGAAGCATACAAGTATTCCATAACACCTCAGCAGGGCCACAGGTTGATAGCTTCCATGCCACGTCACATTGAGGCAGTAATTGCTGCAAAAGGGGCCCAAACAAAGTACTGAGTCCATATGCATGCTTATACTTTTCAGAGGTCTGATATTGTACACTCCTTGTTTTATTGATTGCATGTAATATTCTAATTTACTGAGATTGTGGATTTGGGGTTTTCATGAGCTTTAAGCCATAATCATCGCACTTATGACAAATCACGGCTTGAACTATCTTGCTTTGCATTTAATGCATCAATCTCATATATTAGTTTCCCCTTTTACATTGCATTACTGAAATAAATGAACTTTTGCGCGCTATTCTAATTTTCCGAGTATCACCTGTATATACCAAAGCCTTGAGAACCAGCTGCATTCGTGAAAATATCCAAATCCCAATTGGATACAAAATAACTTGGCCAAATCGTGGAACCACTAAAGTTGCATAAAAAAGCATTCCAAACATGTAAATCTTCTTTAATCTGTCTAGAAATTCTTACATGGTGGTGCGGATTTTTAAAACCAGCTGTAGCTCTGGACATATGTCTGTAAAAATCCCTAGCCATTGGCATTACTCTTGAAACAAAATTTAGCAAACCTAACACAGACGGCAAATTTTTAACTGTCGTTTTATTAACATCGAATAAATGAGAAATTTCACGTTCATTCTGACAATTTTATCTTCAAGCAAACAAAACTAAATTTTTTCAGAATCAATATTTATACCTAAAAATTGCAAACATGTACCAGGCCAAACTATCTTTTCTTTTGCCAAAGGCAATCGACATGTAAGTTTGCAATAAATGAAAGAATTCAGAAGATTCAGCTTTCCCAATAAAAAGAAAATCATCCAAATAATGAATAACTGAATGTAAACCCGAAACCTAGTTAAGAACCCATTCCCAAAAACTCGAAAAACTTGCAAAATAAAAACAAGAAGCAGAACATCCCATAGGCATACATTTGTCAAAATAAAATTTTCCTTCGAATTGAAAACCCAATGAACCAAAGCAGTCGGGGTGTATATGAAGTAACCTAAATGTTAATTCAATGTCACCTTTGACATAAGAGCATTCTGACCGCACTTCCTAACCCATTTCAGTGCATCTTCAAAGGAAGTGTAAGACACAGAAATAATGGCGGTATCCACCTCATCATTCAATGATGCACCTTGCTGGTAAGACAAATGGTGAATTAATCTATAGGTACCTTTCTCCTTCTTGGGAACTATACCAAGTGGCAACACTCTAAAATATGGAAAAGGGAAGACTGAAAACGGCCTTCCACTCTCCCTAAAGATATTTCTCTACCAATCTTATCTCTAACAATACTAGTATTTAACATAAATAAACTAAGATTTTCAACAAACTGAACTGATGAACTACAAACATGAATTCTAAAACCAAATAAAAAAACATATTTAACTGACTGCACTATCTGCTGGTTTGGATAGCATTTTAAATAAGGGTGCAGATTTTGTACTTTCACTGGGGTCCATGCTCTTAGAAATCTGCTCTCTGGTGGCAGCACCCTGCCTCTTAAGGACAGATGACTTCCAGCACAATTCATCCATTCATGTCTGAACCTGCAAGAATTCAATCATTTACACTATGACTCATTAAAAGACTAACAAACACCTTTAGGACGTATTTGCAACCCACTTGCCAGAATCTGTGGCCTATATTGATTCTGTGGAATCATGCTTGGTAGAATAATGCTTACCCAAGAACCAACATCCTTCAAACCCCATTTTAAATTCTTATGCACTGATAATTTCTGACAAAATATTTCATAATAGTTGTACCAAGAAAATCCACCAAAATTTTTGAAAACCTCTAATATAGATTCTAGATCATGAAAAAGACCACTAGGCTTATGTGCATGATGCTCACAATAAACACTAGCAAAATACAAAAAAGCCTGAAGCCAATTATTAAAGGACCGGGGTACCGGTCGTTTCCTGTCTTCATCTCTTTCTTGCCTTGGCAAAAATTCTTTAGAGGCGGGCAATAAGGAAAGAATATCTATACATTCATAATTCTATATTTACTCTTTATTGCCTTTAGTTAAATGAAAACCAATAGGTGATGCTTACCACGCCAAAGCTTCCTTTAAACAATACTTATTAACAGGCGTACTGTTCTTGTCAGGACGGTTAATCAAATTAACCGATGCAGGTGATTTTGACAATTTCAAACTATCTTGTAGCCAAGCCATAGCTGGACTACCAGCTTTACCCTGAATAGCCTGAAATAAAAACCCCTAGGGCCTACCCCAGCTTAGCATCAAGAGAAATCCCAGAGCAGGACTCACCAGTCGAATTGTCCATCCCATCGGAGGGCGCAGTATACGAGGTGCCAGCTTGTTCACCGACTTCAATGACCGGTACTTAATCCATTTCAGTGACCTGACATGATTTCTTCTTCCTTTTCCCTGAAACTTTAGCTTTCTTGCTCCCTCTGGTGGATGATGGGGAATAAATTACTCTTAATTTACAAATTATCTTCTTCCTACCCTGAAGTAAACTTCTGTCACTCAAACATAAAGACATTTGATGCTCCTCCTCAGAATATTCCCCTTTAGCAGCTTCCTCCTCCTCAGGCTCTATAACATCCAGTAATGAATCCTGTGGGCGTGAATCAATTTGAGAGGAAGGGGAAGTCAACAGACACTGCATGAGCCATTAAGCACCTTCACTGCTGAATGCCCTCCTCTTAACTTCCTCAATCAAATGCTCCATAGTTATATTCTTAATAAACCACAAAGAAAATTGCTATGAGGGAAATAAAAAAGAAAAACAGCTTTACATTAAACTTTTCTTCTTTCCTCTGGCGCCAAATATCACCTCAAGGTGCCTTATATTTTGTGGTTTTTCCCACTCTCGAGTGCCCTCATGGACAAGCGCACCAATCTTGCATTGAGGCTCACCAGGGTATTGCAACAGCCGTTACTGATGCCTTCGCGACTGATAGCAGTGTGTGCAGCAACTTTGAATAACCCCGCGACACACATGTCAATTGACTAGGTACATTATTTTGTGCTGGCTACTAAGTTTGCTTCATAACTTAGGAAAGTTCAGTGCCTGCATGTAGAGGGTGGAGACACTGAATGTTTGGATGCATTTTAGGCAGCCATGACACAGGAAGGATCTCTAACAGCTATCTGAGGAGTGGCCAGTGGAGGTATCCCTAGGTTGTAATGTAAACACTGCATTTTCTCTGAAAAGACAGTGTTTACAGCAAAAAGTCTGAAGGTAATGATTCTACTCACCAGAACAAATTCTATAAGTTGTAGTTGTTCTGGTGACTATAGTGTCCTTTTAATGCATTATACCTATACAATGCAGTTAAAAATGTAAAGGCTCTATTACAGCCTTACATTATTTATTAAAGGGACACTATAGTCACCAGAACAACTACAGCTTATTGAATTTGTTCTGGTGAGTAGAATCATTACCTTCAGGCTTTTTTACTGTAAACACTGTCTTTTCAGCGAAAATGCAGTGTTTACATTACAGCCTAGTGATAACTTCACTGGCCACTCTCTTAGATGGCTGTTAGATATCCTTCCTGGGTCATGGCTGCCTAAAATGCATCCAAACATTCAGTATCTCCTCCCTCCGCATGCAGACACTGAACTTTTCCAATAGAGATTCATTGATTCAATTCATCTCTATGAGGAGATGCTGATTGGCCAGTGCTGTGTTTGAATCATGCTGGCTCTGCCCCTGATCTGCCTCTTTGTCAGTCTCAGCCAATCCTATGGGGAAGCACTGTGATTGGATGAGGCCACCACTTCTAATTATGTCAGCAGACTGCTTGTTTTTCTGAGTCTAACAGCATGCAGAGTTACAGCTTCAGGCTTGAATGCAGTAAGATTTTGCTATATTTATGGAGGCATGAGGGGCCACGGGGGCTAGATGGTGGTGTTAACACTATAGGGTCAGGAATACATGTTTGTGTTTCTGACCCTATAGTGATCCTTTAAGTTTTCCATTTGTCTGGAAATGATAGACCTGTAAACTTAACTTCTGTGGCTGGGAAAGTATTTGAAGGGTAATTAAGGGATAATCAGGAATTCATTTGGAGGAGCAGTATTATTAGCAACAGGCCTGGACTGGCCATCGGGTACACCAGGCAAATGCAACGTGGGCCGCGGTGGCCATGGGCCGAGGCCGGTAGGGAAGATCACATGAGCGCCTACCCTGCTGCATTCCATGACGGGCCGGTGGGGAGATCAAAGATCTCCCTCACCGGCCCACATGTAGTATATTGTGGCCGCCGGTGGGGGAGCGAGGTAGGGAGATAGGAGAGGAACCCAGAGGAGCTCTAACTTGCAACGCTCTGGGTCTCGCGAGAGTGAACTCTAGCCCCACAGGTTAGAGTTTCTGCAGCAGCACGATACCCTCTCCCAGGCAAAAGGTAATAAAGGAGGGGGGTATAATCACTCACAACACACACCCTGCACCCCTGACACTCACAGGGCCCTCACACACCACACACACTGCACCCCTGACACTCGCAGCACCCTCACTCACACACACACACACACACTGCACCCCTGACACTCATAGCACCCTCACTCACACACACACACTGCACCCTGACACTCACAGCACCCTCACTCACACACACCCTGCACCCCTGACACTCACAGGACCCACACACACACACATACACACACACACTGCACCCCTGACACTCACAGCATCCTTACTCACACACACACACTGCAACCCTGGCACACACAGCACCCATACCCACATTGCACCCTCACACAAACACAGCACCCATCACTCACACACAGCACACACACACACACTACTCGCCTCACACACACACTGCACCCCTCTTGCACACACACTAGACCCCTTACACACACACACACACACACACAGCACCCTCACACACACACTGCACAATACTCTTTCCTGGCATTTTTGTCTCCTGGTATCCCATCCTCGGAGATACCAGAGACAAATTTCAAGCAAACACAGTGCAAGCATGTTATTAAATTTGCTTGCGCTGTGCTGAACAAATAAAGGGTCTTTTTCTCATGCTAGAGGTCTTCAGCAGAGCTCTGTGCATGTTCTGCCCAGGAAGAGCATTGAACCAACATGCTCACTTTGTGATGGGGCGTGTTTGTCATTGTTGATGACAAAACACACCCTATCTGGCCCCGCCTGCTTTTTAGTGGGCCGCTGTAATTAAAAAATGCCCGGGCCGAATTTTCTTCCCTGTCCGGCCCTGATTAGCAATAATCAACATAGTTTTAAGAAAAACATAGGTTATGTCAAACTAACCTAATTGCATTTTACTAAAAAGTAAGGAGAAGTATAAATCAGGGTGTTGCAGTGGATGTGATCTACTTGGATTTTTCCAAGACATTTGATATGATTCCCCACAATAGGTCAATGTTAAAACTAAAAGAAATTGGTCTAGATGAAAATTCTTGTTCTTCAGTAAAGCATTGGCTTAAAATTAAAGTTCAGAGAGTTGTCAGTAATGGTAAATTGTCAAGCTGGACATTTATCATTGATAAAGGGACAAGGTTTCGAAAAGTCTGCACTTTGAATGCTCAAAATAAATTTGGGCTGCACTAGTGGGCCCCTATAACTAAGATGAATACTTTGGATTGCTGGGCAAAAGTGGTAAGTGGTGTCCTACAGGGTTCTGTTCTGGGGCCGCTTCTATTTTTCATATTTAAAAATGATCTTGAAATAGGCTTTGAAAGCCATGTTTCCGTGTTTGCAGATGGCACAAAACTGTAAAAGAACACAATGTGAGCAGGATATTGTTGCAGAGGGATTTAGACAGATTGGGGGTCTGGGCATTTAAATGGCAGATGAAATCTAATGTAGAAAAATGCTAAATTATACCCTTCTAGGTAAAGAATGCTCAAGGAACTTACACCGTAAATGGTAGTGAATTAGGATAACAACACATAAGAATAATTTGGGAATTGTTATAGAAAATAAACTAGGCAACGATATCCAATGTCAGTTGTCAGTTGTTAAGGCCATTATCATGTATAAATAGGGGCATTCATTCTCGGGGATGAAAATATAATATTTAAAAAAAAAAAACAGAATCCCAACTACTCATTAGCTGAGATCAGAGGGTGGGTAGTGGGATAGAGAGCTCAGACTATACAATCTATAAGGGATACAAAAACAACCTTAATTAATAACTAGATCATAATTACTGAGAACAAAAAGAAAAACAGAAATCCACCACACGTGTAACGTCTCTGGGGCTTGGCCGAAAAAGGCGAGAGTAGAGGTAAAGGTACAGGAAAAGATAGGGAGATAGATGGTATTCACCAAACAATTAGTTACAGGACAGAGCTGGATTATCGAGAGACAACAATTCCCTATAGCAATAACTTAAATACAGGTCCATGCTTCCCTCATATATGCATAAGTTTGAACCAAAACCTAGGTACAGAAAAAAAGAGAAAAAAAAAAAACGGTGGCACAATGACTAAATGTCTATCTACAATAACCACTGGAGCCTGGAAAAAATAAAATAAAAGCAGCAAACAAGCATAAAGTATATACAGGCATTTCCTTTTTACGAACTCCCGCTTTAAGTTTTCCCGCCTTTACGAACACAATCTGGATGCTGCGCCATTTTATTTTCGCCACCAATTCGTTTCAGCGATCCGTGGATGCAGACAGCAGAGCAAGCTTTGAAGCGCTGAAAATAAGAATTTGTGGCCAGGAGAAGTCAGAAAGAGTGAAGAGGAAAGAAAGCTAAGTGCATACATGCAAACAATCCTGAATTCTGGGGGGCAGACCTCATTTTAGACTGTCACAAGAGTATTTTCTGGTGTCCACCTTTTTAGAAAGTCAGAGAAAAGTAATTATCAGAATGACACAACCACATTGGATGTACAGCTGGGTACATCACAAATGAAAACAATTGATTAATTGGTTTATCCTCCCACTCCTTCTTCCTGTCCCCAAAGTTGGCAAGTACTGCATGTAAAGTGTAAAAATCGGGTTTGTGACTCTAAGAGCTCCTGCACTACGGAGTACAAACACGCCACCACAGATCGACCCATTAACGCAAGCGACTCACGGTGACCAGGGATCCAGTCACGAAAGCATGAGAAACAGAATGGTACCGATGTGGGGCAGAATGACACAGAACGACCATGCGGCCTACAACAGAGCAGAGCCTGAGGCCTGGGGGTGACGGCCGAACTCCCGGCACGGGACCCGCTCACAGACATGATCTCAGCAAAACCCTGCTACCCCCCCCCTCTGGACTGCGGGGGATATCCCGGTCCTTGCTGGGGACGATTACCCCCACACCAGCACCTGACCAAGCGACAAAGTCCAAAGCAATGTGGGTCTGTCCAGGCCCACACAAGATGGCGGCACTGATACAGCCTACTAAAAAACGTGCATTACCTAAACCTCCCAGGAACTTACAGGAGTTCTTCGACCAGATCTGCGCCAGCCTGTGGATCAAACTTCGGGCCCAGAGACAGCTCTACAAGATGGCGATCAGAGAGGTGGCGGCGTGGTTCCGCCTGGCAATCCAGCGCCACATGGGCGGAAATACACCTTGTACACCCAGAGTGGCCCACCGGCAGGACAGGAGACCAGCACAGAGAGAAGCAACGCCAGGTGTCTGGGGTACCAGCACTTGCGCACCCAAGCCCCAGAGGGGGTCCTACCAACATGCCCGATATGCCTGTACCCCAGAGGCTCCAACCGACACTACCCGGCAGGATGTTACCCCACGTTTGGATGCTCACAGCACCGGCAGCGCCGCTGATCGGGGGGCAGTGAGGCTGGAAACCGTCGAGAGACACAGGCGGAGCTCCCCCCAGCATCACACAGGGGACAGAACCTCGATCCAAGGGGCTCACGTGCAATGCCAACGGCCCAGCAGAACGGGCGTTGGCTGACAGGGAACAACTATGGATAGAGGCCTAACCACCTCTATTAAGCACCGGGGGAAGTACCAGCACCACCGCACAGACTCTCGGTGCACCGCAATACGCTGCCCAGCTGTCTCCTATATTCTTGGACACTTGTACGTATATTTAGCTAGCGAAGGGATAGGAGCAATGTCGAATTATTTTTTGTTTACTATTTAATTTCTGTTTAACGTGCGAGATTGGCATCTAAACACTAGCTTGAACTGCATCGCATAAAGCTACCTTTACTAACCTCTCAACATGTTAATTCCACCGCTATGCTTCTGAGGCGAACATGTTGCACTATGCGCAAGCTACATCTTTATAATCAAAAGCACAACTAATATAATGAGCGACTCTACCCTAGCATGTCTTACAGTGTAGGCGGACTGTTTACTGCATCACGTATACTGCATTACCTGTACTATCTATATTGAAACTAACATAGTTAACGCATGAACCAACCCTGCATAACATATATACTTACGCTTTAATCGATGCTTTAATTAACTAATGTTAATGTTACGTTACTGTTACGTTAATTAAGCCTGATAAAATATAAAAATTGTGCCAGTTAATCATACACCCCGCATGTTAAACGTGGGAAACGCCTCAGGATTGCTTTTGGGGCACCTCAAGCCTGTCTGTATCATGCATGTGCACTACAAAAATAAAGAATAAATAAAAAAAAAAAAAATGGGTTTGTGTTTGTATGTGTGTCTGAGATTGATGTGAGTGTGTTTGGGACTGGAATTATGCCTGGAATTATACTGTACAGTACTTCTGCTATAGGTACTATACGGATTGCAGACTCTGCAGGGGGTTCCAATGATTATTTCGAGTATTACTGTAACGCTATTTATGGGCATTATGGGCATGTCAGGATGCATTAGATAGGTATTAGTTTTTTGTTTTTTTATGTTTTAGTCAGACATATCATGAAATGTAAGCCTGGTAGTGTCTGTCATTTAAGCAGTCTAGCCATATGAAGAGTTTGTCTGACATTGTGCCATATTTTGGCAGGCAGCATAGCAAGGAGCAGAAGGAGGGCTGAAGAGCCTGAAGAAAGGGGAGAAGGAAGAAAGCTCTTGAAAGCTCTAAAAATAAAAGGAGGAAAAGAGATGCAAGCCTAAAAGTAAGAGAGAATGAGAAGAGATTGAGAGCTGTAAAAATAAAGGAGGAAAAGAAAGTGATAAAGGAGAGAGGGAAGTTGAGAAAAAAGAAAGTGAAGAAGGAGGAAGGCTTAAGAGAGGTGTGAAATAAAAGAAGGAAAAAGAAAAAGTGATAAAGAAGAGAGGGAAGTTGGATAAGAAGAAAGTGAATAAGGAGGAAGGCTTAAGAGAGGTGTGTAATAAAAGAAGGAAAAATAAAAAGTGATAAAGGAGAGAGGGAAGTTGGATAAGAAGAAAGTGAAGAAGGAGGAAGGCTTAAGAAAGGTGTGAAATAAAAGAAGAAAAAGGAAAGTAATAAAGGAGAGAGGGAAGTTGAGAAAGAAGAAAGTAAAGAAGGAGGAAGACTTAAGAGAGGTATGAAATAAAAGAAGGAAAAAGGAAAGTGATAAAGGAGAGAGGGGAGTTGAGAAATAATAAAGTGAAGAAGGAGGACTCATTATGGCACCAAAAAGAAAGGATGCTACAGTCGGTGTGTGTAATGAAAATACAAAAAAACGAAAAGCCATAGCATTGGAAACAAAATTGAACATCATAACATGATGCCAGAAATTCCACTAAAGAATTAGCTTGCAAATATTCATTAAGCAAATCACCTGTGAGTACTATATTGAAAGACAAAGAAAAATATTTAAAGGAAGTAAAAAATGTGCAATCCCTGCATTCTACTTGGTATCATGCCTTAATTATAATATCCCCTTACTTCCTGGTTCCACGGAGCTTAGCCACACCTCTTTATGACCCGGTCTCCCTATTTAATCTGACCGCACCAGCTGATCGAGGCTGGATTAATGAACTACGTTCCGTACTCACGAACCGGCTGCAACATTGTTGTGAAAGCCTGCTGTTACCGGACCGGACTGGAAGACTTCAAGTTCCCTTCACCTTCCTCATCTACGGCTAAAGCTGATCTCTATCCATGCAGGATAAACCGCCTCTGAGGAAATCTCGGGAACCAGTATTCTATGTGCCGGAAGCTAAGTAAAACCTCTGTGATAAGCGTTACATCTCAAAGCTGTTATTTCCTGTCTCCAAAGTCCTTCGTTAAAGCCAACCCGTTACAGCTAACTTCAACTCATACTTGTCTCAGTTAGCTGCATCTATCTTACTTCAGTTAAAGTCTATGGAACAGTTAATTGTAACTTCTTATCACCTAATTAATTAATACTACTAAAGGACTCTTGCTGCTTCAGTTACCGTTTACTACTTAAAGCTACAGTGCATATAATTGTGGACTTCAGTTATCGTTTACTACTTAAAGCTACAGTGCATATAATTGTGGACTTCAGTTATCGTTTACTACTTAAAACTACAGTGCATATAATTGTGGACTTCAGTTATCGTTTACTACTTAAAGCTACAGTGCATATAATTGTGGACTTCAGTTATCGTTTATTACTTAATGCTACAGTACCTGTAAATTGGAATTAAAGCCAATACCAATTACTTTCTAATAAAAATTCGAACTATAAGAAATCTGCAGTTGTGTTACTTCATAACAGATGTTTAAACGTGACACTTGGATACACACGGCCGTCTTTAAAGCGG
Organism: Pelobates fuscus; assembly: GCF_036172605.1. Lineage (NCBI taxonomy): Eukaryota > Metazoa > Chordata > Amphibia > Anura > Pelobatidae > Pelobates > Pelobates fuscus. Next base: position 352,911,714 of record NC_086317.1, on the reverse strand, counting down.
GGCAAACGGGGCAGCTGCCCCGGGCCCACTCACTCCTGGGGGGCCCAAAGCAGCTACCCCGTGGGCCCCGCTGTCCGCCCACATTTTTTTATTTGCCCCCTGGGCCCGCCGGTGCTGCGGCTGCACCGGTAGCCCACACACTAAGAGGGCCCGGTCGTGCGCTGTGGCCCTTTAACAGCGCGTCCGTGTGCTTCAAAAATATCATTTACATCAGTTGCAGAGACGTCCAGATCCAATTTGTTGGCAAGAGTAACAATTGTTTCTGTGTTCTGCTGTTTTACCGCAGCAGGCTGGGAGGAAGTGACTGCCGTTAGTCACTTCCTCCCAGATAGAGTGAAGCCGCGCGGGATGGAGGAGGAGGAGGCCGTCAGGAGGGAGCTGGAGTGCAGGAGCCTCACACTCCCAATGACCTCAGCCTGCCACTGGACCCCAGGGAACCCATAAGGTAGGCTGGAGGCTGGCTTTATAAATGTAAACTTTGCATGTGTGTGTGTGTCTTACTATGTGTGTATGTGTGTGAGCATGTCTGTCAGGGTGTCTGTGTAGGTGTGTCACCATTTCTGTGTGTGTGTGTGTGTGTCTTAGTATGTCTGTCAGTGTGTCAGTATGTCTGTCAGTATGTCTGTCAGGGTGTCTGTCAGGGTGTCTGTGTGTGTCAGTATGTCTGTGTGTCTTAGTATGTGTGTGAGTATGTCTGTCAGGGTGTCTGTGTGTGTGTGTCACCATTTCTGTGTGTGTGTGTGTGTGTGTGTGTGTCTTAGTATGTCTGTCTGTGTGTGTCAATATATATGTGTGTGTCTTAGTATGTGTGTGAGTATGTCTTTCAGGGTGTCTGTGTGTGTCAGTATGTGTGTCTTAGTATGTCTGTGTGTGTCAGTATGTCTGTCAGGGTGTCTGTGTGTGTGTGTAACTATGTCTGTGTGTCAGTATGTCTCTGTGTGTGTCAGTATGTCTCTGTGTGTTAGTATGTGTCTGTGCGTGTGTCAGTATGTCTGTGCGTGTGTCAGTATGTCTGTCAGGGCCTTTGTATGTGTCAGTATGTCTGTCTGTGTCAGTATGTCTGTCTGTGTTTCAGTATGTCTGTCTGTGCATGTCAGTTTGTCTGTCTGTGCGTGTCATTTTGTCCGTCAGTGTGCATGTCAGTATGTCAGTGTGTCAGTATGTCTGTCAGTGTGTAAAAATTTAAACTGTACATGTGTGTCAGTATGTCTGTGTATCAGTATGTCTGTCAGTGTGTATCTCTGTTGTCAGTATGTATATCGGTGTATCTGTATTTAGTTTCTATATCAGTTTCTATCTATGTTTCTCTATGTGGTCTGTGTGTATCTGCATGTGTGTCAGGTTGTGTATCTGCGTGTCTGTATGTGTGTCAGTGTGTGTATCTGTATGTTATCATTGTATGTATTTGTATGTTGTCAGTGTGTGTACCTGCGTGTGTATATCTGTGTGTGCATCTGTATATAGTCAGTGTTTTTATCTGTGTATGCATGTGTGTCAGTATATGCATCAGTGTGTCTGAGTATCCATATGTGTCAGTGTTTGTATATATGTCTATGTATGTGTGTCAGGTTGTGTGTCTGTGTGTCTGTGTGTCTGTATGTGTTAGTGTGTGTATCTGTGTCAGTGTGCACCTGCATGTGTGTTAGTGTCAGTGTTTATGTCTGTGTATCTGCATGTGTTTAAGTGTGTGTGGTTCCGCTACTGCGTTGGGAAGTGGAGAGCATGATTGCATGTCAGGGAGTGGGGGTCAGGGAGCCCCATCAAATTCTTGCCCAGGGCCAAATCGATTTTAAAGACGGCCCTGGGATACGAACAAACTAAAAATGAAAGCCTTATTCCTCATATGGAAAAACTTTTAACAGCATGGATAAGTGATCAAACTGGACAGCTCTATATGCCTGTTACCTATGCTACCATTTCTGCTAAAGCTTTATCACTTTTTGAGATGCTGAAACAAAGAAAAGGAGGCAGCGGTCAAGAAACATTTTCTGCAAGCATTGGGTGGTTTGATCGTTACAAAAGAAGAGCTGGTTGGCATAACATAAAAATCCTTGGAGAAGTGCTGATACAGAAGAGGCTTAATTATTTCCTGCTAAGTTGGCAGAAATATTGGAAGAGAGAAATTACTCGCCATCACCAGTTTACAATGTGGATGAAACTGGTCTCTTTTGGAAGCGCATGTCATCAAGAAGCTACATTGCAAAAGATGAACCATCAATGCCCGGTTTTAAACCATCAAAAGGTCGTCTAACTTCATTTCTTGGTGGGAATGCAGCTAGAGACTGTAAGTTAAAACCCATGATGGTGCATCGTGCAGAAAGTCTTAGGACACTTAAAGGAATTGTTAAAAGTACACTGCCAGTCATATGGCGAGCCAATAAAAAAAGGCTTGATTACTGCTTCGCTATTTGAAGATTGGTTTTCACATTATTTTGTACCTGAAGTGAAAAAATATTGTGAAGAGAAATCAATACCTTTTCAAGTTATTCTGCTTGTAGATAATGTGCCCGGCCATCCACCCTCTTTTTAACATCACCACTCTAATGTCAAAATCATATTCTTGCCACCAAATACATCTTCCATTTTGCAACCAATGGACCGGGGTGTTATCACCACATTTAATGCACTGTACCTTTGGCAGACATTTGAAATGCTGATTAAAGCAATGGATAACTAGATATGTCCAAGTCTTAAAGATTTTTGGACAAAATAATGTAATATTTTAGATGCAATAAAACTACAGCATATGCCTGGAATAAATATTCTGAGACAACCATGAGAGGTGTTATGAACAAGCTCTGCCCTCAGTTGTTTGGTACTAATGTTGAAGGGTTTGAAGGACAAGCAGAAATAGTTTAGCAGAACACAGAAACAATTGTTACTCTTGCCAACAAATTGGATCTGGACGTCTCTGCAACTGATGTAAATGACCTTTTTGAAGCACACAAGGAAGCACTTACAAATGAAGACCTCTGAGATATGGAAGAACAAGAGGAAGTTGAAGAGGTAGAAGATGTTACTGCACCTGAAACTCCTGTTCCTTCTTTCACTTTTAAAGGACTTGAGTAAGCATTTCAACACATAGAAAAGGCAATTAATATTTTTGAGTCACAAGATTCTAACTTTGAGAGAAGTACCAAAGTTGCTAGAGATCTAAGAAATGCCTATGCCTGCTCTAATGAAATTTACAACAAAAATAAAAGAATGTGTTGGAAGCAAACCACTATCACAGCTTGTCTACAGAAAGCTGATGTGACTAGTTCTGTCTCAAACTAACCAAGTGAGGTGCAGCCTTCAACAAGTACCAAACAACTGTGGGAGGACTGGGCAGTGCCCCATTTATCAAGTGCAACTTGTCTCTTCATTGAGGACGATGATGATTGAGGATGATTTGGTGAAGAATTCAGTATGGTATGTATTTCTTTAATGCTCCTACAGCATATCTGTATTTGTTATGCCTATATTTTGTATTTGTACTTCACAGTTTAGGTTTTCTATGGTAAAATGTATTGGTCAGGAATGGAACCCATGCTTATTACATTGCAGTCTGTGGGAAATTAGTTCTCACTTTATGAACTCTCACTTTATGAACTAGGCTTCAGAACCAATTAGTTCATAAAGTCAGGAACTACCTGTAATCTAGCTACTGTCCCTGATTACATCGGCATCGCACAAGGCTAGTGCCTACCTAAACCAAAGACTCTCAGAGTGCCTAAATTACAAAATAATTATAAAAATAAGGTGCATAGTGCTACCCTAAAAAGGTGTAGTCAAAAATAATGTGAAGTGAAAGAAACACCCGCCACGCGTTTCGGCGTGTAAATATGCTGTAGTCAGGGGCAGAATCAGGTGAGTTAAATACCCTGCTCACTAATTAGCCAGAGGTGTTGCTGGAGCTGGAATGTGACATCATTCTGGCTCCCATCATCACTCAGTGGCGCGCAAAGGAGCAGAGCAGGGAAATTACAGCTCGCTGCATGTGGTGACCGGCCGCTGATCCACTCTGCTGCAGAGAACCTAGGAGGCAGCAGCAACCAGACCAGCAGACCCACTGGATCCTGTGAAAGAATCCAGTCCAGCTCCCAAAGGTAGGGAGGCTGGGTGTATTTAAATTAATACAATAAATAAATAATTTGTGAGTGTGTGAGGCAATGTTTGTGAGTGTGAATCTGTCAGTATCAGGGCGTGTCAGTGAATGTGTGTCTCCCAGTGTGTGTGTTAGTGAATGTGTGTGTGTCTTCCAGTGTATGTCTGTTAGTGAGTGTGTCTGTCAGTGAATGTGTGTGTGTCTGTCAGTGAATGTGTGTGTGTCTGCCAGTGTATGTCTGTTAGCAAGTGTGCATGTCGGTCAGTGAATGTGTGTGTGTCTGTAGGTGATGGGTGTGTGTCTGTCAGTGTATATCTGTGAGTAAGTGTGCGTGTCTGTCAGTGAATGTGTGTCTGCCAGTGTATGTCTTGTGAGTGAGTGTCTGTCAGTAAATGTGTGTGTCTGTTAGTGTGGTGTCTGTCAGTGAATGTGTGTGTGTCTTTAAGGGTGTCTGTCACTGTGTGTGTGTGTGTGTCTGTATGTGTGTGTCATTCAGTCAAAGTGCATGTTGGTCCTAAATAGGAACAGATGTGGCTTTGACAGGAAAGGGTGGGGCAAATTTAGATGGGGGGTGCCCGAGGTTTGTCATGCCTAGGACAGCTCAAATCCAAAATACTCCACTGCAAGGCAAAGTCACAGTATAACACCTCTAATACCTCTAATCCTCAAACCCTTTTAATCTGCATTTCAAGAGTCACTGTTTTTTGGACTGGTCCCATAAAATTGTTAAAGGTGGCAAGATCAAAACCAACTTATTCAGGAAACAGACAGCCACCAATAATTTACTAAACTCATCCAGCTTCCACCCAAATCCACTCAAATCGGGGATCCCCACTGGCCAATATTTGAGACTCCGTCGCAATTGCTCATCCCTCATATCAAAAGCAAATGAGCTTCGGAGGTCCTTTCTGGAGAAAGGATATCCTAATAGGGTACTCAAAATGTATGTATGAACAACCAGCAACTGGCATTCGTTTTATGGGCTTTGAATCTGGACCCCAGCTGCAACGTAAATGGGGCTGGGATAGGAGATTACGCCAGAGGTAGGCTTATTGGATTTACCGACTCAACACGTTGTCCCCTCATGGCCTGAACGAAGGTTTCTCTTATGCTTCTTTTATTTGATACCTTGGGATTCAAACAGTGCATGCAGGGGCCTTTTTTGACTTTTATGTGGATTTAACGTATAGAGAAATATCATGACCTTATTTCCGTTCTTTCGATTTCTAAGGTATATTGACCTGCCAACGCTAATGCTATGCCAAATTACTCATATTTGCAGGGGTAGGGAAGTGTGATGGCACTGGTATAGTTCAGTATACCTATTTGGATGTTGTATATTAAGAGTTTAATACCTGATATATCGGCCCATCAAGTCAAACTGGTATTTATCTGTTAGAATACGAGTGGCTTTCCTTTATACACTTTCGTCCCAGCTATGAACTTTAGGGGGGATTTTTTACCCCTGTTTTTACAAGGGGACTGATTAAGTCTTACCTGTATGCTTTGGGGCATAAGTACCAATGGATAGCATGTTAATAAACCTTTCCCCCTTTTCTACTGATTTAGGCTCCAATAGAGAGACGGGATAGAACTTCACACATTATGAGTTGCTTTGGTAGCCCTATGGGGTTGTATCACTTGGCCCCACCCTCTTTGACTTGATGGACTGTTAACTGTATCCCATGACTATCAACAAGATTTTTATTGGGGTGTTTTACATGTCTGGCACATGTGCAGCAACGCAGACAGTGACACACTCTTTCCCCCTTAGTCGGCTTATGACACTGTGCTCCGGGAGGCAGTTTTTTTTTCGATAGGACTTCACACATAGTGTGTTACCTAGGCATCCCCCCGCTTGGCCTGGTGTCGATCTTGTCATCTAAGCCCGTCCCCATATGCTTATTGGTCCTAACTTTAGTCTGTGACCGCTCGGTTTACATGCCACGGTCATGCCTTTAGGGAGGGAAGCTTGAGTCCAATTCATTGTGGTTATGGTAGAGAGACATTTAGTCCATGTGCCCCTTATTTTTTGTTTTTTCTTTTTTCTGTACCTAGGATTTGGTTCTAACTTATGCATATATGAGGGAAGCATGGACTTTTTTGTTCCCATTCTCCTATCCTGTATTTAGGTTATTTCTGTAGGGCATTGTTCTCTCTCGATAATCCAGCTCTGTCCTGTACTTAATTGTTTGGTGGCAGGGCCGGCTCTACCTGTAAGGCGAACTAGGCAGCCGCCTAGGGCACCCCTTGGGAAGGGGCGCCTCCAGGAGTGCCAGCCTTCCTCATGCTGCAGCCGCCCGAGCGCTCTGTAGAGAGCCTCAGGCGGCTGCAGCTTTGCCCGAGCTGGTGCGTCCATGAGGGCACACCGCCCGGGCGCAGCCAGAGGAGAGGGGCTGACAGGAGAGAAGCGCTCAGTGCTCCCTCCTGTCACTCCCTCACTGTAGTGTGGCCGAGCCCTGTATGGTCCGGCCGGGTACAGGGAGCATCTGTCTCCTGTACCCGGCCAGACTAACAGGAAGTGAACACTGAGTGTGCACTTCCTGTTAGTCCGGCCGGGTACAGGAAACAAAAGCTCCCTGTACCCGGCCGGACCATACAGAGCTCAGCCACGCTACAACAGAGGTAGGGGAGGGGGGAGAAAGAAAGAAACAGGGAGGGAGGGAGGAGAAAGAAACAGGGAGGGAGGGAGGAGAAAGAAACAGGGAGGGAGGAGAAAGAAACAGGGAGGGAGGGAGGGGGAAGAAACAGGGAGGGAGGGAGGGGGAAGAAACAGGGAGGGAGGGAGGGGGAAGAAACAGGGAGGGAGGGAGGGGGAAGAAACAGGGAGGGAGGGAGAGGGAAGAAAGAAACAGGGAGGGAGGGGGAAGAAAGAAACAGGAAGGGAGGGGGAAGTATGAAACAGGGAGGGGGAAGAAAGAAACAGGGAGGGAGGGAGGGGAAAGAAAGAAACAGGGAGGGAGGGAGGGGGAAGAAAGAAACAGGGAGGGAGGGAGGGGAAAGAAAGAAACAGGGAGGGAGGGGGAAGAAAAAAACAGTGAGGGAGGGAGGAGGAAGAAAGAAACAGGGAGGGAGGGGAAAGAAAGAAACATGGAGGGAGGGGAAAGAAAGAAAGAGGGAGGGAGGGAGGGAGGGGAAAAAGAAACGGAGGGAGGGAGGGGAAGAAAGAAACTGACAGGGGGAGGAGAGGAGAAATAAACTGACAGGGGGAGGGGGGAGAAAGAAACTGACAGGGGAGGGGGAGAGAAAGAAACTAACAGGGAGGTGGGAGAAAGAAACTAACAGGGAGGAGGGAAAGAAACTAACGGGGGGAGAAACTAACGGGGGCAAGAAAATAACGGGGGGGAGAAACTAACAGGGAGGTGGGGGGAAAGAAACTAACGGAGGGAACTAACAGGGAGGGGGGGGAGAAAGAAATTGACAGGGAGGGGGGAAGACTTTGACAGGGAGGGGAATTGACGGGAAGAGAGAAATTGACAGGGAGGGGGAGTGAAAGGGGAGGGAGGAGGAATGAGAGTAACAAGGGAGGGGAGGAGAAGAGAGTGACAAGGGAGGGGGGAGAGATTGACATCCATCACACACACAATCACACACAATGCACCCCTTACACACAAAGACAATGGACCCCTTGCACACAGAAAAACACACAATGCTTTACACACACAATGCAACCCTTACACACAATGCATCCATTACACACAGAGAAACACACAATGCATTCCTTACACACACTCAATGCACCCCTTACACACACTCAAAACACCCCTTACAGACTCACACACTTCATCCCTTACATGCACAGAAACACACCTTGCAGCCCTTACACATAAAAACACAGATTCACACAATGCATTCCTTACACACAAATCAGGACATCCCCTACACACTCCACCCCCGGTGAACAAACTCATTGGTGGACCCTGGGACCCAGACCTTGAGCTGTGTAAAGGGCCCCCAAAAAATGGAGCTGCTTCCCGTTCTCCCAGAACATTGATTTTTGTGACCACAGTTACAAACAGCCTCCAGAGATACTGTTCTACACCAGACCAGTGGAGCCAGACTGCAGCTAGAGCCCATCATCATCCTCATCTGGTTGTAAGTAAGCAATCTAGTATATTATTCATGGCATTAATCTCTAATTTACCTCACATTAAAGAAACACTATAGTCCCCAGAACCACTGCAGCTTAATGTAGTGGTTCTGGTGTCTATAGCCTGTCCCTGCAGGCCTTTTAATGTAAACACGGCGGCACTGCAGCACTGCAACACTAGCGTTAGTTAACATGGCAGGTCATATGGGTGGGGCATTGTGAAGTCACGGGGGGGGGGGGGGGGGGCAAACTTTACTTTTGCCTAGGGCGGCAAAAATCCTTGCACCAGCCCTGTTTGGTGGATACCATCTATCTCCCTATCTTTTCCTGTACCTTTATCTCTACTCTCGCCTTTTTTCGGCCAGACCCCAGAGACGTTACACGTGTGGTGGATTTCTGTTTTTCTCAGTACTTTTGATCTAGTTATTAATAAAGGTTATTTTTTTCTCTTTTAGATTGTATAGGCTGAGCTCTCTATCCCACTACCCGCCCTCTGATTTCAGCGGATGAGTAGTTAAGATTCTGTTGTTTTATTTTTTGTTTGTTTTGTTATTGTAGGGTTTTCCCCTAGTTGAGAGCACAGCTTAGGTGACCTTCCCAGATCTAAGAAGTTTGGATGAGTGGATTCTCCTATAGTCTGTGACTTACCTTCTCTCCTGTGATCTTATATAGTTTGAAAATATAATTTTGCCCCTTAATAAATCACTAGTAAGTCCACACCTTGAATATGCTGAGCAATTTTGGTCACCCGTTTTAAAGAAGGATATTATGGCACTAGAAAAAGTGCAGAGGCAGCTACAAAATAGAGAATTTTAGTTATGTAAAAAGGTTAACAAATTTAAATATCTTTAGAAGGAAAAACGGCGCCTCAGAGGGGATATGATAGTATTATACAAATATATTTGGGGCCATAACAAACCATTGTCTGGAAATCTATTCATAAATAGGACTATACATAGGACACAAGCTCACGCTCATGCTAACGCTCACGGAAAGGGTTTTTAATAGTGATGTACCGAACTGTCCGCCGGCGAACAGTTCCCGGCGAACTTAGCGTGATCTCGTTCGCCGCGGCGGGCGGACACATGCGCAGTTCGATACGCCCCCTATTCGTCATCATTGGGCAAACTTTGACCCTGTGCCTCTCGGTCAACAGACACATTCCAGCCAATTCCAGAAATAATTTTTTTTCACTGTAATAGAAGAGCAGTTGCCTGCCTGCCAGCTTCTGTGTCAGGTTGGATGCCTTGCCCATTTGCACAGTCAGTGCCATCACTCATATCTGTTTTAACAATAGGTTAACCTTCCACACCCTCCAACCTCCCTCCCAGCATCCATTTTCGATTAATTCTGAAGCTGCATGCTTAGTGAGAGGAGGGAAAGTTTAGCTGCTGCTGATTAGATAGGGAAATTGATAGCTAGGCTAGGGTATTCAGTGTCCACTACAATACTGAAGGACTAATCTCATCTCTGCTGTAAGGACAGCACCCCAAAAAGCCCTTTTTAGGGATAGAACATCAGGCTGCTTTTTTTTTTTCCTGTGTAATCTAATTGCAGGTGCCTGCCTGCCAGCTTCTGTGTGAGGTTCACATTGGATACTGTGCCTACTTGCCCAGTGCCACCACTCATATCTGTTTTTACAATAGGTTAAGCTTTACATTTAAAAGAAATAATTTTTTTTCACTGTAATAGAAGAGCAGTTGCCTGTCTGCCAGCTTCTGTGTCAGGTTGGATGCCTTGCCCATTTGCACAGTCAGTGCCACCACTCATATCTGTTTTAACAATAGGTTAAGCTTTACATTTAAAAGAAATATTTTTTTTCACTGTAATAGAAGAGCAGTTGCCTGCCTGCCAGCTTCTGTGTCAGGTTGGATGCCCTGTCCATTTGCACAGTCAGTGCCACCACTCATATCTGTTTTAACAATAGGTTAAGCTTTACATTTAAAAGAAATAATTTTTTTTCACTGTAATAGAAGAGCAGTTATTATTATTATTATTATTATTGCAATTTATATAGCGCCAACAGATTCCGTAGCGCTTTACAATTTTTTTTCACTGTAATAGAAGAGCAGTTGCCTGCCTGCCAGCTTCTGTGTCAGGTTGGATGCCTTGCCCATTTGCACAGTCAGTGCCACCACTCATATCTGTTTTAACAATAGGTTAAGCTTTACATTTAAAATAAATATTATTTTTTCACTGTAATAGAAGAGCAGTTGCCTGCCTGCCAGCTTCTGTGTGAGGTTGGATGCCTTGCCCATTTGCACAGTCAGTGCCACTACTCATATCTGTTTTAACAATAGGTTAAGCTTTACATTTAAAAGAAATAATTTTTTTTCACTGTAATAGAAGAGCAGTTGCCTGCCTGCCAGCTTCTGTGTCAGGTTGGATGCCTTGCCCATTTGCACAGTCAGTGCCACCACTCATATCTGTTTTAACAATAGGTTAAGCTTTACATTTAAAATAAATATTTATTTTTTCACTGTAATAGAAGAGCAGTTGCCTGCCTGCCAGCTTCTGTGTCAGGTTGGATGCCTTGCCCATTTGCACAGTCAGTGCCACCACTCATATCTGTTTTAACAATAGGTTAAGCTTTACATTTAAAAGATATAATTTTTTTTCACTGTAATAGAAGAGCAGTTGCCTGCCTGCCAGCTTCTGTGTCAGGTTGGATGACTTGCCCATTTGCACAGTCAGTGCCACCACTCACATCTGTTTTAACAATAGGTTAAGCTTTACATTTAAAAGAAATAATTTTTTTTTCACTGTAATAGAAGAGCAGTTGCCTGCCTGCCTGCCAGCTTCTGTGTCAGGTTGGATGCCTTGCCCATTTGCACAGTCAGTGCCACCACTCATATCTGTTTTAACAATAGGTTAAGCTTTACATTTAAAAGAAATAATTTTTTTTCACTGTAATAGAAGAGCAGTTGCCTGCCTGCCAGCTTCTGTGTCAGGTTGGATGCCTTGCCCATTTGCACAGTCAGTGCCACCACTCATATCTGTTTTAACAATAGGTTAAGCTTTACATTTAAAAGAAATAATTTTTTTTCACTGTAATAGAAGAGCAGTTGCCTGCCTGCCAGCTTCTGTGTCAGGTTGGATGCCTTGCCCATTTGCACAGTCAGTGCCACCACTCATATCTGTTTTAACAATAGGTTAAGCTTTACATTTAAAATAAATAAATTTTTTTCACTGTAATAGAAGAGCAGTTGCCTGCCTGCCAGCTTCTGTGTAAGGTTGGATGCCTTGCCCATTTGCACAGTCAGTGCCACTACTCATATCTGTTTTAACAATAGGTTAAGCTTTACATTTAAAAGAACTAATTTGTTTTCACTGTAATAGAAGAGCAGTTGCCTGCCTGCCAGCTTCTGTGTCAGGTTGGATGCCTTGCCCATTTGCACAGTCAGTGCCACCACTCATATCTGTTTTAACAATAGGTTAAGCTTTACATTTAAAAGAAATATTTATTTTTTCACTGTAAAAGAAGAGCAGTTGCCTGCCTGCCAGCTTCTGTGTCAGGTTGGATGCCTTGCCCATTTGCACAGTCAGTGCCACCACTCATATCTGTTTTAACAATAGGTTAAGCTTTACATTTAAAAGAAATATTTTTTTTCACTGTAATAGAAGAGCAGTTGCCTGCCTGCCAGCTTCTGTGTCAGGTTGGATGACTTGCCCATTTGCACAGTCAGTGCCACCACTCACATCTGTTTTAACAATAGGTTAAGCTTTACATTTAAAAGAAATATTTTTTTTTCACTGTAATAGAAGAGCAGTTGCCTGCCTGCCAGCTTCTGTGTCAGGTTGGATGCCTTGCCCATTTGCACAGTCAGTGCCACCACTCATATCTGTTTTAACAATAGGTTAAGCTTTAGATTTAAAAGAAATAATTTTTTTTCACTGTAATAGAAGAGCAGTTAGTTGTCTGCAAGCGTCTGGGTGTCAGGCCTACTTCAGCGTGTGCTCTGCAGACCTGTGCCAGCGTGCTTTGACAGTTGCCAATCATAGCTGGTGTCTCTTTAGCATGCTTTTACAAAGAAAAAAGGTTTCCAGTGTAAGCTAATAGCAGCCAGTCAGTGTCCTTCAAGCGGCTCTGTCAGGCCTTCCTTCAGCGTGTGCTCTGCAGACCTGTGCCAGCGTGCTTTGACAGTTGCCAATCATATCTGGTGTCTCTATAGCGTGCTTTTACAAAGAAAAAAGGTTTCTAGTGTAAGCTAATAGCAGCCAGTCAGTGTCCTTCAAGCGGCTCTGTCAGTCCTTCCTTCAGCGTGTGCTCTGCAGACCTGTGCCAGCGTGCTTTGACAGTTGCCAATCATATCTGGTGTCTCTATAGCGTGCTTTTACAAAGAAAAAAGGTTTCTAGTGTAAGCTAATAGCAGCCAGTCAGTGTCCTTCAAGCGGCTCTGTCAGTCCTTCCTTCAGCGTGTGCTCTCCAGAACTGTTCCAGTGCACATTGCCAATCATATCTGGTGTCTCTATAGCGTGCTTTTAAAACCACATTTTTTTTTTCACTGTTATAGATTGAATAGCAGTTACTTGTCTTCAAGCGGGTGTGTCAGGCCTACAGTGTGTGCTCTGCAGAACTGTTCAAGTGCACATTGCCAATCATATCTGGTGTCTCTATAGCGTGCTTTTACAAAGAAAAAAGGTTTCTAGTGTAAGCTAATAGCAGCCAGTCAGTGTCCTTCAAGCGTCTCTGTCAGTCCTTCCTTCAGCGTGTGCTCTCCAGAACTGTTCCAGTGCACATTGCCAATCATATCTGGTGTCTCTATAGCGTGCTTTTACAAAGAAAAAAGGTTTCTAGTGTAAGCTAACAGCAGCCAGTCAGTGTCCTTCAAGCGGCTCTGTCAGGCCTTCCTTCAGCGTGTGCCCTGCACAACCCTGCCAGCGTACTTTGACAGTTGCCACTCATATCTGGTGTCTCTATAGCGTGCTTTTAAAACCAAAATTTTTTTTTCACTGTTATAGATTGAATAGCAGTTACTTGTCTTCAAGCGGGTGTGTCAGGCCTACAGTGTGTGCTCTGCAGAACTGTTCAAGTGCACATTGCCAATCATATCTGGTGTCTCTATAGCGTGCTTGTACAAAGAAATTTTGTTTTTCACTGTTATAGATTGAATAGCAGTTACTTGTCTTCAAGCGGGTGTGTCAGGCCTACAGTGTGTGCTCTGCAGAACTGTTACAGTTCACATTGCCAATCATATCTGGTCTCACAGTAGCTTGCACGCATAGTACCACTAATCCCCAAAAAAATGACAGGCAGAGGCAGGCCACCCCGCAGGGGCCGTCGTGGTCGTGGTGCTGTGATTCCCTTTTGCCCTAGAATAATGCCCAGTTTTCAGAAGCCACGTACCCTGAACTTGAAAAGTTCTGAGGACATAGTTGACTGGCTAACACAGGACACCCAATCTTGTACAGCCTCCGCTCGGAACCTTGACGCACCATCCTCCTCCAGCTTAGCTTTAGGCACCTCTCAAGATACCACTCACCCGCCTGCCGCCACCACCAAAACTAGCACCACAGCCGCTTTACTTGGTATGTCAGAGGAGTTATTCACACACCCGTTTGAAGAAATGAGTGATGCGCAACCATTATTGCTAGAGGATGTAGATAACAGGGATATGTCTCAGGCAGGCAGCATTAAACACATGGAGGTACGGTGTGATGATGATGATGTTGTACCCGCTGCTGCTTCCTTTTCTGAGTTGTCAGATACAAGCGAAGCGGTTGATGATGACGATGCGCCCATGGATGTCACGTGGGTGCCCGCTCGGCAAGAAGAAGAACAGGGCGAAAGTTCAGATGGGGAGACAGAGAGGAGGAGGAGGAGACGAGTTGGAAGCAGGGGGGGGTCGTCGCAAGGAGCTAGTGGCACAGTCAGACAGCATGCATCGGCACCCGGGGTCAGCCCGACAGCACGCCAATCAACGCATGCTGTGTCCACCACCAGAATGCCGTCATTGCAGAGCTCAGCAGTGTGGCATTTTTTTTGTGTGTCTGCCTCGGACAACAGCGATGCCATTTGCAACCTGTGCCAAAGGAAACTGAGTCGTGGGAGGTCCAACACCCACCTAGGTACAACTGCTTTGCGTAGGCACATGATCTCACATCACAAACGCCTATGGGATCAACACATGAGTACAAGCAGCACGCCTACTCTAAGTCGCCATCCTCCTCCTGGTCTAGCATCTTCAGCCACGTCAACCACTGCTGTCCTTCTTGCCCCCTCTCAACCATCCGCCACTCCGTCTCCCGCCTTGAGCAGTTCCCGCTCATCTGCCCACAGTCATGTGTCTGTCAAGGACATGTTTGAGCGTAAGAAGCCAATGTCACCAAGTCACCCCCTTGCCCAGCGTCTGACAGCTGGCTTGTCCGAACTATTAGCCCGCCAGCTTTTACCATACAATCTGGTTGAGTCTGAGGCGTTCAAAAAATTTGTAGCTATTGGGACACCGCAGTGGAAGGTACCCGGACGGAATTTCTTTTCACAAAAGGCAATCCCCAACTTGTACTCGATTGTGCAAAAGGAAGTCATGGCATGTCTGGAACACAGTGTTGGGGCAAGGGTCCATCTGACCACTGATACCTGGTCTGCAAAGCATGGTCAGGGCAGGTATATCACCTACACTGTGCATTGGGTAAACCTGCTGACGGCTGACAAGCAAGGAATGCGTGGCATTGCAGAGGAGTTGGTGACACCGCCACGAATTGCAGGCAGTCCTGCTGCCACCTCCTCTACTCCTCCTACTCCGTCCTCTTCCATAACCTCCTCGGCTGAGTCCTCTTGTGCTGCTGCGTCTTGCTCCACATCAACGGCACCCCCCAGCTCCCCAGGTACTATTCCACATCCCGGATACGGCAGTGTCACGCCGTCTTGGGTTTGACTTGCTTGAAAGCAGAGAGTCACACCGGACAAGCACTCCTGTCCACCCTGAACGCACAGATGGAAAAGTGGCTGACTCCGCAGCAACTGGATATCGGCAAAGTGGTGTGTGACAACGGAAAAAATTTGATAGCGGCATTGAAGTTGGGCAAGTTGACACATGTGCCGTGCATGGCACATGTGTGTAATCTGATCGTACAACGCTTTGTGCATAAGTACACAGGCTTACAGGACGTCCTGAAGCAGGCCAGGAAGGTGTGTGGCCATTTCAGGCATTCCTACACGGCCATGGCTCACTTTGCCGATATCCAGCGGCGAAACAACATGCCAGTGAGGCGCTTGATTTGCGACAGCCCTACACGTTGGAATTCAACACTCCTAATGTTCGACCGCCTGCTCCAACAAGAAAAAGCTGTTAATGAATATTTGTATGAACGGGGTGCTAGGACAGCCTCTGGGGAGCTGGGAATTTTTTTGCCACGTTACTGGACGCTCATGCGCAATGCCTGTAGGCTCATGCGTCCTTTTGAGGAGGTGACAAACCTAGTCAGTCGCAACGAAGGCACCATCAGCGACATCATACCATTTGTTTTCTTCCTGGAGCGTGCCCTGCGAAGAGTGCTGGATCAGGCTGTAGATGAGCGTGAAGAGGAAGAGGAAGAGGAAGAGTTGTGGTCACCATCACCACCAGAAACAGCCTTATCAGCATCGCTTGTTGGACCTGCGGCAACGCTGGAAGAGGATTGTGAGGAAGAGGAGTCAGAGGAGGATTGTAGCTTTGAGGAGGAGGAGGAGGAGCAAGACCAAACACAACAGGCATCCCAGGGTGCTCGTTGTCACCTATCTGGTACCCGTGGTGTTGTACGTGGCTGGGGGGAAGAACATACCTTCAATGACATCAGTGAGGAGGAGGAACGGGAAATGAGTAGCTCGGCATCCAACCTTGTGCAAATGGGGTCTTTCATGCTGTCCTGCCTGTTGAGGGACCCTCGTATAAAAAGGCTGAAGGAGAACGACCTGTACTGGGTGTCCACGCTACTAGACCCCCGGTATAAGCAGAAAGTGGCGGAAATGTTACCGAATTACAACAAGTCGGAAAGGATGCAGCATTTGCAAAATAAATTAAAAAGTATGCTTTACACAGCGTATAAGGGTGATGTCACAGCACAACGGGAATCGAACAGGGGGAGAGGTGGAAGTTATCCTCCTCCTCCTCCCACGGCCATGCCGGCAAGGACAGGACGCTTTAAAGACGTGTTGTTGATGGAGGACATGCGGACCTTTTTAAGTCCTAGGCATCGCCACAGCCCTTCGGGATCCACCCTCAGAGAGCGACTCGACCGACAGGTAGCAGACTACCTCGCCTTAACTGCAGATATCGACACTCTGAGGAGCGATGAACCCCTTGACTACTGGGTGTGCAAGCTTGACCTGTGGCCTGAGCTATCACAATTTGCGATAGAACTTCTGGCCTGCCCCGCTTCAAGTGTCCTGTCAGAAAGGACCTTCAGTGCAGCAGGAGGTATTGTCACTGAGAAGAGAAGTCGCCTAGGTCAAAAAAGTCTAGATTACCTCACCTTTATTAAGATGAATGAGGGATGGATCCCGAAGGGACTGACACTGGGCTATACATTCGATTAAAAAAGGCCTGATGAGATGAGCTGCCTTGGGCTAAAAATGGTCCACATGCTGCTGTATTTTAGCTCTGAATGACGTTTGACTTGCGTGACTTATCCGCCACCAACTAGGGTTCAAGCCGCCATGTTTTAGGGCACTTTCTGCCTGTGAAACAAACATCAATTTTTCTGGCCGCTGCTACAGCAGCGGCTGCAACAATACCAAATTTTTCAGGCATGTGTACATGCCTAATTTTTAGGCCCACTGGTGCAGCACTGTGGCTTCAAAAACCAAACCAAAAAAAATCCTCCAAGATGGCACCAATATACCAGTGGTCTAAGCATCTTCCCACCTTGGCCTAAAAAGGGGAGGTGATTCAACAATTAAAAAATCTCTGCCATTTACACGTCCACTGATAGGAGACGCGGAAGGTATTAAACTGATATGAACAATACTAAACTCACCACTCCTATCTGGTGGCACATTAGCTTGCCCGCGCAGTGCCCCAAATTTCAAGTAAGAGGACCGACCAAGCATCTTCTTCCATCTCCCTGTTACATAAATCAATGCCATATCCATAGAAATTGTAGAGAATATTCAGGATAGTTTTACAGGGCCAAATCATGTCGCCTGTTGAAAGAGGTGACCTTGCTCGGGTCCCAGGTGTGCGGTCCATAAAATGGCTGCCATATACATGTCCTCTGATAGGAGACGCGGAAGGTATTAAACTGATATGAACAATACTAAACTCACCACTCCTATCTGGTGGCACATTAGCTTGCCCGCACAGTGCCCCAAATTTCAAGTAAGAGGACCGACCAAGCATCTTCTTCCATCTCCCTGTTACATAAATCAATGCCATATCCATAGAAATTGTAGAGAATATCCAGGATAGTTTTACAGGGCCAAATCATGTCGCCTGTTGAAAGAGGTGACCTTGCTCGGGTCCCAGGTGTGCGGTTCCTAAAATGGCTGCCATATACACGTTCACTGATAGGAGACGCGGAAGGTATTAAACTGATATGAACATTTACTAAACTCACCACTCCGAGTGCTGTTATTTATTTAATTTTTTTGTGGTGAGGCTTTACAGGACAGAGTGCTTCTCCACGGGACATGTTAACTCACGGGCAGCTGGCTCATCAAGGAACCAGAGCAGCTTGAACGAGGTGACCTTGCTCGGGTCCCAGGTGTGCGGTTCCTAAAATGGCTGCCATATACACGTCCACTGATAGGAGACGCGGAAGGTATTAAACTGATATGAACAATACTCCACTCCTATCAGTAGGTCCGTCCCATTGTGATTTATGCCCCCCACCCACCGCGCAGGGATGGGGGCCGGGGGGGAGGAAAGTAGGCCCCCCATTGTGATTTATGGCCCCCACCCACCGCACAGGGGTGGGGGCCGAGGGGGGGAGGACAGTAGGTCCCCCCATTGTGATTTATGGCCCCCACCCACCGCGCAAGGGTTGGGGAGGACAGTAGCTCCCCCCAGTGTGTATCATGGGCTTTGAGGACAGGTGTCAATCCATACCTGCCAATTGACCCTATGTAGGGGTAACAGTCCCTATTCTGCTCTGTGTCAGTGTGTATCATGGTCTCTGTGGACGGTGAACAGTCTCTATTCTGCTCTGTGTCAGTGTGTATCATGGTCTCTGTGGACAGGGAACAGTCTCTATTCTGCTCTGTGTCAGTGTGTATCAGGGGCTTTGAGGACAGGTGTCAATCCATACCTGCCAATTGACCCTATGTAGGGGGGACAGTCTCTATTCTGCTCTGTGTCAGTGTGTATCATGGTCTCTGTGGACGGTGAACAGTCTCTATTCTGCTCTGTGTCAGTGTGTATCATGGTCTCTGTGGACAGGGAACAGTCTCTATTCTGCTCTGTGTCAGTGTGTATCAGGGGCTTTGAGGACAGGTGTCAATCCATACCTGCCAAGTGACCCTATGTAGGGGGAACAGTCCCTATTCTGCTCTGTGTCAGTGTGTATCAGGGGTTTTGAGGACAGGTGTCAATCCATATCTGCCAAGTGACCCTATGTAGGAGGAACAGTCCCTATTCTGCTCTGTGTCAGTGTGTATCAGGGGTTTTGAGGACAGGTGTCAATCCATATCTGCCAAGTGACCCTATGTAGGGGGAACAGTCTCTATTCTGCTCTGTGTCAGTGTGTATCAGGGATCATTAGGATAGGTGTCAATCCATATCTGCCAAGTGACCCTATGTAGGGGGAACAGTCCCTATTCTGCTCTGTGTCAGTGTGTATCAGGGATTTGACTATCTTTATTCAGATTCAAAAATTACAATTCCAGGAAAAATTTAACAAACATTTACAAGAACATGTTATGCACATCATAGAAACAACGTAAACCTCTTTAAAGACACAAACTTAAGACAAAAAATACGTACACACAATGTGTAAGGGTTTGAAAGAATATTCTGAATCCTTACATGTTTACTTTATCGTTTGTTTGATTTTTGTGAACCATATATAAACTACAAGCAGCGTGAAAACTATAAAAACTCAAGTGGCCATGCTGATCAAATTAAATAGTATGCTTTACACAGCGTATAAGGGTGATGTCACAGCACAACGGGAATGTAACAGGGGAAGAGGTGAAAGTCATCCTCCCCCTCCCACGACCCCGCCATATCTGCCAAGTGACCCTATGTAGGGGTAACAGTCTCTATTCTGCTCTGTGTCAGTGTGTATCATGGTCTCTGAGGACGGGGAACAGTCTCTATTCTGCTCTGTGTCAGTGTGTATCAGGGGCTTTGAGGACAGGTGTCAATGTTAGGTGATTTCTGCCCTTTTTGGATTAAAAGCAGACTCTGCATCAACTGTGCAATTTTCCATGGGAGTTTTGCCATGGATCCCCCTCCGGCATGCCACAGTCCAGGTGTTAGTCCCCTTGAAACAACTTTTCCATCACTTTTGTGGCCAGAAAGAGTCCCTGTTGGTTTTAAAATTCGCCTGCCCATTGAAGTCAATGGCGGTTCGCGCGGTTCGCCGGTTCGCGAACATTTGCAGAAGTTCGCGTTCGCCGTTCGCGAACCGAAAATTTCGGGTTCGCGACAACACTAGTTTTTAACAGTAAGAACAGCAGGAATGTGAAGTTCTCTGCCTGAAGGTGTGGTTTTAGCCAAGTCTATACAGATGTTTAAACAGCAATTGGATAAATACTTGCAAATACATAAAATATAGGGATATCATTTCTAATTAGTGGCGTAATAGCTTCTTGATCCAAGGAGATATCTGACTGCCATTTTGGGGTCAAGAAGGATTTTTTCCCCTAGTTTGTTGCACAATTGGAAGCGCTTCAGACTGGGTTTTTTACCTTCTTTTGGATCAACAGCAAAAACAAATGCAAGGAAGACTGAATTTGATGGACACATGTCTCCTTTCAGCTATGTAACATTAAACATATCAATCCCTATACGAGGGAAAGGCAACCTTTGGCATTCCAGATGTTGTGGACTACATCCCCCATAATGCTCTTACACCCATAATGCTGGCAAAGCATCATGGGAGGTGTAGTCCAAAACATCTGCAGTGTCAAATGTTGCCTATGCCTGCCCTATATACTTGATATCATTTTGAATATAATATGCAATTCCTTATGATGCTGTGATGTCATTTGTATAGCTTGCTATGTGTTCTTTCCTTCCCAAAGTCACCAGAAGAGAACATTTGTTAATTATAACAAGCTAGGTCATATTTAAGTTCAAGTGTATCCATCAGGATCAAGATAACATCAACATATTCACAGTAAGACATTTAAGCAGATCACTGACCCTCTTGAGAGTTTGTGTTTATAGTGCTTTGTTATAAACATATTTATAGCCATAGCATATGCTTCACTTACTATTTATCATCATTTGACACTCAAGTTCCTCTAAGTGGAAAATAAAGGAATGGGCCCTAAATATTTTTGTGACTCTAGTAAAAGTGACTCTTTAATATCACGCATGACTATAAAGCACAATGCAGGGAAATGTCCCTAATTCATATGTAAGAATTTATATACTGTCATGTATCTCGGGAACGTGGGGGTATTTGTTTTTAAATTACGTAAACCACAAAATTACATTAACATCCAAGCTGCTAAATATTTAAATTTCTAATAGAACACATCTTATCCCAAAAATATTAACATCATTTGTTCTACTATGGAAATCTGTTTGCTTTATTATATCCCAACTGTAAAGTCATAAAGCACTGTGCACTATGTTGGTGCTATATACATATTAATATATATATATACATATATATCTTTTTTTTTTCTTCTTTTTTTTTAAGTGACAGTTTTGTTTTATGGCATGACATCTTGCTTGCCATTATAGAGCTTAATTTACAAATTACAAGATTTCACTTTTGATATAGGAAAACTTTTATGAAAACATTTTACAGTGTTAAAGACACCAGTCTGAAATGTATGAAAATCCTGATTAAATTATGTAAAACAATGAAAAACATCATGAAATAGGAAATATGACAAATAATGAAACAAATACACATAACAACTATAGAGAAAGATTACTAGACAGCCTAAAAAAAGAGTGTCATTGAAGAAACAAAGGACATAGCCAACTAAAGAAGAACAAAGAGTGTTTGAACCCAGAAACTTTTGAGTGTGGAGCAATTGAAAAGTTTGAATAGTATGCCATTTCAACAATTTACAATCGCTTTCAGACTTTTGTCCATACAGTATATAAATTCAAGAGGACATTTTTTTTTTATTTTTTTTTTAAACCAATACATCTTTCCAAAATTTTGAACACATGCATGTTTTTTATGAATACATCTGCCTTCTACCTTGTTTCTCATTAATCTGGCACTTTAAAGATTCTTATAAAATTGATCATTCAGGACATGAAAATAAAATATATACGTTTGATGAACATCCTTTTTTAGAATTTGAGTGGAAAGATAAAAAAGATAAACATTGTCATCAAGTATGCACATAGTGATCTGGTGATCCTATGTGAACATGTCAAACAAAATTGGTTTAAAGCAGTTATATCATTTTGCAGGTTGTTTTTTTGCATTCATCCATTTTTGTTGCTCCTTGCTTTCTCCTTGTTTTTAGTTTTTTTTTAATTTACTAGTTTTTTGGTTTTTTTTATACATAAAAAGTAAGGACTACTATTTCTAC
Source organism: Pelobates fuscus (assembly GCF_036172605.1). Taxonomy (NCBI): domain Eukaryota; kingdom Metazoa; phylum Chordata; class Amphibia; order Anura; family Pelobatidae; genus Pelobates; species Pelobates fuscus. The sequence goes on along the minus strand of NC_086317.1, from coordinate 352,889,889 downwards.
TATTTATCATGGGGAGCACGGTCCTTGGCAAATAGCACAGCTTTTAGCAATGTTCCATTTAAGTTGCTTAGATAATTTACTCACAATTTTTTAAGATACGGTGCAAGATAGAAAAGATAATAAACATAAAATAAAGGCAAATGGCAATGGGAGCAGTGAAATTATTGATATACACACATACATTCCTATGCACACTCATTTCTACACATAGACTCAAACTTGTACCTACTATACATTCATGTGCACACACATACACACACTCCATTAAATCTATATACACACTTAATATTTACTTTAATAAATAGCAAAATAGTATATTGGCCCACTAAGCCTCTCTGTGCTCACTTTGACAGGAAAAGCTGGATTCTATTGATGTGTTGCTGGGATCAGTCTCTGTTCATTGATTTCACAGATCACGCTGCTCTGTACTTTTGCCTCCCGCACCTCAGATTTTTTGGGGGTAGAACATACTGTTTATAAATAAAATTAAATATATGAATTCAATGTGTTATATTTTTTTATAAAAAAAATATGCAAATTGAGAAACAAGCTCCAGCATGTATAGTTGACTACAATGAGTATTGTCCACCATCTGAAATAGATGCAGACCCTATAAAAAAAAAGGTTGATCACATCGGTCCATGATGTACATAAAACTCAAAAGAGAAAGTGGCCTGACTATCTTGCTAACCAGATGCATCAGCCCGGGATAACCTTCACTTGTCTGTGAAGGTTATCCTGGCACTTACTGCTGGTGTTATTGTTGCCGGCCAAAAGTCTTGACGAGCAAGCTGTGGGTGTTGCTTCCTCTCACTAATGGCAGACACCAAGCACATACTCAGCTCCAGAAGCCAATTGTCTCCTACTCTGACAAGACTGTAGCAGTTGTTGGCAGATTTCTGGTCCAAGCTCCACAACTAATTGTACCTTCTCTCATTTGAGCAGCAGATATCTACCCTACCTTCGACTCCACCAGCAGGGGTACCCTCCATCCTCATGTGAGGGCAATAGGTCATACCTCTCCATGACCTGGGAGGTCACAGAAATTGTCCCTTCCACAAGTGATAGCAGAGCCCTACGACACATGTCTCAGAGGATTCCTCTCAACATCTCATCTCAACATCTCCATATTCACTTCTTTCAGCCAATCAGCCCTGCCTAGTGGTACTCCATGCTTCCTGAAACTGAGATTTCAGAAGTCAGATCCCCCATGGGGGATGTTGAGATCCGATGTTGAGAACCACTTCTCAACATCGCCTCCTAGCACCATAACGATCATATTTAGGTGAAGTTGTTATTTTGCTTAAACTGCCTAAACTGTCCCTTTAATGAATGAGTTTCATGGTATGCAGATCGAAAAATAAACCAGCTTTACTAATTGATGTAAACCAAATTGTATGGCTTACAAGGTCAAAGATTTTAAGTATTCTACGCTATCTGTGGACATGGTAGAAAAGTATGCACACATTTTAAACATATATTTAATGTATGAAAGCATAACATTTTTGTCTCTGTTTATTTACATTAGTGGATACTCAAAGAGATATGTTTGTTATAAAAGGTGATTGACCAAGAGAAAGAATGTTTTGTTCCACAGATGCCCTTTGAAGTCAGTAATAATCAGAGAAGTTTAGAACAAATATTTATGTTCTTTAAGTAACTCATAAAACTTACTAAGCTTACCCCATATATCAGATCATATAAATCTGGAAACTTTGAGAAATAAAAAATGAAATAAGTAAAATATCAAATGCTTTTTCACTAAACAGCAAATTGCAGTGAACAGACAATCATACTGATTTATATTCATGAAGAAAGTTTGTCTGGGCACATACAGGCGGTGTTAAGGCAGACAGTATTGAAAAGAAATTAGCCACTCCACTTTATACTGATTTAGGCCCAAAAAGCCAAGATAGAAATTCTACTTTTTTTATGTTACAAATGTTGATATTTGATCAGTTGTTCATATGTTTTTCAGTTCATCACAGCTCAAGAAACACTTTGGGCACAACTTTATCTTAATGATGTTGTTATGATGGCAGAAGGTCCTGAATGTCCACCCATCTTAAGTGGTGAAACCATTTCTAATGGTTTAACACCAAAGTTGTGAAAATGGTGTCCATTTGCTCATCCTCCTGACTTCAAGTGCTGATCTTAGGCTTTAATGAGGAAGCCCTGCATTTAAAAAAAACATTGTGAGAAAGATATCTGCAACATCATTGGCAGAACTACCAGGGTTGCAAAGCTCGTAAGTTCTGGAGGGGGGAGGGGAGAAGGGGAGAGGGAGGCATCGCAGATGAAAGCTGCCAGCAGGGCAGCAGAAGGCAGCTTACTTTTCTTACAGTTTGTTCGCCTGCTGCTGCGCTGCACAGAGTCCAGCACTGAACTCCACTCCTCCAGCCAGGTCCTTGGTGCCCCAGTTGTGTATGTGATGTTCTGCACCCCCTGCTAATATCCTTTGTCTATAAGTAAGTGAGTCAAAGTTCAGTCAAGGGCCTCCTGCTGAAAATGCAAATAAGAGGATATGACAGATAGAGGGAATCTGCAGGATGGGCAGTGCATCAGATACATTACCGGACCATCAGGGAATCAATAATAGCAACTTCAGCACTGGACTACCAGGGCATTCATTGCCATGGGATCCCGCTGCGCAAGGGATGAAGGCAGGGCTGCAGGCAGGCTCCTTTGGATCCAAACACCAGGTCCAGCCAGGCAGTTGAAGACTGCAGAAGAGCGAGCTGGACTGAGAGAGAGGACAAGTGTTTCTATGCATGTAAGGGATTGTGTGTGTGTCAGAGAATGCATCTGTGCATGTGTGTCAGTTTTTGTGTATCAGTGTATGCATATGTGCATGTGTGTCAGTGTATCTGTGCATGTGTGTCAGTGTTTGTGTATGTCAGTGTATGTATCTCTGCATTTGTGTCAGTGTTTGTGTTGTCAGTATATGTATCTATGCATGTTTATCAGTTTATGCATCTGTGCATATGTGTCAGTGTTTATGTGTGTCCGTGTATGCATCTGTGCATGTGTGTCAATGTTTGTGTATCTGTTTATATCGGTATGCGTGTGTATCTGTGGCCAACTGTGTGTGGCAGTGTATGTGTATTTATGTGTATGGCAATGTGCCCCTGTATGTGTGTAAGAGTGCATGTGCATTTGTTAATACACATGTCCATGCAATCACCAGTATCACACTCAAGCATCCCCTGCATTCAAACACCAATACTACACACAAATACACCCCTGCATTCATACACTAACACTACACAAAAATCTTGCTTTCAAACACCAATGCTACATGCACATACCTGCATTTAAATACCAACACTATAGACAAACAGACCCCTTGCATTAAAACATCAGCATTATACACAAAAACATAAACATTCCCACAAATATTCCCCACACAAAAAGTTGCTTACATTCACTGATACTGCATACAAATCGAACCCTGTGCATATAGTAGATCCACAACTGGCAAAGCATCATGGGATTTGTACGACGGCTTAAGATCTACCTACTGGCCACCTCTTTATGGGGGTGGGAGGGAGTGGGGGGCTCTTAACAGATCTTTGCACCGACGCTCTGATCTATGTAAAATATGATTTTCTTTTAATATTTTTCATTCAGGTTTTTACTTGGATAGCATGGAAGAAGTCTATAAAATATATTTAAAGATTCAGTGGGAGAGTCCTTTGACCTTTAGTGTGACTACCAGTGAGGATCTAGATGTGGGGACTAGAAGAGTCTTTTTTTCATTAATTTCTTCATTTGCGGGCAGACCTAGCTTCCTGTTTTGTCTAATTATCACTGTTCATATGCAAATATTTATAATTTAGTTTTGGACTTTAGTCATTTGGTTGCATCTAGACAGACTGAAATCTGGGCTACGCTCAATGTAATTTGGAATCTGTATTGCGAAATTCAGACTTGGGAAATATTGTGAACAATATCTGAATGCCCATATTAATTTTGTTCATTTGGCAAGGGGAATTGGAATGTTAGTGAATGATTCGTGTGGACCTGTTTACATCGTAAACTAAGGAAAGAACTTTACTAGTTAATGTGCTTGTAGTTACACTTTAGTGGAGCAAAAACAGCAAGCACTTCTTGAAAAAAAATATTTAAAGTTAATGTTAATTGTTAACCCACTTCATTGTCCAAACACCTTTTTGTTCTAAAAATATTAGCACATTATTTATTTGAAATATGTGATACATAGTTAAACATAGAATACATGGACATTGTGTGCATGTGTTTCTATTCAGGGATACTTAGTAAAATGATTCAAACATTTTATTGTCATTTTCTAATAAATTATTTACAGAAATAATGATTTACATGCTGTAGATCAACATAATGGCAGAGAAATGTGTTTCCCTACAGTGTAAAATACACAACAAGACAGGGGTTGAGGGAGGGGGGCACAAATGGACGATGCAGGGCACTTACAACAAAAGTATAGAAACATTGCATTGTATAATATTTCAATATTAAGTATATAACCCATCAGCAATACAGTACATCAGCAAACAACGTTTCTGCCACATTAACAGGCACTCTTGCATTAATAAATACTCTTCAGTTTATTTAGCACTAGAACTATTTAATTTGTCTCAAATGTTAAAATTACTGTAGGGTATTAGGTTACTGTGGCTTGGGGGGTGTGGGAGTGCACCCCAAATTCCCATTTTTTCTGGCCACTCATTAGCTGGGCACTCATTCTTCCGGACAGTGAATGGATGCAAACTAGAAGCTTTTTTTATTATTATTATATATTAATAACAATGCAAATATATCAGAATAGGCATATACATACCTCCATTATAAAAAAAATATAATAAAATTAAATAGGAGTATGGTTGGAAGATGGAAAACACAAACTAATAAAACCCCTCTCTTTTGCTTGTCCACCAACAGGAAGAACTGGGACATGTCGAGCTAAGAGAATGATTATAAGTAATTTCTTTGTCCCAATTTTATATCATTTTAGACCATAGTTTTAGTAACATCTTTTGTCTGGAGAGCTTGTGCAGTGCTTTGCGGAAAGATAAAATCAATTCTTTTATTCATTTAATTTTTTTATTTCTTGTTTCATAGTGACAGTTCTAACTATGTCTGGGAAAAAAAAACAACCTTTTATGTGTTCTGGTGGCGAACTTTCATGAACTTCCCATCAAGTATTATAGTCTCATTTAATGTAAAGTTTGACAAAGAAGATTGTTTTGTGATGGCTTGGCACCCTTGTTCTGAATATTTTAGGTCTTGTATGCTTAATTGAATGCTTTTGTATGCAGTATAATTAAGGTCTAATTTGACGAGTTGCACAGCAGGATGATGAGAATTCTGACTGCTAAAAGGTCAAAGATCAGCAGTTAGAGGTTTGTAGGCAGTCTGTAGATTTTGAGTTATGACACTGTAGAACATGTTAGAAAAAATGCACAAGATCTTTCTTCTTTTATCTTTGTAACTGTATTTAAAATGTGGTATTGCTTGTTCAAACCAGCTTATTTTGAATGGTTTGATTGAACCGTTTGTTAATGGACACATTTCAACAAATAATTTGTATTTATTTGCTTGATTATACTATTTGTTTCTTAAATATTTTTTCATATCTGGTTCAATATTTTTAGGAACAAGTTTTAAAATATAAGACTAGGAACAACATTGAATGAACATAAACACAATGTATGTATGTATGTATGTATGTATGTATGTATTATTCTCTGGTAAGGTATGGATGTGTCAAACCACTGTATTACTTATGGAACTGCTTTATATATAGCTTTTAGCCTAAAATACTTAATTTGCTGATTCTATGACATTGCAAAACAACTACAAAAAGCCAAAAAGGCAAATATCCTAAACCTGCTTACGCAATATCAGCTGTGTTAAACCAGACAAAGAAAGCAACTAAAAAATAGGTTTTGGCCTGGGAGCAATGCTGAGTTCAAAACTTTAGGCCTGAGGACAACTACAAACAAAGAGGGATTAAGTTCCTACAAGTTCCCGATTGGTTAGGGTCCCCCCTTTCTTATTTACATATGAGTAGTGAATGGGGCAAATTCATGCTACCAGAGCCCCTGTCTACCCCCTTGTCAACTGGTTAATCCTGCTCTGCAAACAAAGGACCTTTTTTAAAAAAATACTTTTTTACACATGCAAATATGGTATATGGATTTAACTGATATAGGCTACTGGAGTTGAAGGTCTGACATCATATATTTCTGCAACCTCTATTAGTGTCTAATTAGCATAATCTATTAAGCATGAAGGAGCATTCATAGAGATCTGTGCATGCCCAGGTGAGGCAGACTCTGTTTTGCATGTCTCCATTGCAACCGGCGGCACCCAGCATGTCTAATGAGCACTGTGCCATCCCAACCTGCAGTGACAGATAAACACCTACATAAACAACATGCATATATACATGGTCAACCCCAGATGCTACAGTCCACTGCTAAATATGTGGTAAAGTCCAGGCCTGGAGTATATTGACATTACCATCCATGCAGAAATCCATACTGTGCTGCGCTAGCAAAGACTCTGCAATTATTGTCCCTGCTTTCTCACTCCTACAGTTATTTGGCAACAGACATTCCAGTGCACCTTCCACTATTTAATCTGTGAGGAAAATTACGTGAGACTACAGCCCACATTATAAGTATGTTACTGTCCTGAGGGGTAGTTGTCTCCTGTCCTCTTTGCCAGCCCTCCACTGGCTGGGCTAGAATCTGCAGTGGTGTCAAAATAAAGCCAGTCAGATATACTTTACACCACAGATGTCAAAGAATCAAAGGAATATCAGGCCAAACCTGTTCAAAAATGAAAACAGATTTAAACTGACCAGTCAAAGAACATGTTGTCAAGTATCAAGGACTTATATTACGTAAAAAAAAACAGCCACCACCATTAGGCTTGAGTTAAATCTGGAAATTTTCTAAAAATATATTCTATATTTACAACGTTTTAAAGTTGGAATCGACAGGTTTTAGCAACAGACTTTACATGAGGTGCAAAGGTGAGGCTAGGATCAAAAATGACACCAAGACTCCGAGCTTGAAAAGATGGGGTGAGGTAGGTACAGTCAAACTACAGGTAGAGTGAAGGAAGATCAGTGTTATGAGGAAGAAAAATAAGAAACTTAGTTTTAGAGAGTTTGAGTTTCAGAAAGTGGGAGGACATCCAATCAGAGATCGAAGAGAGGTAATTGGTGACACGTTGTAGGACAGCAGGGAAGAGGTCAGGTGAGGAGAGATATATCTGGGTGTCGTCAGCATACAGGTGGTAGTGGAATTTATATGAATTAATAAGTTTGCCAAGAGAGGCAGTATAACTGAACCTTGAGGGACTCCGACTGAGACAGGACGAGGAGAGGAGGTGTCGTTTGAAAAAGAGACACTGAAGGAGCATTGGGAGAGATAGGAGGAGAACCATGTGAGGACTGTGTCACAGAGACCAAGAGATTGAAGAGTTAGGAGGAGACCATATTTAACAGTGTCAAAGGTAGCAGAGAGGTCAAGAAGAATTAGTGTGGAGTATGTTGTCTTTGGATTTAGCTGCGATTAGGTAATTTGTAACTTTAATAAGAGCAGTCTCAGTAGAGTGGAAGGGGCAAAAGCCAGGTTGAAGAGGATCGAGGAGGGAGTTGGAATTTAGGAAGTGAGTCATATGAGTAAAGACAAGTATTTCTAGAAGTTTTGAGGAAAAAGGAAGCAGGAATATGGGAACATAGTTGGAAGGGGAAGACGGGTCAAGGGATAGCTTTTTAGGATGGGCACGACAGAAGCATGCTTAAGGGGAGCAGGGACAACACTAGATGAAAGAGAGCTGTTTATGATGTGTGTTAAGGATGGTACAAGACAGGGGGAGAGAGATTTGATAAGGTGGGAAGGTACTGGGTCAAGCGGACAGGAGGTGGGACGAGAGGAGAAGCGAGCCACCTCCTGTTCTGTAACTAGGGATAAAGCCTGTAGGGTAGGGAAGGTACAATCAATGTGTGTTTGCGAAAGGGAGGAGCAAAGGGGGGAGAATTCTTTGCTTAACCTTTCAATCTTGTCGGTAAAGTAGCATGCAAGGCTATCTGCCGAATGGTTAGTTTGAAGGGTGGCTTGAGGTGGGCAAAGGAGAGAGATGAAGGTAATAAAGACACGCCTGGGATTGCGTGAACATCAATTAACAAGAGATGAAAAGTAGGATTGCTTAGCAAGGTTGAGGGCTGTGCTACATGAAGACAAAATACATTTGTGGCAAACCTAGCCACTTTAGATCATACTGCTGTACATTAGCTTGTTGACTTAGTGTGCCACGGTTGGAGGCCCGCCCTCCTTGAGCAGGTCTGCAGCATCTAGGGCAGATGTGAGGTAGCGTTATATGAGGAGATAGTCAGAGAGGGACAGGAGAGGATAGGGATGGATGAGAGTTCAGAATGGATTACTGCTGAGCGCTGCTGGAGATCAAGACAATTCAAATTCCTCCTGACTTTAGGGGAATTAGTTTGAGAATATTGGGTGTGGGGGCACTCAAGAACAAATTATAGGAGATGTAGCATATGGAGCCATGGGAACTCCAAATCCAACAGGCTGATACCACTAACAGAACCATAGCTAACTAAATTAAAGCTGGAGTGTAGCAGGTATAAAGCAAAAAAAAAAAAAAATTAAAATAAAATAAATAAATGTTAAGGAAAACAAAAACAGTCCCAAGAATAGCAATATGGGACATGGAAAAGAAAGCCTGCGGGAATATCGTTCCAATAGACCCGATAAACAAAAATGTGTCTGGGTTCTACATAAGATCTTGGACCAAGCACACGCAGCTAGAATGAGAAATAATGTAGCAATGTAGATAATAGGGAAGAAGAAGAGAAAAAGAAAAAAAGGGGGTTGAACTAGAAGTAAAACCAGCGTGTGGGGCATATGTGGTTAACACACAACAGCACAAGGACTGCTCAGAAAGTCCAACAGATAACCCCCAAGGACCCAGATCCCCTGCCCCATCCCCTCCAAGATAGTAACTGCCACTACACCAGCCGACCTGTAGCATGGTCGGCACTCAGAGAGTCGGTTAGTCCACGCAAACCCCCCTTTCTAGAGTCCACAGACTAGCCATCTTCGGCACCTCTGCAATGCCACCAGAGTCCAGATAGGATAGGTGCCATGTCTCGCTTATCCAAGACAGGGGATGCTTGGCCCCACAGCCACCAGTCCATCATGGATCTCTCAACCAGACTCAGCAGAGTTCTCAGCGAAGGGGACATTGCTCTCTGGGCTCCCCACAAACCCAGAGGTTTGTGGGGAGCCTTTTTGTAGCAGATGAAAAGCTTGGGAAATGTGACGGAGAGTCAGCCACCCCCAAGGGTGCACTTTTGGCAGTAAGGCAGTTCTCAGGCTAGGTAAACAGGGATCTACATTCTGTAGTCCTCAGTAGAGTGTAAGCATCAGGAAAGAGGATTAACAAAAGCCCTTTGCTGGGGGAAACCGCCACTCCAGCAACAGAAACATCGCCATAAACTGGAACATAAATGGTAACGCTAACCACGAGGCCCGGATAACCTCCACCGGACAGGCAGGGAGCGGGGCCACAGTAGGAACCACCAGGTCTCTCCTTGTAGGCAGGTGGCATAGTCAGAAGGCTCATCCTGGCCCCACCTACCTCATCTTTTATGTTGGTGAGGTTTGTGAAGTTATACTTCACAAGTGTATTCTAAGCACTATAGATACATGAGGGGTATCTTACCCTCTTGTATATGTGATTCTAGGTAGTTAAACATCCTTAGAAGGGCAAAGGTTTAAAATAATATCAGGAATTATTATTTTACTGAGAGTGTAGTGGGTGCAACTGCATTACCTTCCTGGTGAAGTGGTAGAGTTAAGCTCAGTGAGGGATTTTAAGCATGCATGGTATAGGCATAGGCTATCCTAAATATAAGATAGGACCAGGGACTAATGAAAGTATTAGAAAATTGGGCAGTCTAGATGGGCCAAACGGTTCTTATTTGCCATCACATTCTATGTTTCTATGGTTTTGATCTGATTTTTACTATTATTGTTTGAACTGAAGTCCTTTTATTGCACAGTATTTTTTTTCACTTAAATATAAAATAACAAGTATAGACAGAATATTAGCAATACAGACTGCATTAGGACAGGATGAAGACCTTTACGATTCAAGTTATTTGACCATGGATAAAGTATAATAGGCCATTAATCAATCTCCCTTGGTAAAGACAATGCCAAAGCACAGTTATAAGAAGTCTGCCTTGGAAGCAAGCAAATTGATGAAAATCAGTGGATTGTATAAGGCTGATCAAGTAGGATAGGGAAGGGACTAAACTTAAGGAGCACCCTAATTAGTAAAATGTTTTTTATGTATATTTTTACACACACTTTTACCAATCACTGTGTTTTTAAAAAATCTATTAATAATGTATATACCGGAAATCTAGCATAATATAGTGTTTTCTTGCTAGCGCTTTTTCCGGAATTCTGCATTATCTTGGAACATGAAGCCAGCGGCTGCTTGTAAAATACTCACATTATCCATCCCAGTACACAGTTCTTTCTGTAAGACAACCCAACACTGCCTTTAAATAACCATTGCTTAAACCATTACTAATACTCCAAAAATATTTGTAACTTAGAATAATCTTCCCGTAAATAGTACTATGGAAATCTATTTTAATAATATTTAACAAAATAAACACTTTCCTCTGAACATAGTCGATTTATTCAGATTGCAACATGGAACCAGAAACTTCAAAGGATTGATAAGGTCACATGCCATCTCAGACTAATCGTGTCTATAGCAGAAACAGCTGATGGCTGAAATAAAATAAATTAAAACAATACACAGAAAGGAGGAAATTAAATAAGGCATATATTATCTATAGTGCTTTTAACTGTGGAGAGGGAAATATTTACGTTAAAAGTTTGCCATGTGTGACATATGAAGCAATACATAATATATAGTACCATATATCAAACAAATTGTGACCTTTACCTCTTTTTAAACTTTCTTTATCCACACATGTTTAATGGTACTATTTAATAGAATGCTGGGGATTGGTAAATCAAATCTGGGATGAGATGGGATATGATGTACCTTCAGCCATAGAATCAAAAACAAACTAAGGCACATATACACATGTAGAATCCAAAAAACCCTATATGTGATTTAGCAGTTAATAAGGTATTGGTGTATCCAACAACAGTTTTTCTCATTGGTAATTTCAACAAAACATGGCATGGAAATGGACATAAAAGTATATATCAGCATCTATAGAGTACTATCAGTGCACTCCCTACCTAAAGTATGGCCTGTAGCATGTTTATATAAAGATGTACACCAACTATTTAAAAATATATTTTTACTGATCGTACACAAAAATACAAATATACATGTAATATAATTGAAACAGGCCTAACAAGCTACAGAAACAACATGATAAATATACCAAAAGCTTGTAACTGAGCTGAAACTCACGTGCGTCCTCTTCCCTCAATATTTTGTCATTCTCTGATAATTTCTCAAGAAACATGCACCTCTCCAAAGTATTTAGCATAAGACATGTTCCATTTCTATTGCAGTTTAATCCTAGTCCAAATTTGTAACTCATTAAAAAATGTGTGTACAATTAATGAAATGGAGGAAGAAATGTAGACGCTGATCTTCACAACAAGATGATTATCCTGACAGTTAGTCCCTGTGGTTGGTGTGAGCACTTTTGGGACACTGGTGAGTTTGGCGGGTTCTGTGCCTGGGAGACAAAGGGACGATCCCTTTTCCTGTGCTTTGGCACAGAGGCTCCCGGGAAGAAGACCCCCTGTTGTCTAGTGCGGGAATCCCTGTGTTTTGGTGGCTCGCTTTGAGGACAAAGAGAGCAAAGTATCTTTCCCATGCTGGGACCCTCAGGGAGGGGGAGGAGTCTGGGAGGTGACCCTTTATGTGTGTGTCGGAATCCCCTTGCATGGGGCTATGCATAAAAGCCGAGTGTGGTATTATAGAATTGTGCTATACCTCCAGAACTAGGTCTTGTCCAGTTACTGTTGGGTCATTCTAAGCGGTTCCAGAGCCGTGGAAGGAAGGTGATAGCCGAGGTAACCGGCCGGGTTACCCGGAATCCACTACATCCTAAAAATTTACCTTTTTAAAATTAAGTGTTTTGGTGACATCCATAAGAATTAAATGATTTTTTTTTTCATCTCAAATGAAAAAATACTAAAACTTTAGAAAGTAGACATTTAAGATTACAATTAGTCTTTTTTTTAAATTGACTTTGTTTAGAAATCTATATTTTCTAACAAAATACCGTGTTGTTCACTGTGCTTGTTGTTCACTGTGCTAATCACATCACTCTTCTTGCCATATTATTTCTCCACATTTGAGTTCTCTTGATATTGTCTGTCTTATTTAACCATGTATTGATATCCTTCTTCATCTAATTTACAGTTTGCTTAAGTTTGCCTAGTTCTCCAAAAACTCATTACTTAGCACTCTCCATCAATGACATGTGTACTGGTACTATTAACCAAAATACCTTGTGGTTACTTGTTGCAGCAATGGTGAAGTCTGGACTTTCCTTTTTCTGTCTAGATGGACCACCCAGTTTCTGTTTTTCTCCTGGAGACCAGAAGTGACCACAAAGCATTCTTTGTATTTTCTTTCTACAGTTATGTCTGTAGGTTTAGTAACTTGATTTTACATTTTAATGTGATGCACTGTGATGTATTTGATTCTTTTTTTTTTTTTGTCTTATTTAAGAAGTACCAAGTTCTTCCTTTCCCGGACTCATATTGCTTTTGTTAAAGAAGCTCATATTACAGAACTGGTTTCTATTTCAGATTCAAATGTATATGTTTTATTTGTACTCCACCTTGGCGGTGTGGGGTATTATACATATTTATTATAACTTTGCCTTTGCATTTCCACTCCAGACAATTTTGAATAGAATTAAGTTATACCCTAGGTCATGTCCAAAGCCTGGCCCGTGGGCCATTTGCGGCCCGCGTTCTGGTTTAATACAGCCCCACAGTTAATTTGATAACTCTGCTCAGGACCCCTGGCATCTCTGGATCTTTGAACGCTGCGGTCCTGAGTGGCGCTCAGGGATTCACTGGGGATCAAGAGATTGCGAGAACGTAGATGGACGTGCAGTGACCTCAGTTTGCATTCTCACGATCTCTTGGGCGTCAAGGGATTTGCGGGATTTGGTGCGCTCGATCGCGTGATTTGGTTCCTTCTCCCTGCTGGGATAGAAATAGAGAATGGATAGAATAGAAAGGTACAGAATAAAGAGGTACAGAATAAAAAGGTACAGAATCAAAAGGTACATAATAAAGAGGGATAGAATAAAAAGAGACAGAATAAAAAGAGACAGAATAAAAAGAGACACCGAATAAAGAGGGACAGAATAAAAAGAGACAGAGACAGAATTAAGAGAGAAGGGACTGATTAAAGAGGAGCAGAATAAAGAGAGAAGGGACAGAATAAAGAGAGAAGGGACAGAGTAAAGAGAGAAGAGACAAAATAAAGAGAGAAGAGATGGAATAAAGAGACAGCGTAAAAAGATCTGAGACAGAATAAAGAGATTAAATTAAAAGTATGCCGTTTGCAATAAACTTTGCATAAAATAGTTAATTTGCATTCAATTTTAATAGTTCAAAGAATGTCAGGCAAAATGGTTGGCCCTCACGCATTTTCACTTAATCAAATCTGCCCTTGGTGGTGGTGATTGTCAGGGTTAATATATAACCTAAAAATATCCATCCACTTGCTATTTTGTGTGATTTATGCCTCTGTTTTTATATTGTATGATAGAACAACCAAGACAAAAACTTTTAAAATCAGATTTTTGATTGCCCTTTTCTTTGTATAGTTATGTTTATTTCAACTTACAATGAATGGCTTTTTTCTTTGTGTATTTTACTGTTAAATATAGATATCATGTAAAGGTCAAAGAGTCATTTGTAATTAGAGATAGAAAGCATTTGTACATGGGTCTGAATATTTAGACACGGCAAATGTATATAAAAACAAGACTCCTCTTTTATTTCTGAAAAGGGAAAATATGGGGCCAAACATATGGTATGATTGGCAACCATGACCAGTTTGCATTCCTTTACTTTAAGCAAACTCCACAAAGTCTACTTTAAATTTATTGTAATAATTAAAGTTTCACAAAACAACTCCCGTAACAGCCACAGGTACTTTATGTTTTGATGTGTATATCTTTGCAAAGTTCATGGACGCCAATTTTCGGAGATCATTTGTGTGCACTGAGGTTGTCTGCATCTGATTTTGTTTTCTTGTATTTTTTTTTATTTGGCAAAAAGTTAGAGTAAAAGTTACCTTTGTTGTGAACTTTCAATACCTTTCTGTGTTAATACCATAAATCTGTTATCAGTAAAGGTACTTAACACTGACTCACAATAGTAATCATGTGCGTCACAAAACTGGGTAACGGTTTTGAATTAATTTTACTGTGTTGTATATGACATATGCATAACAGATGCACTCAAGTTCCACAAAATTGCTTAACCTAAAATCCTGTAGCATTTCCACAATGTCTTTGTTCTATAACATGCAGTATAATTTATAAATAATATTTTAAAGAAACACCAAACATATAACTGACGATTACACACTCTTTCAATTAACATTTTTTTGAAACCACTTATTTATATTAAGTGCAAGCATTTCTTTAACATAAAATAATTATATAGTTTATGAAATGCAATTGTTTTTATTATAACATACATGTTGCACTACTAATCGTACCATTGATGATTGCTTATTTTATTATGTTTTTTATATGGGCAAAAGTGAAATAAATTATTGGTTGTGTTATCTTATAAGCAGGGCCGGACTGGGGATACAAAGCAGCCCTGGAAAAAAAAAATATATGCCAACCCCATAAGTCATTGCGCCATATATTGTCGCATGTAATATGTAAGGCTATGTCTTGCCACCCCAGATGGTATATGATATATATTGCTTTTTCTAATATAAAATATTGGTCCTTTCAGAGTAAAACATTTAATTATACAGTAAGCATACTCACATGCAGACACAGACAATCTCACTGACACACACAAGCTCATTGATACACAGCCTCATAGACAAACAATTTCACTAATATACAGAAGCTCATTGACATAAAAACACAAGCTCACTCACTAGCAGGCACACACACACATGCAAGCAAGCTCACTCACTAGCAGGCGCGCACACACAGCTTAATGTAGTGGTTCTGGTGTCTATAGCCTGTCCCTGCAGGCTTTTGAATGTAAACACTGACTTTTCAGAGAAAAGGCAGCGTTTACATTGCTTAATAGTGACACCTCTAGTGACAGACACTCAGACGGTCACTAGAGGCGCTTCCTGTGTCAGTGCGGATTTGCTGAGATCATCAAGCTTGATGATCTCAGTCATAGAGGCAGAGACCAGCACGACGTTGAAAAATAAAAGTGAGTAAAACACTATTTTTAAAAACACACACAGACACCACGACTGAGACACACACACACACACACACACACCATGACAGACATACACACACCATGACAGACACACCATGACACAGACCATGACACAGACACACACACCATGATACAGACACACCGTGACACAGACACACACACACATTACACAGACACACACACCATGACACAGACACACACACACCATGACATAGACAGACACACACACACACCATGACACAGACAGACATACACACACACACACACACCATGACACAGACATACATACACACACGCACCATTACACAGACAGACACACACACACACCATGACACAGACAGACAGACACACACCATGACACAGACACACACACCATGATACAGACAGACACTCACACACACATGACACAGACAGACACACACACACACCATGACACAGACAGACATACACACACACACACACACCATGATACAGACACACCATGACACAGACACACACACATGACACAGACACACACACCATGATACAGACAGACACTCACACACACATGACACAGACAGACACACACACACACCATGACACAGACAGACATACACACACACACACACACCATGACACAGACAGACACACAGCATGACAGACAGACAGACACGCACGCCATGATACAGACACACTGTGACACAGACACACTGTGACACAGACACACACACCATGACACAGACAGACGCACACACACACCATGACACAGACACACGACACAGACACACACACCATGACACAGACAGACACACACACACACACCATGACACAGACAGACAGAAACACACGCCATGATACAGACACACCGTGACACAGACACACGACACAGACACCATGACACAGACAGACACACACACACACCATGACACAGACAGACACACACACACACCATGACACAGACAGACATACAGCATGACAGACAGACAGACACACCATGACACAGACAGACACACACACCATGACACAGACACACATGCACACAGCATGACACAGACAGACACACACACAGCATTACACACACACACACTCAAACACTCCCACTGACATACATACTTTTTGGTACCTGTGGGTGGGCAGACAGATATGTGTGCTGGCGTCCGCAGGGAGAAGTTGAATGGCGTCCGCAGGGAGAAGTTGAATGGCGGCCGCAGGGGAAGCTCTTCTGTCGGCCGCTGGGGGAGCAGGCTGTTCTGTCTCTGCTCCCCCTCCCTCGCGCTCTAGAAAGAGACCGGGGCCGGAATATGACGTCATATTCCGGCCCCGGTCTCATTAAGCTGCGCGCGAGGGAGCAGAGACAGAACAGCCTGCTCCCCCAGCGGCCGCCAAAAGAGCTTCCCCTGTGGCCGCCATTCAACTTCTCCCTGCAGCCGCAGGTCACCCCGGCCCCAGGTGCCGACGGCCCACCGGGAAATTTCCCGGTATCCCGGTGGGCCAGTCCGGCCCTGCTTATAAGCTACCTAATGTTGATATTGATGAGGAAGACCAGCTGAGTAACTAGTTAATTATTGGAGATTCAAATTACCCAACCATAAATTAGGATAGAGGAACTAATAGTTCAGCAAGGGGAATCAGGTTTATGAACCTGTTAAATGACACCTTCATGTCACAATCGGTAAAAGCACCAACTCGAAAGGATGCATGTCTGGATTTGGTTATAATAAACAATGTTGATCTTTTTTTATTTTTTATTCTTTATTTAAATTGTGCATAGATGGTACAGACAAGCTTCCAATGCCACAATAGCTAGTGCAAGCCATTCGATCAATATAGATTAACAATTGTATGGCATTTTAGTATCACAGCACAATTTTATGAGGTTAATAAAAATGAGTTACTTAATGCATAAGTACTGCACTTTAGGTTAAAGATAAAGAGAAGGCAGAATGTGAGACAGTGTGGCATGAGAGAGAAATTCAAATGATTGAAATACGACAGAGGGGTTCAAGCCATGGCTAGGGAAGATTCTGGGACCTTACAAGACACTAAGCTAGTCAGAAGAGTCTAAGGAGTTACAGCAGTGGTTCCCAAACTGATGTGCACACAGGGTTGCTGTGGAATATTTCCCCGGTACTAGGATTATAGCACCATGGAAACATTACTGCTCAACAGGGACTTGGTCTGTAATGTCGGCCGGCTGTGAGGAAATAACAGCCTGTCACTTCCTCCCAGCATCCTGCAGGGAGACAGCGCGGGAGGGAGTGGAGCATGAAGAGCTCCAGACCCTCACTCCCATAGCAGCAGGACTCTAAGCCCCCTTCTGACACATAAGGTAAGCTAACAGGAGGGTGGCTGGAGATATAAAAAAAATCACTTGTGTGTGAATGTGTGTTTGTGTGAATGTGTGTGTGAGTGTGTGTATGTGTGTGTGAGTTTGAGTGTATGAGTTTGAGTGTGTGTATGATTGGAAAAAAAGGAGATTTAGTCTAAAGCAAAGAAAAGTGTTTTTTTACAGTAAGAAAAATAAAGATGTGGAATTCTCTGCCTGAAGTTGTTTAAACAGCATCTGGAAAAAAACAATAATGAGGAAAATTAATAAAATAGAGTCAGAAATAATCATAGTCATAAAAATTTGAGAGAAATATGAAAGACTAATTAAAATTAGAACACAGAAGAAAAATAGTGAAAATAGGAGTCAGGTCAAAGGGTATCATTGTGTGAATAAAAAGAGACAGATAGCCCCATATAAACAAGGAAAGAAAGAGACTAGGAAGATATGGAACCATACACATAGGCGGATCATTGAAAAAAACACTTGAGAAACAAAAGAGAACATTGAATTAAAGAAGATAGAAATGATAATGATTGGATTATTTTTAATAGAACAAGAAATAGGAAAAACCAGGAAAGAAATAACTCATATAGAGGACATGATGAGAATAACCAGAGGAGTAGGGGACAAATAGCTCTACAAAATAGATTTGAAAGTTAATAGATGTAAATGAAGATAGTTGTTTTTTTTGGTCAACATCAAATGAGGAAGAAAATAAAAGAAAGAGTAATCAACACTTCAGTAAAAAAAAAGAATCAGGGAAATAGAGAAGGGAAAATTAGTGGATGAATTAGGGAAGGGAAGGAGAGAGATGTGGAAGGATTAACTAGAAAAGAAGAAGAAATACCTATTTTTTAATTTTTCGGATTTAGTTTTAACTAATGTCCAGAAAAGCTCCCAGTTATAATCTTTTATTGATATCAATCGTTTTATTAGAAAGTTATGTTTAAAAAAATTTTTCAACGTTTTAAACCAAAAATAATTAAATGTATAGGCTTCCTCAGCTGGATGTGGTGAAAAATACTTTTTCACCACATCCAGCTGAGGAAGCCTATACGGCAAAACGCGTCCTGGAGACACTGTGAGACTTTGGATTGCCGGATTTTTATGCCCATATAGTGTTGTTTTATATATATATATATATGTAGCCTATAAGGCGGAACGCGTCCTGGAGACACTGTGAGACTTTGGATTACTGGATTTTTATGCCCATATAGTGTTGTGAGTTGGAAATGTTTATTTTCTTTTCTATTTACTTTGTGTAACAGTCTACACTATGTTTTGTTTTTTGTGTTTATGTTTTTAAGGAACAACATACTCACCACTGTGATCTGATATAAGAGCATACCTAAGGTATATACACCTGTATTCCTGCCTTCCATTACACAGAATTGTTTGTACATAATATAGCGCTTCACCTACACACTGGTTTTATTTCTATGTAATAAGATAAGACTAAGGTGATATGGCAGCTTAGTACACACTGGGTTACAATTTTGACAACATTGTCACTTTAAAACTATTCTAATATCAGTGCTGGTGCTTCCCCTTTTTTATGTTATCCATTGAAATTAAGCTCTGATTGCATGAGTGTTTTTGAAAGAGCATGCGCAGATGACCTCATTAAGAATCATTAAGGCTAACAAATTTTGTGCTAATTGAACACCTTAAGAGAGGCAAGCATTAAAGATTTTGAAAGTATATAATAAAATAGTCATCAAGCCAGCAGACAAGTAATTATATTCAAGAAAGGTTTAGACAACTGGAGGATTGTGAAACAAATTAGAAATTAGATTTTAAAAAACAAAACAATAGATGGGATAAAGGAAGAGTTTGAATGTTGTTTTAAAAAGGTGTGGAAACGGGTGTTCCTAATGCTAAAGAATATACATTTTTAAAAGTTAAGCACCCTAGAACTCCAGTTATATATGTTTTACCTAAGGTACATAAAAATAAGAAACACCTTCCAAGATGCCCTATTGTTTCAGAGATTGGGTCATTACTATCGTCATTTTCCCAATATAAAGATCACTTTTTACAAAACTTTATGAAAGAATGTCCATCGTACCTGAAATATACTATTAGTCTTTTACAGATTTTAGTGAACTTTAAATGGGAAGATGATTTTATTATGGCCTCTTGTGATATAACCAGCCTCTATACCAACAGTCATCATACAAAAGGGTGTGGGGCTGTGAAAGTATTTTTAGAAAAATCAGGTGACATACCTACTACACAGACTGATTTTATATTAGAGGGGATTAAAATGATTCTCGAGAAAGTTTCTTTCTGGTTTGAAGAAAACTTTTATCTTCAGCGCATGGGTATAACTATGGGGACCAAGTTTGCCCTAAGTACACTAATTTATTTATGTCCTATTGTAAAGCCTTTTTATATTTCCCATGTATGGAGGTGGGGCAAGCTTTGTCCTCTATAAGAGGTATATTGATTATATTTTTAATCTGGAGGGGAAGTCAGAACTCCCTCCTGAATTTATTAAGAAAATGAATGATAATGACTGAAATATAGCCCCTACCCATGCAATTAGTAAAACGTTTTAGACTTAGACTTACATAGAAGATGGATGCATCAACAGTAAGAAATTTTTCTAAATAGTTGATGTCAACAGTTTTATTGATATGAAAATCTGCCATTTAAACCTTGGTTTAGCAATATCCAAAAAGGCCAATCCCTTAATTTAAGAAGGAATTGTACTGATAGATGGAATTTTGATGATTAGGCCAAGATTTTGAAGAGGAAGTTTTCAAACGGAGGATATAAAAAACTGTTTATAAAGTCAACATGTCAAAAAGTAGAACAAGAGGATAGAAAAAATTTAATACAATATAAAGAAAAGACGATGAGTAAAGCAGATGAAAAACTTGAAAATAAACAACTCCCATTGATTTTTAATTATTGAACTAAATATAGGGACTTAGTAGGAACTGTTGTGGCTGAATGGCAGTAAAGCATGCCTAGCACAGCGAAGGACCTAGGTTCAAATCCCCTGTTGGACACCTTTGGGGCAACCACATCTGGCCGTCTGGATGTCACGTGAGAACCATGACAAAAAACTAAAGAATTGTCGGCACTAAAATTGATGGGATGCTGAACAGGATTTAAAACATTGACGCTATCAAAATTGATGTAAGTTTGACATTTCAGAATGCTTGGTTGTATAGGGAGAGGTATTAGCAGTAGAAAGAGGGAAGTGCTCATGCCATTGTACAGAACACTGGTGAGACCTCACTTGGAGTACTGTACACAGTACTGGAGTACTGGAGACCATATCTTCAGAAGGATATTGATACCTTAGAGAGAGTTCAAAGAAGGGCTACTAAACTTGTTCATGGATTACAGGATAAAACTTACCAGGAAAGGTTAAAGGATCTTAACATGTATAGCTTGGAGGAAAGACGAGACAGGGGGGATATGATAGAAACATTTAAATACATAAAGGGAATCAACACAGTAAAGGAGGAGACTATATTTAAAAGAAGAAAAACTACCACAACCAGAGGACATAGTCTAAAATTAGAAGGACAAAGGTTTAAAAATAATATCAGGAAGTATTACTTTACTGAGAGGGTAGTGGATGCATGGAATAGCCTTCCAGCTGAAGTGGTAGAGGTTAACACAGTAAAGGAGTTTAAGCATGCGTGGGATAGGCATAAGGCTATCCTAACTATAAGATAATGCCAGGGACTAATGAAAGTATTTAGAAAACTGGGCAGACTAGATGGGCGAATGGTTCTTATCTGCCGTCACATTCTATGTTTCTATGTTTCTATGTTTCTTTTACCTTTAGAGTTAAAAGGGGATCTTAAATAGTGACTTTTTTTGTTGTTTATTATATGTCGTATATTTTAAGCTTTGTAATGAAAGATTTATGGAGTTATTACATTTAATTTACAGTTGAATGCTGTATACTTAATGAAAATAAAATATCAGCATGCCTATGGACTTTAATTCAGAACCTTGGATTTTAAAGAGAAACAGGCCAATGATAAGGACTTTGGCTGGTATTCAGAACTGTGTAGAGGAA
Organism: Pelobates fuscus; assembly: GCF_036172605.1. Lineage (NCBI taxonomy): Eukaryota > Metazoa > Chordata > Amphibia > Anura > Pelobatidae > Pelobates > Pelobates fuscus. Next base: position 352,868,057 of record NC_086317.1, on the reverse strand, counting down.
GTAAGGGCATTTGACTCTCTCTAAGATGGCACCCACAATGATTCCGGCAAGAAAATGGAGTTACGTCACAGCTGTGATCACGATATGATGATGTAGTCACGTAGATCCGGGAGTAAAGACAGGGCTAACCAGAGGACAAGGAGGCGGGCCTAATGGACAAAAAATACAAAAGACAAAGTGTTAATGTTTGGTGGTATGTATTACACAGACTCCCCAAGGTTTAAAGTTTTCCCTTACAAAGGTGTTGAGCATGACAGTAGCAAGTCTATTCTACAATTATAACATTTATTTACTCACACATTTTAGAAATACTCTTTTTATATATATATATATATTTCAGATACAAAGATATATGTACATTTATACCTGCAATTAGGCAGGTCTATGCATTTTTATTTACATACTGATCTTTGATTAATGTACAGATATGTATTTTCCTTTTAATTGATATCTACAGCTATTTGATACAAAGGGCATACTAAATGTTCAATTAATGTTAAATTATTGTTTGAAAGGATTGAGTACTTGGCACTGAAATGCTCAATACTTATATAGTAATATATTGTATTGTCACAAGATAGATATATTTTGTATGGATATTCTTCTTTTATATTAAAATGAGATTTGCTTGCCATTGCTATTAATAAACATTTGGTATAGAGGATTCGCTTGGTCCGTTATACCGGAAGTGACGTCACCCGGAAGTAATGAATGTGTTCCAAGGTGGAACGCACGCCATCATCTGCGATTAATAATTCCCATTTCCTGGCGGATATAAAAGCAGAACCTGGCCGGATTGGAGTCATACATCCCTGAGGAAGTCCAGAAGAGGACGAAACGCTTTGGAGTTGTTTATTTTGTTCATATGAACTTTTATTTTATTTTACCTTTGCTGGTGCTGCCTGCAGCTTCTGCTGTGATTTTATTGGCTGATACACGTGGATGCCACCTTGGTGTGGAGACATGCTGTCTTTGCTTTGAAACATTGTGAGTGCAATACATATAATAAATTGTTACATTTTTATACAATCTGCACTATCTATGTTTCCCTTTTATTTGAGTGGGCAAGAAGATGTACTACTTTCTATCCAGAATTGCATCGCTGGAGGTTCTTCATACTTCACTAGTTCCCTAATATTAAGGGAGATACGCCTGAATTCATCTTAATTTTGTGAGTTCTCTACCACCCCCACCCTCTATCTGTGTTAATTGTATTACACTATTGTATATCTCTCCCTATAGATATATATCTAAGGTAGAACATATCAATGTTATACAGTTTGTATTTTTTATTGTTATCACTTTGTGGTGAATAACACAGTCTTTCCCTTTGGTTTTTTCCTTTTTATTACTACTGGACAAAAAAAAACTGCAAATCTGGTGTGCCAATGACGAATATAAGTAAAGGGAATATGGATGGCTCTAAGGAATTGTATTTTGAGAAAGACCCGCGGTGGGTCAAAACGTGCCAGTGCGGACATATCCTCTGGTACCATGGACTTTTACCCCACATGTTTTTTTCACCTTATTTGTTTTTTTAAGCAGATCTAGTTTGAACAATCTGTTATGAGAAGCTGCGCTTAAGTCTGAATCAACTTTAAAGTGACAAAGAAGTATGTATTACATTAATTTTATGTGTGCGGTTTCTCTGGCATATTGCACTATAAGTTGTGATTTTGTGTTTTATTGTAGATCAAGTTGTTATGTTGCCAGAGTTAACAATTGTGTGGTTTATTGTGTGTACACAAACACTTGCACTGGTTTTGTTTTTCAAGCACTTGGATGAATACTTGCAATACTTTGGATCAACAGTGTAACGGGACTGCAATATTAAATCCCCAGATCTCCGCTGGTATAGAAGGTAATATCCCAAATCCCCCAGTAACCAGACGAAACACCCTTCAGGGAGACAACTGCCAATTTTTAATCATGGCTCAAGGAGTAAACTGCCAACTGTCAACTTTTGAAAAATGTTCTGCAATGCATTTAAACAGCAGGGAGAAGGTTTAACTGAGGGCCCACAGGCAAATACATGAAAAATCCTTCACAATGGCCCCCCTTTTTCTCCCTGCTCCGGCAACTCGGTTGGACCTTTCCTGGTCCAATAGGGTTGACGGGTCTTTCCAAAGTTTTTAATCTGAGGCCAAGTCCGTTTGGCGCGACAGTCCATCAGCATTCTCGTTTTGCTTGCCTGGGCGATAATGAATAGTAAAGTCATAGGGCTGTAATGCCAGGCTCCAGTGCAGCAAACGGGCGTTATCCCCTGAGACCCGGTTGAGCCGAACTAGGGGATTGTGATCCGTGATGAGGGTGAAGGCCCGGCCATAGAGATAGGGTGTGAGTTTTTTGAGTGCCCATACCAAGGCCAAACACTCCTTCTCAATGGTGGCATAACTGACCTCCCTTGGCAACAACTTCTGACTCAGGTATGCCACCGGGTGCTCTCCCCCATCCTCTCCGATCTGGCTTAGTACTGCACCCAGTCCAAACATTGAAGCGTCTGTGTGGACAATAAACCTTTTGTTAGGATCTGGGGTAACCAACACTGGAGCATTAACAAGAGCATTCTTTAGTGCTTGGAAAGCCACCTCGCATTCCGGGGACCACAGGACTTGTCGGGGTAACTTCTTTTTGGTCAGGTCGGTCAGGGGTTTGGCTAGGGCACTATAGTCGGGTACAAAGCATCTGTAATAGCCGGCTGTGCCCAAGAAAGCCATGACTTGTGTCTTGGTTTGGGGAGTGGGCCAATTGGCAACAGCCTCGATCTTAGCCGGCTCCGGCCGTTGCTTACCACATCCTACTCGGTGGCCCAAATATTGTACCTCCGCCATACCCAAATGACATTTGTCTGGTTTCAAGGTCAGCCCGGCCCCCTTTATCCTATCTAATACTACCCCTACGTGTTCTAAGTGCGCTTCCCAGGTATCGCTATGGATGGCGATGTCATCCAGGTAGGCGCATGCGTAGTCCTGGAGACCTCCCAGTAATTGGTCCACCATCCGTTGGAAGGTGGCCGGGGCGTTCTTCATCCCGAATGGCATAACCCGGAATTGGTATAGGCCGAACGGGGTGATGAAGGCAGACTTGGGTATGGCATCTTCTGCTAGGGGAATCTGCCAATATCCCTTACATAGGTCAATTGTGGTCAGATACTTCCCTGCAGAGATACGGTCAAGCAGTTAGTCCATCCGCGGCATTGGATAGGCGTCAGAAACTGTTTTGTCGTTGAGTCGCCAGTAATCCACACAGAAGCGGGTTGTCCCGTCCTTCTTTGGTACTAGGACTACCGGCGAGGCCCAAGGACTTTCCGAGTCTTCTATTACCCCTAGCCGAAGCATCTCATCGATTTCCTTCCGCATCCCTTCTCGGACTGCTTCCGGAATACGGTAAGGAGGCTGCCTCAGGGGTGCTTGCCCTGGAGTCTCCACCTTGTGGACGGCTAGGAGTGTGTACCCAGGCTCCTGAGAGAATGTGGCCTGTTTGGTTTCTAGCAAGCGGACAGCTTGAGCCCTCTCTTGTGGTCCCAGCTGTTCGCCTAGTTGGACTTTCTCTATCTGGGTCCTCCCTTCGTTGCTGCCCAATAGGTCGGGAAGAGGTAGTGTCTCTGTGTCTTCCCCTGCTGGTGCACAGATAGCGGTCACTTCCTCTGCCCGTTCCTGATAGGCCTTAAGCATGTTGATGTGAAAGGTTCGCTTCACATCCTCATCCTCGCAGCTAGCTATGGTGTAGGTGGTGTCGCATATCTGCCCTATAACTTTGTAGGGGCCCTGCCAGGCGGCCTGGAGCTTGTCTGTTTGGACCGGTCTTAGCACCATGACTTTTTGGCCGATCTGAAAGCTCCGGTGCCTAGCCCGTCGGTCATACCATACCCTCTGATGCTGCTGGGCCGCCCGGAGGTTTCCCTGCACCACCTGGGCTAGTTCCTCCATGCGTTCCGGCAGTTCCAGCACATAAGGTACAACCGGGGTCCCCTCAATCTCCGTCTGCCCCTCCCAGTGGTCCTTGATAAGATCTAAAGGCCCCCTCACCCGCCTCCCATATAGGAGTTCGAAGGGTGAGAATCCAGTTGATTCCTGTGGCACCTCTCGGTAGGCAAAGAGAAGGTGTGGCAGGAACCACTCCCAATCCTTGTACGCCCCCGTGAACGACTTCAACATTAGCTTTAGCGTCCCGTTGAAGCGTTCACACAGGCCATTAGTCTGGGGGTGGTATGGGGAACTAGTCAGGGATTTAACTCCACAGACTTTCCATATCTGCTGGGTTACCTCGGCCGTGAACTATGTACCTTGGTCGGACAGTACCTCCTTGGGAAAGCCCACTCGGGAGAATATCTGGACTAGCGCATCTGCCACCGTCTCAGCCTGTATGTTAGAAAGGGCCACCGCTTCGGGGTAACGGGTGGCGTAATCTACCACTGTGAGGATATAACGTTTGCCGGAGCGGCTAGGTTGGGCCAAGGGTCCTATGAAGTCCACGGATACCCTCGTGAATGGTTCTTCAATTATGGGCATGGAGATCAGTTTAGCCTTTGGGTGATCTCCCTTCTTACCTATGCGTTGACATATCTCGCACGTCTGGCAATACGCCCGGACGTCATCGGATACCCCAGGCCAGAAAAAGTTCTGGGTTACCCGATATCCCGTCCTGCATATTCCCAAGTGTCCTGCCAGAGGAACGTCGTGCCCAATTCTCAATAACTCCCGCCGGTATTTCCGTGGAACTACCAGCTGGCGTTTTTGCCTAGGCCCAGGTGCGTTAACCCGTGTCTCGGTGAGCCTGTACAAGCGGCCTTTTTCCCAGATAAACTGTTCCTTCTCTAACCCCCCCATTCCCCGCCTGGCCTTCTCTCGATACTTTCTGAGGGAAGGGTCTCCGGTCACCTCCCGCCCAAAGTCTTCTGGGGTGTCCCAGGGAAGGGGTTCTATAGTCAGGGGTCGGTCGGGTTGGATTGCCTGGGTCTCATTAGGAAGCGGATGGCTCTCGGCAGCGCGACTTTGTGCTCTGGTGGTTACTGCGTGGGCCTCCTGAGCGGTGGTTGAGGCGAACGCCGAAGTCAAGGGCCCAATGTCATTGCCCAACACGACTTCAGAGGGTAAGTCTTTCATTACGCCCACTTGAACATTGCCAGCTCCCGCACCCCAGTCCCGGTGTACTTGTGCGGTAGGAATGCGATACACCGCCCCCCCTGCCACTCTCACAGCAATTGATTTCCCCGGCTTCTCCAATGCGTTAATGAGATGTCGTTGTACTAGCGTGATGGTCGCACCACCGTCTCTTAATCCCCGTGCTGTCTTGCCGTTAACCATGACCAGTTGGCAATGATGTTTCCGATTGTCTGTGACGGTGGATTGCACCATGAGGGCTTCGTAAAGGGTGCCCAATGGTTCTTCCTGACCCAGCTCCTTGGGACCCCAAGTCGAATCTACACAATAGGCTGCTGCTGGTGGTTGCTGGTACCCAGGTCGAGACCAATTTGACCTGGTGTGGTTGTCCATGGGGCAATTCTGTCGGATGTGACCCAGCTGTCGGCACCGGAAGCAACGTAGCTCGCTGACATCCTGTCGTGGGTAGCGAGAGTTAGAATTCCCCGGTCAGTGAGGGGGTTGGTATCGGGCTGCTGGTGGGTGTGATGGCACTGAAGGTTTTGGAGGTTGTACCCGTGGTGCGACTTGGTTAGTTTTGCGAGTATCCACATACTCATCCGCCAACTTGGCGGCCTCTGGTAGAGACAGGGGCCTGCGGTCTCTCACCCAGTCTTTGACATCCACCTGGATATGGTTGTAAAACTGTTCCAGGAGTATCAGTTGCAAAATCTCCTCCGCGGTGGTGGCCTGGCTACTGTTAACCCAGTTCGAGGCCGACAGGGATAACTGGCATGCCCATTCCACATAGGAATCTTAACCGGTTTTGCATGAGTCCCTGAACTTCTGTCGGTAGGACTCGGGGTTTACTGCATAACGGGCCAGGAGTGCTTCTTTAACTCTGGCGTAGCTATGGATCTCCTGTTCTGGTACAGCCCGGAAAGCATCAGAGGCTTTGCCTGACAGCTTTCCTGACAATATTGAAACCCATTCTTCCTTAGCTATCCGGTGCAGGTTACATTGCCGCTCAAAATCTGCTAAATAGTTATCAATCTCACAGTCTTTTTCGTTAAAAGTTTTAAAAGCGCTGAACTGAATTTTCTTTGTATCCGCTGTGTTGTACTCACTGTTTGGGGAGTGTGCTGCTTCCTGCTGGACCGCTGCCAGTTTTAATTGTAGCTCTGCGTCTCTTTTTTGTTCAGCCTCCTCCGCTAAAAGGCTCATTACTTTCAGAATAATGTCAGCCGTTGGGTTCGGACCGAACCATGCTAGTTTCTCCCTCATTTCTTTGTTGGCTGGTGATTCCTCCTCCTGAATCACTGGTGTCTCCATCTCTTGTACAGCTGGCATTGCTGCAACCAAGTTCTCTCGGTCTAGCTCCATTAACTCTGCTATAATGACCCGTTTGGTTTTGTTGCTAGCAATCCTTCCACAAGCTTCCAGTAGCTCTTTCAGTGTATCTCTTTTAAGCAGGGTGTACCAGCCTTCCATTCACTGTTCCCAGTGTCTGCTTGGAATCCTGGTGTAACAGAAGTAAAAGGGAAAATCCCGCCGCTGCCAACCAGTTGTAACGGGACTGCAATATTAAATCCCCAGATCTCCGCTGGTATAGAAGGTAATATCCCAAATCCCCCAGTAACCAGACGAAACACCCTTCAGGGAGACAACTGCCAATTTTTAATCATGGCTCAAGGAGTAAACTGCCAACTGTCAACTTTTGAAAAATGTTCTGCAATGCATTTAAACAGCAGGGAGAAGGTTTAACTGAGGGCCCACAGGCAAATACATGAAAAATCCTTCACAAACCGCAAAATCAGATGTGAAAAAAGGCAGACTATGATGGGCCCATCTCTCTTTTCAGCCTGTTTAACTATGGAACAATGTTATATGGTACAGTAACCCCAGAAATTGAATTATAACCCCCACATATTAGGTAATAGGACGTTAGGATTGAAACTGATGCTAACTGTCTTATTCAGAATAGTAAAGATTCTCTGAATAAAGGCTTGAGAGATACAAAAAAAATCCGGGAAACAATTCATTTAAATTAATACACTGACTGACATGCACTCACATAACTGAGGATTATTGTATTGTCTCAATGTGCCCTCCCTTATATGGTTTGGGGGCTATGCATTGTCTCCTGTCACTCCCAGTGTTGAGCTCCTCTCCATGGACGATCTCAGGGACTCAGTATAGGTATCCAGCTTTTAATTTATTTTCTAAAGTAATGAAAATTAAAAACATATACATAAAATAAACAATGATTCTTTTGTTTTATGGCACACAAGGTGCTAAACCCATGTATTTGATATATTATCTATATAGAATTATATTATTTTATTACTTAGATATTGGGGGACTTGCCTAACAAACCAGGTAGAGAATTTAATTTGTTTTACCCTGTAACTTTCCAAAACCCAATAAAAGCTGTACATAGGGGGGTAAGGTTTTACTTGTAAAACATTGTTGAACACCAATGTGAGAGTTTTAGAGCAGTGAAACGCATATTGACAATGATATCATCAATGAAAGTGTAGTTTAATTATGAAAAATGCAAACAACAAATATGAACACTAACTTTGTGACTACTAAAAAATACTGTACATACGCCATCTTGAATATCTTGGGTCGTCTACTTTTGAAATCATATTTTTTATTCAAGGGCTGGTCTGGATTTCATATATACACTGAAAAGGGTTTATATTTGGGGCACATCCAGAACATGCATTGTGGCGCTCTTGTAAAGACAACAATATGTACAAAATATAGATTAACACCTTAAGGACTGAGGAAGTTGTACAAGTTGTGATCAAAACAAAACGTAAACAAAACTTTGAATTTGCGCTATATGTCTGTTCAGGCGTCATTCACCTCTTTCATATTATGTGCACCAGTATCATATATACTTTTGTTCAGGAGAAACAGTCACATCATATATTTGTATATTAAACACAATTTAATATGAATAAAATATAAAAATAATTGAGAAATTAAGAAATGTTATTTTTTTAGTTCTGCATGTCATGTTAACTGTGCTTAGCATAATGCTGTTAGCTGTTACTGCAATAAAATACACACATTTGTATTCAGCGATACCTCATGAGTAAAACAGTACCCAAATGTACAGGTTTTATGGTGTTTTGGAAAGTTACTGGGTCAAATATAGCAAATAAAAATTTTCAGTTTATACACTTTGAAATTTGCCTGACTGGTTATGTTGCCTTTCAGACAAAATAGTAGGCCAGGAATGAGAATTACCCCCATGATAGCATACCATTTGCAAAAGTAGACAACCCAATGGTATATGTCCAGTCTTTTTTAGTAGCCACTTAGTCACAAACACTGGCCAAAGTTAGCGTTCATATTTGTTTGTGTGTGAAAATTGCAAAAAACTAATTTTAACGCTAATTTTAGCCAGTGTTTGTGACTAAGTGGCTACTAAAAAAGACTGGACATACCCCATTTGCAATACTTTGGGATGCTTACTTTTGGAAATGGTATGCCATCATGGGGGTCATTTTTATTCCTGGACTACTATACGGTCTCAAAGGCAACATAACCAATCTGGCAAATTTTTATATGAAAAAACTGAAATGCAAGTCTTATATTTGACTCTATAACTTTTGAAAACACCAATGTAACACCATGTAATTGTTTTGTTATTTTTATTTATATATAGATAGATATATATATATACACACTTTTCTTCTACGTGTATTTTTTTTCTTCTACGTGTATATATATATATTAATATCAAAATACAGTTAGAACGAAATTACATATGTATATATTATTATTTATTTTTTTATAATTTTTTCATTTTTTATAATTGATTTATTTAATATTATATATATTATATATAATATATATGTATATATATTATATATATATGTCAAATTAATATAATTCTAAGTGTATTTTAATATTAATATATAATATATAATAATATATAATAATATTAAAATACATTTAGAGACAGTGTATGTGTATGCATGTTTGTATATTTATATACTTAGATCATATATATTATAGATATTATTTATAAAATATTTTACCAGGTAAGATACATTGAGATTTCTCTCATTTTGAAGTATGTCCTGGGTCCACAAAGCATTGCATTGTTACAATAGGGTACAATAAAATACAAAAACAATATTAATACACAATATATACACAATTTTACATAGAACAGGTAGGAAATATATATGATCTAAGTATATATAATTGAATTTTACACTATTTTTAAACTTTATTTAACTTTTCTACAGGCAGCAGGGGGACTGCCTGTCATTCCAGGCAGGCACTGTTGTGGTCGGCTATTCCGCCCATGTGATCGCATCCTCATCATGATCACATGGCTGGGGAGAGCCAGATCAGCAGCAGGGGGACTCCCTGGAATGCCAGGCAAGTCCCCCCATCGCGATCGCTGGCGTGGGTTCGCCAGCAGGCAGGCAAGTGCATAGGACGGTGGGGACGTACTATGTTGCCTGCCGGCGTTTAGGACCGGGTCCCCAAGGATAGCATAGTACGCCCGCCATCCTTAAGGGGTAAAAACGAATTGCTTTAAACAGTTCACACTATGTTGTTTTTTATTTTATGTATCTACCATTATTACATCTGTATATGGTTGTATAATTTATTTTACTTTTTTTCTCACTGAGTTTTGTGTATACACTGATATATTCTTGTTCTTGGTATTTTATGTCTAGAGTGTTGGGGAAGCACTATTATATCAGTCAAACAACCTTTTTGATTTCTGGTCACGTGCTTAATTTGTTTAATCTGACTGTGAAGCACCTTACACCCTTTGTTTTTACTCATTTTACTTGGATTTCCACTAACCAATGGCTAGTGGGCAAGTGGAAATATGCAATATTAATATGGAGATATTACAAAATTATTTTACAACATTAGCTAATTTTACAACAGTTTAGCTTTTTTCCAGCTTATTTTTAAACAGTTTTTCTGTTTGGATTTGAGCAGTGAAAATTCAGAGTTTATTGAATAACCACATAAGGGCAAACTAAATCATTGAATTTGCTTCTCAATCTGTCCTAGTTAAAGGACCACTCTAGTGTCAGGAAAGCATACTCGTTTTCCTGGCACTAGAGTGCCCTGAGGGTGCCCCCACCCTCAGGGACCCACTCCCGCCCGGCTCTGGAAAGGGGTAAAAACGTACCTTTTTCCAGCGCTGGGCGGGGAGCTCTCCTCCTCCTCTCCGCCTCCGTTCCTCCCCGTCGGCTGAATGCGCACGCGCGGCAAGAGCTGCGCGCGCATTCAGCCGGTCGCATAGGAAAGCATTCATAATGCTTTCCTATGGACGCTTGCGTGCTCTCACTGTGATTTTCACAGTGAGAATCACGCAAGCGCCTCTAGCGGCTGTCAGTGAGACAGCCACTAGAGGAAAAAGGGGAAGGCTTAACTAATTGATAAACATAGCAGTTTCTCTGAAACTGCTATGTTTATAAAACAATTAGTTAACCCTAGCTGGACCTGGCACCCAGACCACTTCATTAAGCTGAAGTGGTCTGGGTGCCTAGAGTGGTCCTTTAAATCAGTGATACATGTTCAAATAGGTATACTTTTCATTAGCTTATTTCTCAATTGATCTGAATGCATTTAAACTAAAATTGAATATGAACATCAAGTGAGAATACTTCTAACTCTAAAACCATTTAATGAATAGCCACATTCTAATTATTTTTTTTATCTAATTGAGCAATATTAGATTCCTTTGTTTGCTGGTTAGTGAATAAAACCCTTACTATTGTAGCTTTCCAGCACAGTTCCGTAATGCACCTATAACACCTATATTGCTTTATACATTTTCCAATATCACAAATATTCAAAATACTAAGTGAAAAATGGCACAGGTTAAAACAATATAATATATGTATAAACAGAAACTTTGCAGGCAGATAAGATTTAAACAATTTCAGATTACATTAACTGCTTAAGAAATTAGTGTCTTTCCAGTTTTTGTTTTATAGAAACTGCCAAACACTTTCATTCCATTCCATTCCATATTTGTAAAACAAAGTCCCTGTATATGAAAACAATTAACCCATCTGTCTTTGATGAGACGTCGAGTGTGGAGTTCAAGTGTATATATTTAACAGTGTATCTGTGATTTACTGGTAGATTTTGAAATAAGGCTAAAATGTTGACAATAAAATTACATTTGTAAAATGTAACAATCTATCAGTATTCATTATTAAAGGGTTACACCAGGTAATATATTCATTCTGTTTAATTTTCTTAATATGTTTATAATAAATATCTATCTATATCTATATCTATATATAACCACTAGTCCTTGCACGCAGACTGACCCAAATGTTTAAGTGCCGGGTGCACAATAAGCCATAGTCAAAAATACAATATAGCAAAGGACGGCTTGTATGGTTTGTGTCACGGTAATATACCCCAACACGCAGGAATAGTCCAGATAGTCAAGAGACAAGAAAACAGGACTCGTCTTACCGGACCTTAGAATGGCCGGACTTAGACGAGTACAAGAAAAGACAGAGTCCAGAACAAGCCGAGGTCAAGGGAACGGGGAGACAGCGTAAAGTAGAACAAGCCGGGACTGGTACACAGGAGGACAAACCAGCGGATAAACAAGCAAGGATAAAGAGAGAACGGAGTCAGGAACAAAGCCAAGGTCAAGCACCAAAAAACCAACTGAACGAAACAAGCACTAAAGGGAACTGAACAGAAACCACGATAGGGCAAGGTGCAAAGGAAACAGGTGAGTATAAATACCCTAATGTTCACTTTGATTGGCCCCTGTCATATCCACTCCCCCAAAACGTGAGTGTATGGGGAACGTGGCATGACAGGGGCCAATGGGAGACTGATTCTAATTTTGTCTCCCACTGTCCCTTTAAGAGCGCACCCGAGACGCGCGGCGCGCTCTTAGTGTCAGGCGGGACACGTGACCGCTTCTCGCGGTCACTGCCCGCCTTCCTGATCTCGTCGTTGGATGAGCCGCGCGCGGCTCGTGCAGGAGCAGGACCGCGCGCGGCGAGAAGAGAGGACCCCGGCCGGCCCCTGGAGAGGGTAAGTACTGCTACAGTTTGATGGTTGATCCTGAGGAAAGCCCCGAATGAGGGCTGAAACGTTGATGATTTTATGGAAAAACTTCTAATAAAGGAATATTTTTTATCTTCAAAATACCGTGAATGCAAGCCGTCCTTTGCTAGACCTGACAATGCGGAACTGACAATGCAGGTAGGCCTGTAAAATACAGAGGGTCCACTCTTAAGGTGTAAAGAAAAGGTAGATTGAGTGTATAGTGGGGACATGCAAATCGCTAGATGAGGAATGGTACAGGGGAAGGTGAGGAGTAGAGAGAAGAATAGGAATAGCGTAATACAGAATGGAAAAAGTTGGTTGCCGTGTGCCAGAGCCGACAATGCTGGTAGGCCTGTAAAATAAAGAGGGCAAAAAGGAGATACAGTAAAATATATAATACAATCAACATACATACTTATATACAAGGTTATTTTTATAAGGCTTGACGGAATTCCTATACTGGTTGTGGAATGTACCGTAACAGGCTAAGGACTTCAGTGACCTGATGTTTTTAATTGTGTTTACTGGTATGAACCTGCTTTTATTCATAGATGCTGTCCCTAAAGAGTGGCCAGAATAATGGCAGGCTTAAGGCCTAGTTTTCTTGATTAATGTTCTGACATGAAGCTTGAATGAGATATAACTTGATGGTTTGTGTGATAATTAAGTTTAATGTGGCAAAAAAAGCCAAGCCCTAGTAAAGAAATCATAGCAAATGTGTCAGCAATATGATGCAAATACTTAGCCAGAGATACGTAACCAAAGAGCGTAAATGAGTCTGTATCGTAAAGAAAGGAAAATGGTTGAATGTATAAGTAGGGTAGACCAGGCATGGGTCAGGTATATAGAGCCAAGCCTCTTGTTGGCCCATGAATATAGTTGTTTTAGCGAGGAAATATGTAGGTTTGGAGCGTACCCCGATAGTGATAAGGCCGAGTGAAACCTTGATCAATTGAACTAACCTGCCGTGAAAACATCAAGGCAATTAAAGACCACTTACCTTTGACATGAAATAGTAATGAATGGAGAGACTTAGGGTACAGCAATTACTGGGAAACCTTATAACACAGAGGAGGAATACCGTGTACATGGAAGCTGGAATTTGCCTTACATGTGAGCCATATGATGGCTAAGGTAATTTGTTGTAAACATAAAAGTGACAACCAATATATACCTTGCACACAATTCAGGGGTTAATGCAGCATCTGACTGGGGTAACACTATAGAACAAGAAGAATAGTATAAGCAATTAGACGAAATCAAGTGGCATGAATATGTTTAACAGCATATAACGTGGAACTTACACTATTGGCATTGAGACATATATTAAAATTCTAATAATGATGAACCTCTTGAAAGTATGTGACTTGAGAACCTGTCACATAAAAACCCTTGTTAGCATGTGAGTGACAGATACATAAGCCAATGTTGCCTGAAAACTAATTGAATAGCCCAGAGACAGATAAGTGATGAACGTAGATAAGTGATGAACAAAGCGAGGTTCAAGTTGATAACCAACTTATCTATGAGAAAATTAACTGAGAGTAGAATAGGTGGAGAACCGGCAGAGTTGCAATGTTGGAGAAAACCGAAATTGTGTAAGTAATTGTGTAAGTAATTAGGATCAGTATCAACAAGAATATATGATGGACATTATTTACATAGACCATAAAAGTGGACAGACAAGTTCAGTAGAACTGTAATCAAGCTAGCAATTGTTTTGGAAGCTATCCACCAACAAGCCCCTAATTAGGATAACTAAACCAAAGTAAACCTGCTTTAGCAGATGAGCACCCTGAGGGCTATGTATAATGTATGTACCGTGAATGTATGTACAGGTTAATATGTATTTCTTAACCTTAAGTATGAGTCTGGCATAAATTAATACAGTCCGTTGCGACACCTGCTATGTAGGGGAGAAAGGTTGAATTACATAGTATAGAAATCAATATATCCTTGAAGGTGCCTAATATCGTAAGCTGAAAGAGGCATTGCTGTGATGCTATGTTTTGATGAAAAGCTGAATTGCACTAGTAGTGAAATTCACCCTGAATGAACAAAAACATACAGTTTGAGACAGTTAAATAAGCCGTAGTTGGTCAGCCATAGCGGCTTCTATGAGTATGAGGGGGGAGTGGCTTAATTTAATGACATGTGTTAGTATCATAATTATGATAGTATCACCATATATCTGATAGGCATGGTATCACATGTAATCTGTATCTTAATTCACTTATGATGTAAAACTTCTAGAAAAATAGACAGATAGCACGACAGAAAGTCAGTATCCCATTGGATAACTTGAATGTACAGAAACACGTACTTAATATTGAGTTTTGCAACATATGCTCGAATGCATATGGAGGACCCTGCGAGGGTCAGCGTAAAGAGATAAGCCCATGTTAAAGTCAGAGTTTTTAATTTTTTTTTCTTTTATATATGTAAAGGAGAACAGAGGGAGATCTTGAACGTGAATGACATGTAATGTTGAATACCTGAAAACATAAATTCATAGATTAACATGTATTTATCATTCTGTATATGACCTGCTAATGTCCTACCTGAATGGTATTTGTAATGATTGGCATATACATGTTTTACTGATAAACCAAAGCAACCCAATGTCCCTAATATTAGTTGACAATTCAATACAGTATTATTGTAACAGAATGAACTTACCTTTACCTAAAAGTTCCTGCGACATAACTGGATTTAATACATTTAATTGCACAGGCCTCAGATTTATGTGCAAGTTATTTAAACCTGCTTAATAGAATTATACAACAGGCAGGTTTCCAGTTCTAGACACAATGCTAATACAAAGCAGTTGTTCCTTTCTAAAAGCCTTTCTAGCGGTATCTACATATATGTATATATATATGTATGTTTGTGATTTGATAATTTGGTTATATATCTGTTGCTGGTACAGTATGTGCAAATTAAAAATGTCTGCTGTGATGCAAGCATGATGCTCTATCTATATGTTGGTGCAAGGGGATTTTGTGGCCACTGAACCTTGTGGCAGGGTTTTGCCCTCTCAGTGATGTTTAAAGCATAAAATAGAATGAGAGTGACGGGTGAGGCCCTTTCTATGCCTATAACAGACCTACCTAACTAGCGTCGTATAAAGGATATGATGAGGACTGTTGGCCCCAACTCCTGAGCACTCCATAACCTGTAAATAAATATAGTATAAGTAATGCCCTTGATGCAAATATCCTATAACCCACGACCCATATTGAAAGAAGAAACAGATACAAGTGAAAGCAGTAGTCTTAAATAATGAATCTAATGACATGATAAAATATACGAGGAGTATGTATATGGCCCTGCCTGGGACTTCTTTGAGGGTAGAAAATAGACTCAAGATAAAACAGTAGTGCTGTTTAAGGAACATTAAAAACGTGGTAATATCGTCAAGAGAGTATACTATACAATTGAAAAGAACTGAGTTAAGCAATTTAGGGAAGCCACCATAGAGGATGATTTATTATAAGGAGCCTAAACTTAGTAAAATAATTAAGATTATACACCAAGGTGAGAATTTAGGTAACGTACTATACAGAACTAGTGATAGCATCTAATCCCCAGTTAAGGGTCCAAGACTCGGACTCCCCTGAATATAGAAACAGATTCAAGAAAATCATATTCTTACATTAGAAGTGGAATACCAGTAACACAGGTGCAGAGAGCATATAATTTACTGTGTTGATGTCAGTGAAGTAATATGAGAATTGAACCTGCAGGTGATTTAGGTTAAGGTACCGAAATGTAGTAACATGAGTTTAGGAATACACTGGGCGAGAATTTATTGTCGTAATTGAGTGAAAACCTTATAACGTTTATTTAGGTGAACCAGACAGAGAATTACCAGATATAATCAAGAATTTTAACAATAAGTGAGATTGAGATATGTTGTAGAAATGTTAAATACGTCAGTAAAATTATATATATATATATATATATATATATATATATATATATATCCATCAATGAAGAGGAGCACTCAGAAGGACTTTTACAATCGTGAATTTATTATTCAAATAGTTTTACATCAGCATGTAAATCCTATGATTCTTTTTTTTTTTTTCAACGTTTCGACCCCTCAGGGTCTTTTTCAAGAACAATTTACAAGTGAACTAAACATGTAATATATAGGAATGAAAACAGTGCACTCACCAATCTCGTGTGTGTAGCCGCCCATTCAAACCCGGAAGTGTCCCGAAACCAGCCCCACGTGGTTTCCATAGCGTGCGTCAGTACGTGTGACGTAATTAGCGTCGTTGCTAGGTGATATTTTGTCAACAATGCTATATTCGTGTATACTAGCAACCAGACTTGGTAATGTGTTCTAAAGAAGTAAAAGGTGTCTAATCGCTAAGGAAGAGATCCCTGAGTATAGAATAAATCTTAAGTAAGAGGATCTCAAGGGATGAGAATGTGTCGATATGAGACATGTGAACGAAGTGCCAAAGGTGCCAAATAGTGCAAGATAAAGGGCCAAAAGTGTGCCAAAACTGTGGTGCCAAATAGAAAATATTAAAAAAACATAAGGCAACATCAATCTCAAATATTGCAATTTAAAAACAAAGAAGGAGAGAATTTCCTGAGTGTCGAGACTAGATATATAATGGAGTTAAAAATACCTACACTTTTTTGAAAAATACTGTATGTAATATTTTCTTCATTAATAGCAAATAATTAGAAAATTTAATGATTTGATGATTAGATAGCGGGATGATGATCTGAGAACCCAACGTGTACTTATTGGGACGACATATGGTTTAGCGTTAGCAGAACATAGAAAATGAAATACATTCATTGAGTCCCTTGGGCATTACTGTATCAAGTCGATGAATCCAATACGTTTCTCGTTGGAGTAATGCTCTAGATCTGTCCCCACCTCTTGGATTCGGTGGAACATGATCTATGGCAATGAATCGTAAAGTAGGAAGCCTGTGGTTGGCTTGGAGAAAGTGTTTGGCCACCGGCTTGTCTGATTTTTGATCCCTAAATGCCGTGTTGATGGTTGATCTGTGGCCTCTAATCCTGTCCCTGAGCGTGAGATCTGTTTTCCCCACGTATGAGAGACCACAGGGGCAAGTGATGAGATATATCACATGGTCGGTGGTACATGTGATATATTGTGTGATGGGGATCCGAATTCCACTATGTGGGTGGACAAATGAGGTATTAGTATTCATGTGACTACATGTCACACAGCCGCTACATCTGTAGCAACCTTTTTTGATGGGTCCTCTTGATTTTTGGTAACACGAAATTGGATCACTTTTCACCAATAGGTCTCTCAGATTTTTGTTTCTTTTTAAACTAATCGTGGGTTGCTGCTGGAAAATTGGTGGCAGATTCTTATCTGAACGTAGAATACCCCAGTATTTATTTACAGATCTTTGGATCTGTGTGGTTCCTGTGTGTAACGTTAAGGGTAGGTACATTTTAGTTGCTTGAGAGGCCCTGTTGGCAGGGGATGTCATCCGTTTCATGGCTTTCTCTTTCGCTTTGGCTAGTATGTCTGGATTATATCCTCTCTGTTGGAATCTGTCAGTCATTTCTGAGGCAAGCTTTATCTATACACCATTCAGGGGTGAGTGCCTAAAGGATTATTTCGTTTATATATATATATATATATATATATAATAATGTATATTTATATCTGATTTAGATGCATAATTGATTGTAAAACCTAAAGCAGAAATTACATTTATTTAAGTGAACCATACGTAGAGAATTACCAGATATATTCCAGAATTAACAGACCTAATACACGTAGTTAAGATATCTGTGTCCATACGTAATAATGCGATGACCAGCTATACTCTAGCAATGTTACTCATACTTAAGTAATTCAGCAATTTAACTTATACTTTGTGCTGCTGCTAGTGGTCAGTGTTAGCGTTTGCATAATCATAATATTTGGTTTAATATAATTTGTATGAATTTGAGAACCGTGCGGTTTAAAATTGTTCTAATTATTGCTCGAAACGCTCCATCCGGCCATAGGGTTTTCGTGCTGACTCAGTTACATTTCCATGAAAGAGGAGCGTTGGTTAAAAAATAAACAAATGCTTCCCCGACCCTGCAATGAAATGCAAAATCATGCGAATGTCAATCGTATTAAGGCTGAAATAAAATTTGAAACATCTGAAAATACAATTATAGGTCCTGAAAGCTTGCAAACTAATATAACGAAACAAGGTAAAAAATGTAAAAAGGTAAGGGCTGCGCCCAGGGCTAGTAACAGTAATCTATAACAGTAAAAACCAGACCAAATGGTCTAAATAGTAATGCAACAACAAGTAGGCCTATGCAAATATGAGGTAAAAAAGTCTTGCTAGGACAACAGAATAAGATAGGGGTATGATAGGAGTTGATCCGTCCGGACAATAAAATATTCATATAAAAGTCATATAAAAGTCTCACTAATATATCAGGATAAGGTAGGGGTACAATCCTCAGGAGTTGATCTGTCCGGATGGTTAAAATATCCGTATATGTGGAGAGACAAAGGGGAAATGTGACAAACAGCCGATAGTGTAGTATAGCCAAGATCCAATGGTAAAATTAATAAAAAGAAGATAATAAACTCACATTTGTGAGAGCTTTAACCAGCTCTGGAGTGAAGGGCGCGTAGCGGTACCGCTAAGGGATATAGTGGAGAGGTGCGTCCGTCAATCCGGTTTGAATTTTCAATGTTCCAGAATATATAAAAAAGAGCAATAGTGCTCTCAATATATAATGAATGAGTAATAAAAATATATTTAAAATATACTCACAAATATAGAGCAGGGATTACTGCTCTATTAACACAGCGTTGGTGGAATGATCTCCACCTAGTATTGCTTGAGTACAGGATACAGTAAAAAATGCCAGGGAGAGTAATAATAAAAAGTGCATACAAAATACAATTAAAAGAGAATTGGTACAGGAAAAAAGTAACCAAAACACTTTTATTGCTAAAATACACAGAATAAAACCATTAACGCGTTTCGCCTAACAACGCTTCTTCAAAATGATATATTGGTATCCTTATACCATTTTGAAGAAGCCTTGTTAGGTGAAACCCATGCACCCACCAAAGTCTCTATGCCCCTCTGCTTCCAATCCATCTCCTATGCCCCAACTGCAATCACTACAGCCCCTATGCCTTCCAGCACACAATACAACCTCCATACGTCCCTGTACCCACTACAGCCCATATCTCTCTCAGCAAGGGACATATGTATGACAGTACCCATCCCTCCTCTGCACACCCTTCAGCCCCTATCCCTCCTTGAACCCTCTACAGTCCATATCCCTCCTTGCACCTGCTACAGTCACTATCCCTTTCATGCAAACACTACAGCCCCTATGCCCTCCATGCACCGATTATAGCCCCAATACCCCACTGCACACACTACATTCTTTAAACACACACACATATTTTGCTGCCCATATCCTCCTCACACACACATACTGCAGCATCTATATCCCCCACCACCACACACAGTAAAGCCTATATTATACATACAAACACAAACACACTACCACTCCTATATCCCCCAGATTCCAATCCACAAACAAACTAAAACACAATTAGATCTCTACACTGCAAACAGCCCAATCCACAGACGCAGTGAAACACAACTAGACCTCTACACTGCAAACAGCCCAATCCACACACGCAAATCTACAAGGAGCCTCACTGTATACACACACAATGCCACAAGCAGCATCACCATGAATGCAAAACCACATGCAGCCTCCCTACACTTACACACACCACAAGCCGCATCCCCAGACATGCAATACTGCACTCGGCTTCCTTACACACACAATTATTACAATTACTTATATATCACCAACATATTCTCCAGCGCTGTACCACAGGTAAAACAAGACAAACTATCCATTCTAACAAAACACGCTGGCATACAGGAACACAACATCACAAACAGCATCCCACCCATGCAACCCCACAGATAGCCTCCAAGCAGATGTTGCACATGTGGAGGACGCTGCATGCCAGCAATGGTTACTCCATCCAAAAACAATGTTTTTGGTTGGATTAACCCCTTAAAAGTTAATCTAGCCCTATTTGGGGGGCTCTGCAGGATTAGGAGTCATGATATGTGGCTCTCACACAACCATTCTGGGTGCAGGCAGCACACAAATATCTATGAGAGAGTTGCACATAGAAGGGGGAGAAGAGTAGCAGCTGCCAAAAGTCCCCATAACAGAAGGGGAGCCCATGATCCCCCATCACTCATGAGGGCAGCCCAAGCCACCAGCCCACCTCTGACCAACAGTGACACACTGGTGCAGAGGTGCAGCAAAAGTTGCAAGCAATGTTGCCAAATCCTGTAGATTCCATCTTAAAAACATAGCCCACATCCGCCCCTTCCTTGCACCAGATACTACCAAGGAGCTTGTCCATGCTCTAGTAATTTTCCGCATGGATTATTGTAACCCTCTCCTGATTGATCTTCCCAAAAGCCGTACTGCACCCCTACAGTCCATAATGAACGCTGCTGCTAGACTGATTTTCCTCTCTAGTCGTTTCTCTCACACCTCACCCCTCTGCCAGTCCTTACATTGGCTTCCTGTATGCTATAGGAGTCAATTCAAGGTACTAACTCACACCTATAAAGCACTGAACAACTCTAGCCCCTCTTATATCTCCTCACAGATCCATAGGTATGTCCCTTCTCGGTCTCTCCGCTCTGCCCGTGACCACCTCCTGTCCGTTGTCCGCACTCGTACGGCCAACTCGCGATTGCAGGACTTCTCGCGGGCGGCTCCCTTCCTATGGAATAGCCTGCCTACCGCCATCAGACTCTCCCCTAGTCTTGCATCTTTTAAGAAGTGCCTTAAAACCCATCTCTTTAGGAAAGTGTATGGCATCCAAGACTAACCCTTACCTCACATACCTGTCTCTTGCCCTCTCCTAAAGGGCAGCCCACCTTATTTGATTGCAAATTCCTGTCCTAATGTGTTTTACACCCCACCTCCTATAGAATGTAAGCTCGATTGAGCAGGGTCCTCTTCAACCTATTGTTCCTGTAAGTGTATTTGTAATTGTCCTATTTATAGTTAAATCCCCTCTCATAATATTTTAAAGCGTTATGGAATCTGTTGGCGCTATATAAATGGCAATAATAATAAATAATTATAAGCAATGCAACAGACAGAACCTCTTTTAAAGAATGGTCACACGCAAACAGTGACAAGTAAGATAAATTGTGCTACTGGGGTAGTGAAAGGAGGGAAATTAATGTAAGTATGAGTCATTCATTTTTTCAAGATAAAAGGTTGGAATGTATTGACTGTGTCTGCAAGAAACCTGCAAGCTTAGAAAAATAAATCTCTTATGTGTTAGTAACTTCAAAAAGGACATCCACTACCACTCACTTTGACAGTAACTCGGACTACCACTTACAGCCATTTGTGATAATCTCATCCTATCATTGTTATCCACTGCTGCCCCTTGATAATATAAATGTATTGAGATATGAGCTATGAAGCGATGGGGGGGCTCTAGTTTATTGGTAAGTTGCTTGACAATGTTTTTGACAGAAAACCAATAAACTGTGCTCAATTCACTAAACATTTAGTACTATCACCTTCTTATACACAGGCCATCTGTCAGTGCAGTAGCAAATCAATTTTACCGTTTTCTATGTTTTATAAAAACATTAGAACATGACAAAATGGTGGCATTTTACAGTCATAGTACCTATATGTTGTGTATTATAAGAAAATAAATAAATATATCACAAGCATATGTGTTTGCTTAGAGCTGTTACAAGGATGGATGAATACAGGAAAATGTTAGTTTACTATAGCACTAGGCTACATTTATTGAAACAAAAACAAGCAAAATTAGCTTTTACCCTTTTGCACTGAGCCGCTATCAATCTGCAGCTTAGATGAAAAGATGAAGCTATACCGTGTCATGTATATTCTAGATGCATGACTGAGATTGCAAATTGTTTAATGAATGAAAGTTATGTTTATTTTGAAATCTTTATTTGGCTTTGTGTAGATGAAAAACAAGACTCCTCAATTCTTCAAGAGATTATATGAGATTTTAGATGGATCAAGATAGCCTAACATGAAAAAAGAGAAGGAATTTAAAAACTCAATTTCCAGCTCTGGGATTTTGGCATAATATTAAAGATATGATGCTGATAAGTGATAGGTTGAATTTAATATCACACAAAACCTTATTTGTAAATCTCTACCCTAAAATACAATGTATGTTGTGTATTTTGTTAAATTGTTTTATTGTGAAACATATTTAATCAACTGCAATAATTGTATACATGAAAAAGTAAGAACCCTTTGAGAGGTGACAATAGGTGAAAGTCTTCTTTAACCTTTAGCATAAACAATGTTCTAACAAATACACACATAATACACAGACAGACAGACGTATATATACATACTACATACATACATGCATACATACATACATACAATAGAAGCAGACTGTTATATGAGAGTGTGCAACATGTGTTTGTAATTTGTAATTGAGAGTAGGTCAGTGTCACATAAAGAGGAAGCCTAAGCAGGTGCTTTTTGTTATTAAGTGACGTGTTTGTAAAATTCAAACATTTTATGGTAATTCCACTGTACAAACAGACTTTAAGACTATGAGATAAACTTAATCGTATATGAAAGGCAAAATTATCGCAGACGAGAAACAAATTTAAACTGAGATCTTATTTTTCCAGTGGATTTCTTCATGAGACCCCACACGTAGAAGAGTGAATGACAAAATTGTGGGATGGATTAGAAACATATAGGGTTGAATACCAAAATGTGTTAAAACAATATGAGGTTATCGTCCATGAATAGGTAAAGAAAGCATTTGGTACTCAGACATTACTACTCATACTCATATACATACTCATACTCTCACTCATATATATTTTATCTATTATAAACAAATGACTTTTAAAAATCATTACTAATAATTTTTGAAAATATATATATTTTTTATTGCTATTTTATTTAGCGTTTGCCAGATTTTGACTGTGGTTCATTACCACGTATGGCACATATGTAACAATGGTTCCACTATTATTTCCAATGTGTATATTCACATAAGTCAAGGAATCTTTTCAAATTGAAGAAAAAAGATATTTCCCTAACGTTCGAAATACATTTTAGCACATAATTAATTTATACAAAAGAGAAAAAACAACAACAAATAAAATAGTTGACCTACTTAAAACTTATCTGAGAGGACTTTGAACTATCTAAAAGTAGAGTTTTGCCATACAGGTGTTTCCTGTTAGGTTTCTCCAAAGCACATCAAAACACATGTTTGAAGAGTTGATTCCATCTGGAAAGAAACACAGTATAGTTAGGACACTTCCAACTATTATAATGAAATCCAGGGATAAACACGGTTTTAAAAATAGAAGATAAACGTGTTCCCCTTTAATCAACGTTTACTGGCAATGTAATACTAACAATAAATTAAATATAAGTCATTAAATGCTTTGAAAAGCAAGATATTAAAGAGGTTAATGATGATATAACTATTAGAAACAATACTGATGTTTTCTATAAAAACATAAATAAAGACATATATACATTAAATTGCAAATTTAGATGAGTGGAGAAAATATGATGTTGGTTCAAAATTTCTTCATGCCTACTAACGTTTATTGTTCTTTATCCCAGGATTGGGGCCACATTTAGGTTCCCATTCTCTTTCAGTGGGTCCCCAGTTGTTTGCAGTTGCATTGGACAATCTAATGAAGGTGTTCACTTTTTTTAATGTTTAATATACATTTGAAGAATGGGTAACTGAATTAAATTCTACATTGAGTAATGAGTTACTTCTGATAATGCAATTTATGTAATTTGTAGGTTTGTGTATTTGGTTTCAAATGAATTGTGGTTCATCTAGTTCTTAGGCGATTGCTGGGTCATTTGACTTCCGGACAAGCTTTCTTCATTTGATTTGTGATTTGATGTTCCGTCTGTGGCGCCAAAGAAAGAGAGGATTGATAGGGAAAAAAACACAATTAATGATTAGGGGACAGAAACTAATTATTAATTTTATTCACAGATCAAGCAAGAAGTGACCAACAGATGGAAACAATCTCTCTCTTTATATTTTTACTGCTCTTCCTTTTCTCACTCTAGGGTAGGAGTGCCCAAAAGATAGATCCCCAGGTGTTGTACAACTACTACCATGATGCTTTGCGTGTCTTTAGAATAACAAAGTATCATGAAAGCTGTAGTTTTAAAACATCTGGGTATCCACCTTTCAGGCAAGCCTAGCTTTATTGGTTACATCTTTTCACTTGATCTGTGAACCAAGTGTTGGAAAAATGCGTCTATCAGTGTTTCCAAAATATTTACATTATATTTTGCAACACACTAATTGACCCATTTTTTCACCATTTTGGTTTGTCGACTTGTTTTTCCTGAGACAATCACATGGATTAAATTCATCTGAACTGAAACACTGTATTTCGTAGACATGTGCAATTAGTTTCATTCCGATTGTAAATTCTGGCCGAATTTCGGCAATTTGGACATTCGCATGCTTCCGAATGTCCGAATTTCTGAAGTGCCAAACCGAGAAGAATTGCTGAAGTGCCAAATTTCGGAAGTGCCGAAGTGCTTTGGATTTCTGAAAAGGGACAAAACAGGTGAGGGAGGGAATATTACAGGAATGATGACAGGAATCTACCCCTAACCCTACCCCTAACCCCTAACCCCTAACACCTAACCCCTAACAACTAACCCTACCCGTAACCCTACCCCTACCCCTATATGTGTAAGTGGTTGTGGCTGTTAGGGGTAGGGTTATGGGTTGGGGTAGGTGTAGGGTTAGGGGTAGGGTTAAGGGTTAGGGGTAGGGTTATGGATTGGGGTAGGGGTAGGGGTAGGGTTAGGGTTACATACTTATAAACTCTTAATAAGACAAATGTGGGGTGACTGGCAGCAATGTAACATAGTTGTGTGATACAAACATCATATACAAACACAAAGATAAAGCACTGCGCTTACAGCAGCAGTAGCTTACTATCCAACAGCTCAAAATACATAGTAAAGATGTACATAGGGATTTAGGCTAGAGCGCAGGTAACGTTCTCTTTGTTTTTACTATCTATTTTGAGCTGTTGGATACTAAGCTACTGCTACAATTTATTATTATTATTATTATTATTATTATTATTATTATT
This sequence comes from Pelobates fuscus, assembly GCF_036172605.1. Lineage (NCBI taxonomy): Eukaryota > Metazoa > Chordata > Amphibia > Anura > Pelobatidae > Pelobates > Pelobates fuscus. The sequence continues at coordinate 352,842,688 of NC_086317.1, read as the reverse complement.
ATTATTATTGCCATTTATATAGCGCCAACAGATTCCGTAGCGCTTTACAATATTTTGAGAGGGGGGATGTAACAATAAATAAGACAATTACAAGAAAATTTACAGGAACAATAGGTTGAAGAGGACCCTGCTCAAATGAGCTTACAGTCTATAGGAGGTGGGGTATTAGAAACATTAGGATAGGAAATATCAAGTAGGAGTGAAGCAGAGCTGGAGGAGAGAGCAAAGCACTATCCCATAGGAGAGAGCAAGAGACAGGTATGTAAGGGAGAGATTACGCTGGGAGGCCATACGCTTTCCTGAAGAGATGGGTTTTAAGGCCCTTCTTAAATGATTGAAGACTAGGGGAGAGTCTGATGGCAGTAGGCAAGTTATTCCAAAGGAGAGGAGCCGCCCGTGAGAGGTCCTGCAAGCGCGAGTTGGCCGTACGGGTGCGAGCAGCGGTCAGGAGGTGGTCGCGGGCAGAGCGGAGGGTACGAGGAGGGGCATACCTCTGGATCAGTGAAGAGATATAAGAGGGGCTGGAATTGTTCAGTGCTTTAAATGTATGGGTTAGCACTTTGAATTGACTCCTATAGGATACAGGAAGCCAATGTAAGGACTGGCAGAGGGGCGAGGTGTGAGAGGACCGACTGGATAGGAAAATCAGTCTAGCTGCAGCATTCTTTACAGACTGTAGCGGGGCAGTACGGCTTTTGGGGAGACCAATCAGGAGAGGGTTACAGTAATCCATGCGGGAAATTACTAGAGCATGGACAAGCTCCTTGGTAGCATCTTGCGTAAGAAAGGGGCGGATGCGGGCTATGTTTTTGAGTTGGAACCTACAGGACTTGGCAACAAACTGGATGTGAGACTCAAAGGTGAGACCAGAGACAAGCCAAGACAGCGCGCTTGTAGGGATGGACTTATGTGGATATCACTGACTTGAAGGGAGAGTGAGAGAGGAGGATCAGTATTAGGAGGAGGAAAGACAAGGAGTTCAGTTTTAGAGAGGTTAAGTTTGAGAAAGCATGACGACATCCAGTCAGAGATGGAAGAGAGGCAAGCAGTGACACGTTGCAGGACGGCCGGGGAGAGGTCCGGTGAGGAGAGGTATATCTGAGTGTCATCAGCGTACAGGTGGTAGTTGAATCCAAAAGAGGCAATACGTTTTCCAAGAGAGGCAGTATAAAGAGAAAATAGAAGGGGACCAAGGACAGAGCCTTGGGGAACTCCAACCAAGACAGGGCGAGGGGAGGAGGTATCCTTGGAAAAGGAGACACTAAATGAGCGTTGGGAGAGATAGGAGGAAAACCAAGAGAGGACAGAGTCACAGAGACCGAGTGATTGACGAGTTTGAAGGAGGAGAGCATGATCAACGTGTCAAAGGCAGCAGAGAGGTCAAGGAGAATTAATATGGAGTAGTGACCTTTGGATTTAGCGGAGATTAGGTCATTAGTCACTTTGATAAGAGCGGTCTCAGTAGAGTGGAGAGGGCGGAAGCCAGACTGAAGAGGGTCAAGGAGAGAGTTGGAATTAAGGAAGTGAGAGACACGGGTAAAGACAAGTCTTTCCAAAAGCTTTGATGAGTAAGGGAGCAGGGATATGGGACGATAGTTAGAGGGGGAGGACGGGTCAAGAGATGTTTTTTTCAGGATAGGTATTACAGTGGCATGTTTAAGGTCAGCAGGAACAGTGCCAGAAGAGAGAGAGCAGTTAAAGATGTGTGTTAGGATAGGCACAAGACAAGGGGAGAGAGATCTGATGAGGTGAGATGGGACAGGATCAAGTGGGCAAGTGGTGGGGCGAGAGGAATGGAGAAGTGCAGCCACCTCTTGTTCAGTAGCTGGGGAGAAAGTCTGAAGGGTAGGGAAAGCATGATTTATGTGTGGTTGAGAAAGAGAACGGCAAGGAGGGGAGAATTGTTTCCTTAGCTGTTCAATCTTGTCAGTAAAGTAATATGCAAAGCTATCAGCTGTAAGGTTAGTTTGGGGGGTGGCCACAGCAGGGCGGAGAAGGGAATTAAAAGTGTCAAAGAGACGTCTGGGATTGCGGGAGCATGAACTAATGAGAGAGGAAAAGTAGGCCTGTTTGGCGAGGGCAAGGGCTGCGCTGTATGAAAGCAACATGAATCTATAATGAAGATAGTCTGCCTGGGTGCGGGACTTCCTCCAGGAGCGTTCAGCACAGCGGGAGCAACTCTGCAGATAGCGTGTTGATTTATTATGCCAAGGTTGGGGTCGTGTTCTCCTCGAGGTGCATGTTTGGAGTGGGGCTGCAGTGTTCAAGGCAGATGTGAGGGTAGTGTTATATGTGGAGATGGCCAGTGAGGGACAGGAGAGGGAAGGGATGGATAGCAGTTGTGAATCAATGTAACCAAAGTCTGGTTCAATGACCATGGGATTACTGTGCTTGATTGGCCAGCAAACTCGCCTGACCTGAACCCCATAGAGAATCTATGGGGCATTGCCAAGAGAAATATGAGAGACATGAGACCGAACAATGCAGAAGAGCTGAAGGCCGCTATTGAAGCATCCTGGTCTTCCATAACACCTCAGCAGTGACTCAGGCTGCTCCGTGTCTTCCATGCCACGCCGCATTGAGGCAGTAATTGCTGCAAAAGGGACCCAAACCAAGTACTGAGTCCATATGCATGCTTATACTTTTCAGAGGTCCGATATTGTTCTATGTACACTCCTTGTTTTATTGATTGCATGCAATATTATATTTTACTGAGATTGTGGATTTGGGGTTTTCATGAGCTGTAAGCCATGATCATCGCACTTATGACAAATCACGGCTTGAACTATCTTGCTTTGCATGTAATGCGTCTATCTCCCCTTTTATGTTGCATTACTGAAATAAATTAACTTTTGCATGATATTCTAATTTTTCGAGTATCACCTGTATATATATAAAAGAGGGGAAAAATGGGGAATATCTGCAAAGTATCGCTCTGAGGCTGAATATTTGGTATACCATACAATACCTAAAATTAGCCAACATATTAAAAGGAACAGAAATGACTGATCCTAAAACCAGGAGATGATATTTAAGGAAAAATAGATAAAATCACATATAAAACAGATATAAATATACAATATGATGAAATAGAGAATCTACAATCTGTGACAGACCTCCCAGTCGGTGGACTATTACTAGAAATGTGTTCATCTGTTTATTCGACCTTTTCCCCTTATTCGTCTGTTTCCCTGCTTTATTTTGTTCAACCGAACAATCTACCAAAAGACCAACCACCCAGCAGGGAAGTGTGCTGCTTGTTAACCTTTTTGACCCACTTTCACACTGTGGTTAACCACAGACACTTCCATCTCCCGAACGGTCGGCTGGGTGGTCGTCGTTTGTATGAACGAACATGTGGCGGCAGCCATCTTAAACTATCGAACGCCCAGCGGTGTTTTGTCATCAACCGCATGGACCTATTTTCGGCCACTGTTCTCACACGAACACCGCTGGGACTTTCAAACTTCCATCATTTGTTCAGATTCATACGAATGCAGCGGCATTCGGTACTTTCAACTTACGAACCAGACCGACCCTGAGGTCTGAAAACCCTGGAACTTATTATAGACAGACTAATGCTGAACGATTGGTGAAAACACTTAAACCCCATGGCTTTCTGACTGTGTTTGTGGGATCTGATCTCATTTCGGACATATTGAGTGCTCAGATCCAAGCTATTTGTGGATGTGTCAAACATAGTGGTTTAGTTATGGAGCATATGAGTTATGTATTTTAATGTGTTTTTGTTACAGTTTAACTTGGTAATAGTTTCTGTGCCTGGAGATAATTAAGTTTGCTACGGCCACTTAACACAATTATCTCCAGGATAGAGAGGAGGGATTTTTCTGTTTGTGTGGGAGTGTTTCACATTGTGTTGTATTTTTGATTGGCTACTGTAACTGTATTCCAGTCCTCCACAAGGTCCCTTGTTGGAGGACCTGCATAAAAGCCAGCCTGTGGCACTCATTAAACGAATTCATGATTGACCCTCAACACAGAGCCTTGTCTAATGCTTGGGGTGATATTTCTTCAAGGTTCCTGTTCAGTGCTTGGGATTATTCGGTAGCAGACTTCATACTTGGGGGAAAGTTTTAACCCCTTCCCATACCCGGGGTACCGTCACACAATCCATTGCAAAAAAGAATCAAGTTAAATATAAAAAGCAAAACACATTAAATGCACGCTGATCTTCAAACAGAATGCAACAAAAAAGCAATACTGTAGTGTAACAGCACCACCAGGCATAAAAGGGGGTTACAAGCCGTTTAGTAGATCTTCCCTTCCAGAGACACAGGCACAGCTACTGTAGACACCAATACACCGAACCGGAGAAGCATATGAATGCTCTCAAACATACGAATGCTGTAAACAGCCAAATAGGAAAAAACATACAGTTTACACTCCTAGCAGTCGAACTGGAACAGCATACAATAAATCCCCCCAAGAACGAGACAAGGTTCCGTGTTGTGGGTCAAGCAGAAACAGATAGAGCAGTGGGTTTATTGTTCTTATATACACATTATTACCACCCACAGGGTTTTGGAAAACAACCAAAAAACAAGTACAATACACTCAGACACTCCCACACAAAATCCTCCTCTCTGTCTGTGATACAATTACCTTACACAATGGGTAATGTTATTATCACAGGCAAAGAAATACAGTTTTTCCACATTATTCATAACTTTAAAAGTATGCATCACATTCACATAAATTAATAATTACATTTTCAGAATCAGCATACTCCAAATACAAACATATGTCAAAATCATCCACATTGGTCCATTGGTTCAAAAGATAGATCAAAGTCCTTTGTGACCAAAGGAAGCATGGCTTTTCTGCCCAAAATCAGTTCCACAGAGTCTTCTATCCTGGGGATAGTGTGGAAGTAATCCAATTATCTCAAAGGACAGAGGCAAAACTCCATTAAGCACATGGCAGTAAAAAGACAATAAAATACACAAGGTTAGATTTATTACATAAAATACAGACATGCAACATATCCCCAGATAGCTTAGGTCTGAGCGCACATTATTACTGAATGGCTCTCAGACAACACACATACAGTTCAATTGCCATGGAGCCAAAGTATTTTATTACACGAATAGGCTCCGTGGCATAGCTATCTGGGTTAAATAAGTTCATTCAGTAAATCCGAGAATCTACCGAACGCCAGAGCAGAAATACATGAATAGACCTTTCTGCATAGGAAAATAAAGTATTTCAATGCTGGTCCATAGTCAAAAGGCAGCAGGCAGGCAACCAGGCTCCTCCAATGCACAGTGGCAAGATTGGTCTTGTCACATGTAGCAAGAAAGTGTATCAAGTGCGACAAGAAAGATGCACATGCCACGATTGGATTGTCACAATCTAACACTCTAGTACTTAGCTGGAAATAAATATATGTAAATATATGAAATCTTCTAAATCAGATGAATCACTTTAAACCATAAACCAGGTAGTGATATATATATATATATATATATAGATAGATAGATAGATAGATAGATAGATAGATAGATAGATAGATACAAAGCAATTCAGTGTCTGTGTGATCTGAAATGCAAAGAGACATACCACGGTGTATTCTGTGAGTAGAAATACATTTATTAAAATGTGCTTTAAAATCACTCACAATTTACTGGTGATCATGTGCCTTTCAGGGAGTTAAATCACACCAAATGTCCATCTGCAATTCCAAACCTCTCTGTCACAGAGTGTTCGATTGTGGCAACAAGTGTATCTTGCTCTATCTATCTATCTGTCTCCTCGTGATTATTTCCATTCCTTTTAATATTGGTGTATTTTACATCTGCGTTGAAATGACTGGAAGATGATAGCACTTCAATATAAATGGCAGAACATGGGTCAAGAGCCTTTGGAAAGTGCTGCATCATTGCACCACCATCTTGTTTCCCAATGACAGGGATAGCTCAAAATCTGACCACATAGTTACATAGTTACATAGCTGAAAAGAGACTTGCGTCCATCAAGTTCAGCCTTCCTCACATTTGTTTTTTGCTGTTGATCCAAAAGAAGGCAAAAAAAAATAGTTTGAAGCACAATTTTGCAACAAGCTAGGAAAAAAAATTCCTTCTTGACCCCAAAATGGCAGTCAGATTTATCCTTGGATCAAGCAGTTATTACCCTACATTGAAAGATTATATCCTTGAATATTCTGTTTTTGCAAATATGCATCTAGTAGCTGTTTGAACATCTGTATGGACTCTGATAAAACCACTTCTTCAGGCAGAGAATTCCACATTCTGATTGTTCTTACAGTAAAAAAAACCTTTCCTTTGCCTAAGACGAAATCTTCTTTCTTCCAGTCTAAACACATGGCCTCGTGTCCTATGTAAAGTCCGGTTTGTGAATAGATTTCCACACAATGGTTTGTTTTGGCCCAGAATATATTTGTATAATGTTATCATATCCCCTCTCAGGTGACGTTTTTCTAAACTAAATAGGTTTAAATTTGTTAATCTTTCTTCATAGCTGATATGTTCCATTCCTTTTATTAATTTTGTAGCCCGCCTCTGCACTTTTTCTAGTGCCATAATATCCTTCTTTAGAACAGGTGCCCCAATTTGCACAGCATATTCAATATGTGGTCTTACCAGTGATTTATAAAGAGGCAAAATTATATTCTCGTCCTGAGAATGAATGCCCCTTTTCATGCATGACAATACCTTACTGGCCTTGGCCACTGCGTATTGACATTGCTCATTGTTGCATAGTTTGTTGTCTATAACAATTCCCAAGTCCTTTTCGTTTGTTGTTATCCCTAATTCACTTCCATTAAGGGTATACATTGCTTGTGTATTCTTTACGCCGAAGTGCATAACTTTGCATTTTTCAATATTAAATTTCATCTGCCATTTAACTGCCCAGTCCCCCAGTCTATCTAAATCCCTCTGCAGCAAAGTAATATCTTGCTCACATTGTATTATTTTACAAAGTTTTGTGTCATCTGCAAACACTGAAACATGACTTTCAATGCTGTCTTCAAGATCACATGACATTTTATCTCTCCACACGTTCATTTGTAGATAGGATTTATGAAAAACACAGTACATGAACTTAACAATCCAAATAACAATATTGTATTTATGGTTGATTTGGTGATATCCATCATAACTAGATTCAGTGCATAGCACCACACATGGATTTGATCAGGTGATTTACTACTCAGCCATGTCGTTGCATGTTGGAGGCCCCATCTGTAGAATTACCAACACATTTTGAAACATCAATATCCATGTCTTCCAGAACTTCACAAACCAGGCTGCACAAAGCTTTTCCAGTGGTTGCTGAACAGTAAACAAATGAGAGAAGGCTTTCATGGACCACATCTGTGACATACCGAACGATAATGAACATTGATATCCTGTGTGGTGTCTATTTGTATGGAGAGCATTCCAGCTTCTATGATTTCTTTTGCAATGCCTTTCTTCAGCAGGGAGGAAATCACATCATTACAGCATAAACTGTTGTGTTTGAAAGCAGTGTAACCAAACTGCCATGTCCTTTAGTGCTCCTTGGATCTTACTGTTGTTCTTAATTTTCTGTAAAATATGGTCAAGGTGACTTTTTAGCAAAGATCAAAACTTACTAAGAAGAAGCAAAATTTCACTAAAGTTATCATGGTCCAACTTTTCATCAGCAAAAGTATAAGCTGCATCAATCCCCTTTTACCAATTGGTTTAATAGTTTCCACTACCCACATTAGAATTGGCATGCTTTCTCTTCACTTTAGGTCCTGCCCCCTTATTTTTACTAGGGCCCCCACTCGCCACTCATGGATGGGGCCGAGGGAAGGCAGTATGTTCCCCTTTTGTATCTGAGGGCCCCACCCGCCGCTCACTAGGTCCCCAGTTTAATTTAGTGGCCCCCACTCGCGGAGCAAGAGTGGGTACCCAAATGGATTATTTTTAAAAGTTCCCCACTAAGAGGTACTTTATTAGAATGTTAGGGGCCACTGGCTGCTCACTGTTTAGGAGACATGTCCCTAAACGCGGTATAGCGAGTAGGGGCAGAAGGGAGATTGTAATCTCCATTAATTACTAATACTAAGTAATCTTTACTTAGTATTAATAACTTTGACTGAAAGACCAATTTAGGTCTTTCAGTCTTTTAGTAGATAGCCCCCTAATACCGTGGGAATTAGTAAGCTATCTACTCATAGCACAAATAGGATCAGAGTTTTATTAATTCAAATGAAATTCCGATCCAAACAAAAGTACCAAATTGAGTCCTAACACGAATGTTCTTATTCTGTTAGGACGAAATTCAGTAGTTTTGCCAGCATTCGAATGGCGAATGAAGCAGCAGGAGGAAAATGAGAATTGTGGGAAAATTGCTTTGACCACAGGAAATGGAGCGGACTTTGCTCCTCCCCTGGGTCAATGCTGGTCAAGCGTAGGAAAAATACATAAGACAAAATACTCCCTACTTTGTCTTATGTTTTAACGAAAACTACAACATATAGGAAGAAATAAAGAACAGATCCTGAGAGGGAGAGAAGAGGAAGCGATTGGGGAAAGGTAGGTTTGGCATGACAGTGCTGCTCTAGCAGCTAGGGGGTGTAACAAGTTTAATTTATAAAACTGACAATTTCTATTGATTCTGCACTTTTTGTAAATGGAAAAAAAAGACACACTTAACACACATAAAGCATTTCAGCAAGCTGTCTCTTTAATAAATGCATATTCTGGGCATGCTTCCAAATTCCCATTTTTCACAGCCTGATCCTGTGTTTTAGCAAGTTGGATGAGATTTCAAGAAAACAATATTAAATTAGAATTTCTATCTTTCACTTTCCTTGCTGCTCAGTTTGATCTGCAGAAGAAAGAAAAAGTTAAATATGATACATAAAACAGAAAAAAAATGTTTGCATTATTTTTGCATTCTAAAATGTCAATCTTATTTCTCACTATATCAACATATTGGATTGGGTTATTGTGTATCCTGTTTTGTATTCATCCTTTTTAAAGGCATCGTTTGAAACTAATAGCTTAAACAATCTTGGCACTGAATTCTATGTATTTAGTGTTTCTGCTAAACTTGTGCACAGTGATAAAATGTGGTTAGCCTAAATTGTTTTTGACATAAGAAAGAAAAGATACATTTTGTTTGTTTCAGCTGAATTTCACTGATGTGATGGTTCGAACAGAACCACTTAGTGCCACGATGGTTACTCTTGTGGTGGCTGGACAGCACTTGCTAGCCAGCTGTCACATAAAAATGGTATAAAAACAAATTATTTTAAAAAGCCTATTGTGACGGTAGTCACCATCACTGGGAGCAGAAGCACACCTTACAATGGTTCCTAAATGGCTCCTATGTCCCAGTCACCCTGTGTCCATTATACATGCAGGGTGTTTATAATGTGTGTGTGTATACTTTTAAATGTTTTGCCTGCTCTCCTGTACTGCTGAGGATTGCTAGGTGAAATTGGCTATGGATCCCATGTAGTGCCCTCTGTTGGTAGCAACAGCAATATGCACTAAAGATTACAGGAAAAGGGCTGCGCCAAGTGGATAAACAGTAAAAATAATAACAATAATAAAAATAATACAATACTTATATCAGCAGTTATACAAAAATAAAATTACTTTTACTGGAGCAATTAAATATACTCAAGCTCTATATAGGTGAAGATTTAGAGCTATTTAGGCATATAGTTATGTACAATTTAATTAAAGCAGCTACCACACTTCTACAGGTGTTCCCTTCACCAGATATAGAATATTGTAGTATAATGTATAAGAAGTAGAGCGATATAAAGTGAATAAGCCCCTATCACCAAACCAAGATGAATTTATATTTAGACTTTGCTGGATAGGACTCAAATTTCAGATACAGCATGCAAAAAAAGAGAGATCAACAAGAGATCATAGTACAGATCTGCATAGACTGGTATGAATTCATATACGTGTGTATGATATAAAAATAATAACAATTTATTGCATACAATTCATAAAAAACAGTTAAAATATAGCTAAATAGCAGTAAAAACAAATTCCTGCTTACTGGAAATGGTGGTGAGCATAACGGTATATATTCCCGTTTGCTCACAGCAAGACTGTCCCACACTGGGTGATGTCTCCTGAATCACAAGGGTTGAATGGAGCTCCTGTTGTTGAAGTCGGGTCGGCAGGTGAGTATGGACTCGTTCCTTCTTCCGTGTTCCCGGCTCGTGTTTAGGCTCCGCCTCCTCTTTTGCGTGATTACGTGTCTGTCTACGCGTTTCGCCGTTCTCGGACGGCTTCGTCAGGACGTGATGCGCTAAAGTCAGTCTTCACTGATGTGCGTTTTTATACAGTTAATCTAATGCCTAATTGGCTTAATTCCTTTTCAGTCCACATTTGCATATGTATGGTGTCCCAGATAGATCAATTGGATTAGCAAGCACATCCTATTGTAAACGGAAGGCTGCTTTTCCCTCATCTATTATGGGATCTTTACTTCTTATGTACTACACATATACATTGTACATTGATTTACATGTTTAAAACAAAATGTTTATACACAATCAATAAAAATATAATTATATTTACAAATCAACACACTTTATATGAATTTCTTTTTTACTGCAGCATATTTTCCTTTTGTTACATATCTTATAGAGAGAAAGAAAACGAAAATATATATGTTAATGCAATTGAATTTGTTGTCTATTTTGACAAATATTTTTCTTTCTTATTCTTATATAATCTCCTATGTGGAGAAAGAGAAGCAAAAAAATATAATAATATTTAACTTCCAACATTAACATTTCACCATTGTGTTTCCTTTTACCATATCGTGATCTGGTTGATATATCGTGATTTAACTCCATTTATATACATACATTCTCAAAGTAATATAGTAGGGTCTTATCAATATACATGTAGACAGGGGTCAAGTCCTGGGGAATAAAGTGTGGGAACTCACTCGAGTTCCACCCTCACCCCACCACCAGAAAAAAACAAAACTTGCATGCATATTTAAACACGTACACACACACTCAGGTGCACACATACACTCACAGACACACACACAGACTCACAGACACATACACATACACACACATACATACACTCCCAGACACATACACTCACAGACACATACACACTCCCAGACACATACACACACACACACACTCCCAGACACATACACACACACACACACTCCCAGACACATACACACACACACACACACACATACACATACACACACTCCCAGACACATACACACACACACTCCCAGACACATACACACACACACACTCCCAGACACATACACATACATACACACACACACATACACACACACACACACACTCACAGACATACACACATACACTCACAGACATACACACATACACTCACAGACATACACACAGACACATACACAGACACATATACATATACACACTCACATACATAAAAATTATTTGTATATATTTTTTTAAATTTAAAAAATGTCCACCCAGCCTCCCTACCTGGAGAGCTGGCGTGGACCTGTCCCTGGGGTCCAGTGGGGCTTCAATGCGGCTGGCTCTTGTCTCGCTGTCAGCCGCGGCGAGGGAGCTGTGTCCTCTCTGCTCCCTCTCGCCGCGCGGGCTGTCTGCTGATGCCGGGAGCCGGAAATGACGTCATATTCCGGCTCCCAGCATCAGCAAACGGCGCGGCGAGAGGGAGCAGAGAGGACACAGCTCGTTGCCGCGGCTGACAGCGAGACAAGAGCCGGCCGGGGGGATCCTTCAGGTGGCCGGCTCTTGTCTCGCTGTCAGCCGCGGCGAGGGAGCTGTGTCCTCTCTGCTCCCTCTCGCCGCGCGGGCTGTCTGCTGATGCCGGGAGCCGGAAATGACGTCATATTCCGGCTCCCAGCATCAGCAAACGGCGCGGCGAGAGGGAGCAGAGAGGACACAGCTCGTTGCCGCGGCTGACAGCGAGACAAGAGCCGGCCGGGGGGCCACCTCTTAGGCCCCCCATGACAGGGGGCACTTGGGGGCGGCATTTTTTGCCGCCCCCTGAGTGCCTGCAGGACCACAAACGGGAACGGCGTTCCTGCACTAGAAAAAGTGCAGGAACGCCGTTCCCATGCGTTCCTGCAGGACTCGAGCCCTGCATGTAGATAGCTATTTCCTATATTACATATAGAGGTTGGATATATATCAATCTACGATTCTCAGGAGTCTAAAAAATGGCAGATCTCGAAATCATTATTTAGTCCGTTGGGGATGAGGGTATTAAGTTCATATATGTGTAGTACATAAGAAGTAAAGATCCCATAATAGATGAGGGAAAAGCAGCCTTCCGTTTACAATAGGATGTGCTTGCTAATCCAATTGATCTATCTGGGACACCATACATATGCAAATGTGGACTGAAAAGGAATTAAGCCAATTAGGCATTAGATTAACTGTATAAAAACGCACATCAGTGAAGACTGACTTTAGCGCATCACGTCCTGACGAAGCCGTCCAAGAACGGCGAAACGCATAGACAGACACGTAATCACGCAAAAGAGGAGGCGGAGCCTAAACACGAGCCGGGAACACGGAAGAAGGAACGAGTCCATACTCACCTGCCGACCCGACTTCAACAACAGGAGCTCCATTCAACCCTTGTGATTCAGGAGACATCACCCAGTGTGGGACAGTCTTGCTGTGAGCAAACGGGAATATATACCGTTATGCTCACCACCATTTCCAGTAAGCAGGAATTTGTTTTTACTGCTATTTAGCTATATTTTAGATGTTTTTTATGAATTGTATGCAATAAATTGTTATTATTTTTATATCATACACACGTATATGAATTCATACCAGTCTATGCAGATCTGTACTATGATCTCTTGTTGATCTCTCTTTTTTTGCATGCTGTATCTGAAATTTGAGTCCTATCCAGCAAAGTCTAAGTATAAATTCATCTTTGTTTGGTGATAGGGGCTTATTCACTTTATATTGCTCCACTTCTTATACATTATACTACTTATATCAGCAGGTAAGACAATACAGTATATGAAGTCTCACTGAAACAGTGGGACTAGGGTTCTGGTAAAATCACAGAAAAGAAAAATTCTAAATATTCAATTCTCACTCAGAGATAAATATCTTATAAGGTGCTTGATTTGGGTGTATTGTCCACAGTGCTGTTAGTGGTCCAACCTTTACTCTTGTATGTAAAACAAAAGCAAAGAAAACCAATGATGCAGTATGTACAAGCCAATATGGATAAAAAAAAACAACAAATATGTACAGTAAACTCACATTTAAAAGGGCCTTTAGCCAGCTCTGGTGTTAAGTGCGTACTGCAATATAATCCCCGCTTTAAAGGATATGTGATGGGATTCCTCTAGTGGGATGTTGTCCAACACTCAGAAGAGGGATATATAAAAGACAACTAATAGTGCTTCACTAAGATAAAATATGCAGTGAACATAAATAAAAATTTACTCACAAGTGAAGTGCAGGCCAACTGCACTGTGGTATCTGCATTGGTGGAATGATCCCCACCTAGGATATACTTGGAGTCACATGAGGATAAAAGGAAGCCAGGTAAAAATTCCAAATAAAAAATGTGTGTTAAAAAAATGATTGGCACACAATTGTAACCAAAAAACCTTTTATGAGACAAAAATACACAATCAAAATAACCATAGCATGTTTCACCACTAGGGCTTTTTCAAACTGGATAGGAGAGCACTATTAGTTGTCTTTTATATATCCCTCTCTGAGTGTTGGACACCAAAACTCTGGAGGACTCCCATCACATATCCTTTAAAGCAGGGATTATACCGCTGTACGCTCTTCACACCAGAGCTGTCTATAGCTCTATTAAATGTGAGTTGACTGACATGTTTGTTTATTTTATCAATATTGGCTTGTACATACTGCACCATTGGTTTTCCTTGCTTTTGTTTCACATACAAGCGGAACGGTTGGACCACTAACAGCACTGAGGACACTACACCCAAAACAAGCACCTTATAAGACATTTATCTCTGAATGAGACTTTAATATTTTGGATTTTTCTTTTCTGCGATTTCACCAGAACCCTAGTCCCACTGTTTCAGTGAGACTTCATTTACTGTTTTGTCTTACCTGCTGATACAAAGTATTGTATTATTATTATTTTTGTTATTATTATTTCTACTGTTTATCTACTTGGCGCAGCCCTTTTTCTGTACTCTTTTGTGTCACATGTTTTCTCTTCAGAGGGTTGAGGGTTACCTTCTGTTCGGCCGCTGCCTACTACACTTCTATTTTTATTAGCGCTGACCCTTCTCCATTTTTTCTATTCAGCAATATGCACTAGGCGAATAGCAAGACTGGTTAATTTGCATATTCAGGTAGATTTGCATATTGCAGATTTTGCAGGCAGGAGAGATATTTTGTGCTGGTTATTGTTTTCCCCATCCCTTTATAAATATGTTATTATGCTTTTATAATTACCTGTACATTTTGTGACATGTTTTCTTAGTTATATTTTATTATGCTTGTCACAGCAAAGAGGATCTCACACCTATAATCTGTAAAAAGGGGGTTATTCATTTAAAATAATATAGTATTTTTCTAGCCCTAACCCATCAGCAGTAGGTGGGGGCTCTTTATTAAAAAAATGGGGGAACAAGCGGAGGGTGGGGTTATTGATTAATACATGAGTTTCACATCCTAGTTTCCCCCAAACCGTGAGTTAGGTTAATATTAATAAGGGGGGGTGGACTTGTCATTATCCACCCCTTAAAGTTTGGGTTCCATAAATAACCCCTGGGTTGCTAGGGGTCACCAAGTCCTATTAACCCCAACAATAAAAAAACACACAAAAAAACATAGTAATAGTTAGGGGCCCAATAATTCTAGTACCTGTAAAATAAAATGTTAGACTTACCATCAAGCTTCTTTTTTTCATAAATTATTTTTCTTCAGCCCCACAAAAAGCCAAATAAAAATCCATAACAGCCGATATGACTATTACAGATTTGTAAAAGACCCAATTCACAAACAAGGCATTGGGAAAAAATCGCAACACATAAAGAAAAATCTATCTTCACCGAGAGGGGTCTCTGCTATGCAAGCTCAGTCAGAGCTCTTAAATTGGTTGCATTGCAAGCCAAAGAATCAGAGTGCTTTGAAAGGCATGTCTCTGGAAAGTCTCTGCAATTTCCCACACCATTTGTAGGGCTGAATTCTGAAATGCAATCCACCTATCAACTTCATAATGGAATGGGGTACACTGTCAGATTGTCCCTAAAACTCTCAAAAGGTCAGCTGTGTTCAAATGCTGTATAGCGTCTACGTCTGAAACCAGCATTATGTCACAAGTCAATTTGATTGTGTCTTACCGTGCTAATGTTCAGTTATTTCCAACAAAACAATTTTACCATGCCATTATGCTTTCAATACTGAGTTGCAGCCACAAGATTCAAAATAACAAATAAACATTTATTTTACACATCTATTTTTTTCAATTTATTAGTAGAGGCCTTCCTTTTGTAATAGAACATTTTTTAGAAATAGGTTTTTTTATGTAGCCCTAAAAAATCTACATTTTGGTTTTCTTGGTAATGAGCTTATATGTGGTATATATATGAGATGAGATATCAGTGTCTCCACTGGCGCATATACTGGCACTACATCATAGAGAGCAGGCACTGCAACATACTTCAAAAATGTTAGAAAATTCAGCTAACCTCTGGTCCCTCTCCATGTGACCTTGTGCTGTTTTTAGCATCTGCATGTTTTAATTTGTTTTGCTTAGGTTTCCTTATTGGGCAGATTTGAACTAAAACAGATTAAAAAGGAGAATTAAAAGAAAGTAGTTGAACACATAGTTTACAATTAATGAAGTAACAGTGAGAAATAAGTCTAGATAGGGCAAATATATGAGAAGTACCCTGATACTCTATTTTTCAAGAATAGCCTAAAGGAACACTATAGTCACCAGATCAATGACAGCTTAATATAGTTGTTCTGGTGTCTACAGCCAGTCACTCAGACAGCCACTAGAGGTACTTCCTGGGCCAGTGTTGCACATTGTGCATGGAGATGCAGGGAGATGGTGAACACTCCTCATTGAGATGCATTGATTCAATGTATCACTACGAGGTGATGCAAACTGACTCAGAATGGCATTTTGCACTGCATGCACTATAGCCTTCCAATGCTTTCCTATGGAAAATTATTGAAATGGCTGAGATAATAAGTTTTGATGATCTCCGCCAAGGTGGTGGAACGGGGTAGGAGCCAGCTGTAAAATAACTTTTACTCTTCTAACATGGGGGCTGGTCACCTAAAATATGTTTTTACACCTATAGTGTCAGGAATTTGTACTCTGTTTTTTAAAATTCTTTATTTTTGTCTTGACAGATCAGGCGTTACATCGACATTGGTCGACTTACACATGTGCCGAGATCTTACAAATATAGACATTTTTTTATTACAGACAGGTATCTCTTCATTGGTAACCTGGATACATACATACTGTGTTTTTACAAATAGAAGTATTATACCATGCGGATGCCCGCCCGTCGCCAAGGTTTTTTTTAATAACAATAACAGTAACAATTGGCACCGGTCCCTAACGGGTAGGTGAGGTCTGTGCCTGCTAGTGGAAGTCTGTCCCAATCTGGTGGTGTACCAATTTGTCTGGTCTTATTTTGCTGTGAACTTTTTCTGGAGTCGGTGCCCGCAGGGCCAGCCAGTTTATTTAGCCTTTGGTGTTTGGCGTGGTGCTTGGTCTTACGGCTTGTGTCCTACCCATCAGGAATCTTTGGCGTTTGTTTCCTCGGGGTTCCATTGTGTGTTATGGGTAATGGAGGAATTTGTACTCTTAATTATGTTGGTTCACAATCACACATAAACAAATTCATTCACCAGGGAAAATACAAATTTAGTGTAAGTATTATTATTATTATTATTATATTTATATGGCGCTAACAAATTCCATAGTGCTTTACAATAAGTGGACTAACAAGCATGTAATTGTAACCAGACATGTTTAACACATAGAAACAGAGGGGGTGAGGGCCTTGCTCAATGAGCTTACATGCTAGAGGCAATGCGGTAAAGTGACACAAAAGGTAAGGGAAGTATTAGGGAAGTAGATTGGTAGAATGGTATTTGATGAAGACTTAGTGTGTTTTTTTTTGAGCCATTAACTGTTTAATTGATATGCTTTTGTGAATAAGTGAGTTTTTAATGATTTTTTGAAGGAATGGAGACTAGGTGAGCGTCTAACAGAAAAGGGAAGGGAGTTCCATAGGAACAGTGCAGCCCTAGAGAAGTCTTGAAGGCGAGCATCAGAGGTGGGAGTACGGACAGAGGATAGACGCAAGTCTTCGGCAAAGTGTAGGGGCCTAGACAGGACATACTTGTGTATTAGGGAGGATAGATAGGTGGGAGTAGCAGTATGTAGAGATTGAAAAGCAAGAACCAGAATTTTATATTGAGCCCAAATCTTACAGGAAGCCAATGCAGGGACTGACAGAGGGGTGAGGCGTGGGAGGTGCAGGCGGACAGGAAGATGAGCCTCGCCGTCGCATTCATTATAGACTGCAATGGGGCAAGTTGTAAACATGTAGGACCACTAAGAAGCACATTGCAGTACTCAAGGCGGGCAAGACGTACCAGCACCTAAGCTGCATCTGGTGTTAAGTAGAGGCGGATGTGTGCAATGTTTTTGAGATGGAAAAGGCAGGATTTGTCAATTTACTGGATATGAGGGGTGAAGGAGAGGTCAAAGTCAAAGAGAACACCTAGGCAGCGAGCCTGCGTGGTGGAGCTGATGGTAGCACCATTAATGTGGCGGGAGATAGAAACGCTAGTAGCAACACTCGAGGGAGGAAAGATCAGAAGTTCTGTTTTGGACAAGTATAACAACCTATAAGAGTAGGTGGCTCTGGAGTGCACTTCTAGGGAAGGGAATACAGATTGAATGGCATTAATGGCCTGTCTGCTGTAGGGCCCTATACCAAACTCCCTTTAATACACTGCACTATACTCCAGGCATAGCTGGACAAAGTTCACATATCCTATTTCCAGTATGGGAGACACATCGTCTCAGGTTAGTGCACAGCTGTTCATTGCTCTTGTATAGGGTAGGTGCTAGGATTTATGGATACACAGGTGAAGACACATTTTGCTACTCCCCTCCAAAAATGCTTCTTCATCTGCATGTCTTGTAACCCCCTTTTGAATTTTATAACCACTTTAGCATATTTTGTGTTTTTTCCCCTCTTTTGAATTTCTTGCCCCATGTAGTATATCTTCTCTCCCTTTCATCACCCTTTCTTATCACCCTTTCTGTGTGTTTTTTTCTCATGCCTCCCCGCATCACTTGAATGTTGATCTTACTCCTCCCTTAGTCCCTTTGCGTGGCTGTTTCTCTCCACCCAATCCCGTTTGTGTGGCTTTTTCTACCCCAAGCCTCTTTGTGTAGCTCTTTTTTTACCAAGCCCCTTTGTATGGCTCTTTCACCCCCTTTAATACCTATGTGTGGCTCTTTCACCCCTTTCAAGTCCTTTGTGTGGCTCTCTAATGCCCAAACTCCTTTGTGTGACTTTTTGTCACCCACAAGCCCTATTTTGTGTGGCTCTACCTACCTCTTCAGCATCTTTGTGTGGCTCTCCCCCTCCCCCCCCCCCCCACAAGCCCCTTTGTGTAGTTCTTCCCCTCCACTATCCCATTTGTGTGGCTCTTTCTCCTCCCCCCAAGTTCAGTTGTGTGTCTCTCTCCTCCTAACGGGGGCTCTGTCCCCCCCCCCCAAGCTCCTTTTGTGAGGCTCTTTCTTCCTCAGAAGCCCTTTTGTGTGGCTCTACTTCCCCCTCCTGCGTCTTTGTGTGACTCTTTCTCCCACTGCCCAGCCCTTTTGTATGTCTCTACCACCACCAGACCCTTTGTGTGGTTTCTTCTCTTCCCCAACCCCTTTCTGTGGCTCTTTCTCCCCATCCCTAGCCCCTGTATGTGTATCTCTTTATCCCTCCAGGCCCTTTTATGTGTCTCTTTCACCCCTACAGCCCCATTGTGTGTGTGTCCCCAATCCTTTTATGTCTCTTTCACTCCCCAGCAACGTTTGTTTGCCCCACCAAGTCCTTTTGTATCTCTTTCCTGCCCAGCCATACAGACATTGATATACAGCCAAAAAGACATACACGCACAAATACACAATCATACAGGCATACAGACACAGTTATTCAAGCACAAAGGTATGCAGTCACACAGTCATAAAAGGCACACAAACAAACACACAGTTACATAGGCACACAGTCCTACAATTTAAACATATTGGTAGACTGTCATACAGACACAGGCATACAGTCATACACACACAGTAACAATTACATGCTTACTCAGATAATTACCCTGATAATTCTGTCTGGCTCTGTGGAACCCCCATCCTGCAGCCATACTCCATCCAGCCATGCTGTGTGTTACACATGAAGAAGGGATATGATGTGATTAATATCACCGCCCCCTATATACAGCCTGCAGCATGTGCCAGAGGCTGAACTGTAGATAGGTGCTGTAGTTAGGTCATGCTGCATAGAGTGATTGGCAGTAGGGGGGCGCTGTTCGCTTCTCTCCATCTGGTCACCCAGTTTTTGCGTTCCCGGGGTCAGTGCACCCTAAGGAGACTGCCTGTACTGCCTTATTGTAAAGCCGGTCCTGCTTTTGTACCACTTCCATTATTTAATATTGATCCTTTTACCCGTGTTTTGCACACAATTTATTGCCACATATATACATCTTTTAATAAAGTAGCCACAAAACAATGTAATAAGCATAAATGTCAGTTTATGACTTCCCTGAGAATTTCCTTGCTATTTTGAGATTTGAAAATGTGAAAAAGATTCTAATCAATAAATTTCCTTTTCAGCCTAGCCCGTTTTAGAAGTTTCTTTTTATAGTCTTCCTTTTTGAAGAGTCAATGACCCTGCTACAACAATTTGTATTGTATATTTTTGCTGACCTTGTCAGGATTATCATTAAGGATTTTCTATAGATGTAGATAAGCATAACCTTATAACCCGTTCCCAGCGTTTCTCAGGGAAAAAGCGCTTCTAAATTTCTACTTCTGTATTGTCAAAATGAAATGGTCCACACTGTAAACGTAACAGAGTTGCATTTGTTTATATTTATATCTGCAAAAATAACTTTATTTCTATTAAAAGAATAAGTCATATTTTACTCTATGAGCATTATAACATATTTACTGATTTTAGCAACATAATGGTTGATCAATGAACTGGCATTCAAATGGTTATATCAAGAAAAATGCATGTAGCAGAAATGTGTTACATATTAAATAACAGCAAGATAAAGTTATAGAGAGAAACATAGGAAATGAGCTGTAGATAGATTATTAGGATTATGGTACAGCACATTAATTAAATGCCTATGTAAGCAAAAATATCTTTTCAATCTCCTCTTTCCAAAACAAGGATACTCCCTCTATATTAACCCGAAGAATAGTTTATAGCACTGTGATGGATATGTCCATCTAAAAATCTATGTTTGGGAAACACCCCAAATCATTTAAAGTGGATGTACTTAAGTAGACTGGTCCTAAAATATCATATTCCAGGGTGGAATGCTAACAGGTCTGTTCACTCATGCTGTCATTATATGTGTAGGAGATTCTGTTTTCAAAATAAATGTTTAAAAGTCAGAGAATTGATTGTATAGACCAGCATTGGTCCGCATGAGGTTAAATATACTGGAATCAATTTACTTCTTTAATTTTGCTTTTTGTAGCTTTGATTTTTTTTAATTCAAAAGCTCTTTAAAAGGACTCAATTGGTACCATCACTATATATAGCTAGTGCCGTGAAGGAGGAGAGAAGAGGACAGGCTGTGAGCAGGACTCCTCTTACAACTAGTTACATCTATATGGGTCAAGCATAGTTATCATCAATCTCTATATTTCTCACTGATGTATCACGTGTATTGGTATTCTAGCTCCTCATCACTTGTTTAACCCTTTCACTGTGGCAATCGTATACACACGATTGATAGGGTCTGCACCCATATCCCACAATTGTGTATACACGATTACAATCCTTTCAAATACATTTTGTTCATTGTATGATTTTCATGTTAGCAGAGCTTGAACTACTTTTTATTTACTATCTCTGCTGAGCTCCCCCACGGCCCACTGCGCAGCACCGGCCAGTAGGAAAATCTAGAGATCTCCCTGCACAGTACTCTGCTGCCTACTCTGCAGGCTGCCCTATGGCTGAGAGCAGCACTTGTCAAATACTCCTTTGTGTGACTGTATCTGTCAATTTATGTGTGTATGTGTTATTGTCTATCTCTGTACATCAGTGTGTTTGTATGCATATGTGTATGTGTGTATCGAGTGCATATATGTGCATGTATTGAAGTGTATATATGTATGCTTGTATTAGTGTATTGGTTTCTGTGTGTGTATTTTTGTGTGGCCAAATGGGCAACATTGCTGCAATGTGATGGTTATATGGTATAGGTAATGTCATGGTTAGGTGGCAACATGTACAATATACATAGGGATACATATGTTATACATATACATACATATGCACACAACATAGAACTGAGTGCATATTGGACATTGTATAGGTGTGGAATACATGTACAACTATGTTTTTCTTTCTATAACTTCATTAATTGGGAAATTATTTTATTTTCTCTCATGTCCTTTAAATTTCAAAAACGTTTTCACTTTCAGTTTTAGTTCTCCAAAGGACAGACTTTGGAACATATCACCTCATCTGTATAGCTGCATGGGTGCATGTAAAGTCTATGTACATTATTAATATGATGAATATGCATATTCTTTACCGAAATAAAACACGAAGGAAAATAAACACTACTACCTTTTATTTTTTTTTCTTCCTTCTCAAATGGGAATTAAACACCAAGATTAATTTGGATATAAAGTAGTTTTGTCTATCTCCCTAACTGTTTTCTCATTAAATATGAATATAGTGATGATGTAGAGAGCATGATTGCTCCATCCCATCCAAGAGAGAAGCCTCAATAGATAAAACAGATTGCATATCAGTTAAGGGAGAGACGTGAAAACATTTTGCTGAAATTAGCCTAAAGGGATTTCACAGGCACAAGAGAAGGAACAGAATAGTATAACAGTTTGTATAATTACACATAATGGGATTTGCTTTTATACTACCAAACAGTAAACAGAAAAGCATTAATGCTTTTGGTGTGTGTATACGTTGTTCTTTTATTGGTATGCTTTAGGAAAGTGTATTGAATCATATTATCCAGGACACACAGACTTTGGTACATCAAGAAGGATAATTTCAAGGTGTGCTAGGTGTGAACAAGACTTTAGAATAAATTGAAATAGAAAAATGTTTTTATAGTAAACTTGACACTCCAGTATTTCTATAAAAATGCATATTGTGTACTTAATGCAAAGTTTGATCATGAATTCCAATGTATACTCTTATAAATATGGTTTACATTCTAAACTGAAAAAAACAACAATTACACTACAAAACTGTGTAACACAATATATATTTCCTGGAAACCCATGACAGCATCACTAATGGATTATCCCTGACAGGACAGGAATTTAAAAGCAATTAAACAATTAAATCATATAATTCTCAGTTTCCCCAGGCCTTTTTCCTGTCCTCCTAGACAAGGGCCCAAGTCAAATTTCCCTTAAAGGACCACTATAGTGCCAGGAAAACATACTCATTTTCCTGGCACTATAGTGCCCTGAGGGTGCCCCCACCCTCAGGGTCCCCCTTCCGCCGGGCTCTAGGGGGTGGAAGGGGTTAAACTTACCTCTTTCTCCAGCGTCGGGCGGGGGACTCTCCTCCTCCTCTCCTAGACTGAATGTGCATGCGCGGAGCCGCGCGCGTATTCAGCCAGTCCATAGGAAAGCATTCACAATGCTTTCCTATGGACGCTGGCGTCTTCTCACTGTGATTTTCACAGTGAAAAGCGCGGAAGCCCTCTAGCGGCTGTCAATGAGACAGCCACTAGAGGCTGGATTAACCCTATTATAAACATTGCAGTTTCTCTGAAACTGTTATGTTTATAGAAGAAAGGGTTAATCCTAGCTGAACCTGGCACCCAGACCACTTCATTAAGCTGAAGTGGTCTGGGTGCCTATATTGGTCCTTTAAGGTGTAGGTTTCTCCACTTTATGCCTTTACCGATATAATAGATGGGCATTGGACCCTCTAGTGGCCAGATTTATGAAAGCAGTCTTACGGATTATACCCCCTGTTTGATCTCCTCCTCATTGGGAGCTTCCCCTTGTCCTGGAGGTCTGACTAGTCATCCATTCAAACCTCTGTGGGTAAATTCAGAATATTTGTTGGCTCTGAAAACCTTTTTTCTTGTAGCAATGTCTTTATGAGCTGCCAGCCATGTCCAGTGAAGTGCTGTATATAGTTTTTTTTTTTTTTTTTAATCAGTGTGGTGTACTTTTGAAACTTCCCCCAGAACTTCTTCCCAATGTTGTTTTAAATTTTCATATTGAACAAGAAATTTCCCTTCTTAGCTTTTTACTGCTCCCTCTTCTCCAGAGAAGGAGAAATGGGAAAAGCTGGATGGCAAGAGATGTCTTTAAGCCTACTTATTGAAATCCCAAACGTTCATGAAATCTGTCAAACTCTTCATCTTACCCTTGACATTAGTGTTGTCGCGAACCCGAAATTTTCTTCAAATTGACTTCAATGGGCAGGCGAATTTTAAAACCAACAGGGACTCTTTCTGGCCACAAAAGTGATGGAAAAGTTGTTTCAAGGGGACTAACACCTGGACTGTGGCATGCCGGAGGGGGATCCATGGCAAAACTCCCATGGAAAATTACACAGTTGATGCAGAGTCTGCTTTTAATCCATAAAGGGCAGAAATCACCTAACATTGACACCTGTCCTCAAAGCCCCTGATACACACTGACACAGAGCAGAATAGAGACTGTTCCCCGTCCTCAGAGACCATGATACACACTGACACAGAGCAGAATAGAGACTGTTACCCCTACATAGGGTCACTTGGCAGATATGGCGGGGTCGTGGGAGGGGAGGATGACTTTCACCTCTTCCCCTGTTAGATTCCCGTTGTGCTGTGACATCACCCTTATACGCTGTGTAAAGCATACTATTTAATTTGATCAGCATGGCCACTTGAGCTTTTATAGTTTTCACGCTGCTTGTAGTTTATATATGGTTCACAAAAATCAAACAAACGATAAAGTAAACATGTAAGGATTCAGAATATTCTTTCAAACCCTTACACATTGTGTGTACATACTTTTTGTCTTAAGTTTGTGGCTTTAAAGAGGTTCACATTGTTTCTATGATGTGCATAACATGTTCTTGTAAATGTTTGTTAAATTTTTCCTGGAATTGTAATTTTTGAATCTGAATAAAGATAGTCAAATCCCTGATACACACTGACACAGAGCGGCATAGAGACTGTTCCCCCTACATAGGGTCACTTGGCAGATATGGATTGACACCTGTCCTCAAAACCCCTGATACACACTGACACAGAGCAGAATAGAGACTGTTCCCCCTACATAGGGTCACTTGGCAGATATGGATTGACACCTGTCCTCAGAGACCATGATACACACTGACACAGAGCAGAATAGAGACTGTTCCCCGTCCACAGAGACCATGATACACACTGACACAGAGCAGAATAGAGACTGTCCCCCCTACATAGGGTCACTTGGCAGGAATGGATTGACACCTGTCCTCAAAGCCCCTGATACACACTGACACAGAGCAGAATAGAGACTGTTCCCTGTCCACAGAGACCATGATACACACTGACACAGAGCAGAATAGAGACTGTTCACCGTCCACAGAGACCATGATACACACTGACACAGAGCAGAATAGAGACTGTTCCCCGTCCACAGAGACCATGATACACACTGACACAGAGCAGAATAGGGACTGTTCTCCCTACATAGGGTCACTTGGCAGGTATGGATTGACACCTGTCCTCAAAGCCCCTGATACACACTGACACAGAGCAGAATAGAGACTGTTCCCTGTCCACAGAGTCCATGATACACACTGACATAGAGCAGAATAGATACTGTTCCCCGTCCACAGAGACCATGATACACACTGACACAGAGCAGAATAGGGACTGTTACCCCTACATAGGGACACCCAGACGCTTGCAGACAACTAACTGCTCTTCTATTACAGTGAAAAAAAATTATTTCTTTTAAATCTAAAGCTTAAGCTATTGTAAAAACAGATATGAGTGGTGGCACTGGGCAAGAGGGCACAGTATCCACTGTGAACCTCACACAGAAGCTGGCAGGCAGGCAACTGCTCTTCTATTACAGTGGAAACAAAATTTTGGTTGTAAAAGCACGCTATAGAGACACCAGATATGAGTGGCAACTGTCAAAGTACGCTGGCAGGGTTGTGCAGGGCACACGCTGAAGGAAGGCCTGACAGAGACGCTTGAAGGACACTGACTGGCTGCTATTAGCTTACACTGGAAACCTTTTTTCTTTGAAAAAGCACGCTATAGAGACACCAGATATTAGTGGCAATTGTCAAAGTACGCTGGCAGGGTTGTGCAGGGCACACACTGAAGGAAGGCCTGACAGAGCCGCTTGAAGGACACTGACTGGCTGCTATTAGCT
Source organism: Pelobates fuscus (assembly GCF_036172605.1). NCBI lineage: Eukaryota > Metazoa > Chordata > Amphibia > Anura > Pelobatidae > Pelobates > Pelobates fuscus. Next base: position 352,817,060 of record NC_086317.1, on the reverse strand, counting down.
TACACTGGAAACCTTTTTTCTTTGTAAAAGCACGCTATAGAGACACCAGATATGAGTGGCAATTGTCAAAGTACGCTGGCAGGGTTGTGCAGGGCACACACTGAAGGAAGGCCTGACAGAGCCGCTTGAAGGACACTGACTGGCTGCTATTAGCTTACACTGGAAACCTTTTTTCTTTGTAAAAGCACGCTAAAGAGACACCAGATATGATTGGCAACTGTCAAAGCACGCTGGCACAGGTCTGCAGAGCACACGCTGAAGTAGGCCTGACACCCAGACGCTTGCAGACAACTAACTGATCTTCTATTACAATGAAAAAAAATGATTTCTTTAAAATCTAAAGCTTAAGCTATTGTTAAAACAGATATGAGTGGTGGCACTGACTGTGCAAATGGGCAAGGCATCCAACCTGACACAGAAGCTGGCAGGCAGGCAACTGCTCTTCTATTACAGTGAAAAAAATTTATTTCTTTAAAATCTAAAGCTTAAGCTATTGTTAAAACAGATATGAGTGGTGGCACTGACTGTGCAAATGGGCAAGGCATCCAACCTGACACAGAAGCTGGCAGGCAGGCAACTGCTCTTCTATTACAGTGAAAAAAAATGATTTCTTTAAAATCTAAAGCTTAAGCTATTGTTAAAACAGATATGAGTGGTGGCACTGACTGTGCAAATGGGCAAGGCATCCAACCTGACACAGAAGCTGGCAGGCAGGCAACTGCTCTTCTATTACAGTGAAAACAAATTATTTATTTAAAATCTAAAGCTAATTGTTAAAACAGATATGAGTGGTGGCACTGACTGTGCAAATGGGCAAGGCATCCAACCTGACACAGAAGCTGGCAGGCAGGCAACTGCTCTTCTATTACAGTGAAAACAAATTATTTCTTTTAAATCTAAAGCGTAACCAATTGTTAAAACAGATATGAGTGGTGGCACTGGGCAAGTAGGCACAGTATCCAATGTGAACCTCACACAGAAGCTGGCAGGCAGGCACCTGCAATTACATTACACAGGAAAAAAAAAAAAAAGCAGCCTGATGTTATAGCCCTAAAAAGGGCTTTTTGGGGTGCTGTCCTTACAGCAGAGATCAGATGAGTCCTTCAGGATTGTAGTGGACACTGAATACCCTAGCCTAGCTATCAATTTCCCTATCTAATCAGCAGCAGCTAAACTTTCCCTCCTCTCACTAAGCATGCAGCTTCAGAATGAATCGAAAATGGATGCTGGGAGGGAGGTTGGAGGGTGTGGAAGGGAGGGAGTGCTGCTGATTGGCTGGAATGTGTCTGCTGACCGCGAGGCACAGGGTCAAAGTTTGCCCAATGATGACGAATAGGGGGCGGATCGAACCGCCCATGTGTTCGCCCGCGGCGGCGAACGCGAACACGCTAAGTTCGCTGGGAACTGTTCGCCGGCGGACAGTTCGGTACATCACTACTTCACATTATTGCACAGTCGTTATTCGGCATGTGCCAACCATAACTTTAATAACACACGAACACCAAAGTTTCTGTTGGAGTATAACGTCCACAGCTTTATTAATTAATACCAATATATAAATTAACAATTTAGGGTCATTGTCAACGGTACTCCTTTCGTTACGCTCACTCCTGTATCATACCCCCGACAATGACCCTACCAAAATAAACATTAACATAACCAATAATATATACACGTAACTCAACGGCCTACCAAGAGGCCCCACCTCCATTTGCCTAACTGCAGGGGTGTACCCAGACACCCCTACACCCCTTGGTTCATAGCCACTGATGGGCTCGAACCTACCTCCATACTTTTAACTTCTGGCCTACTTCAGCCTAGACCTTGACCTACCAATTTATTAACCCCCCAAACTTCCAGTTTAACCAAGACCTTTTCCCGCCGCTGTGACCAAACGGGAACTACTTCCAACACATAGGGTGGGTGGGAGGGACAATTTACAGGTAAGAAAGGCTCAAGTTAGAATGAACTTACCCCAAAATGGCCGCTATTTATCTTCCCCTCTAACCCACGCCCCCTTAGCACAATCCTTAGGACAGCCCCTTGACCTAAACTTCACCTGCCTACTCCTGGCTCTGTCAAGGCCCACTTCTCCCTGCGTTGCTCCGTGGTTTCATGGGTGCTAGTAGAGTTGATGCTGCTTCTAAGGTTACTGTGTAGATAGATTTATCTTACCATTTCCAAAGCCTATTCCTTAATGGGTAAACAAATTCAGCTGGGAATTAAAGCGCATTCTACAAGGTCTGTGTCAGTGTCATGGGCATCGGCAGCAGAGATGTTTGTGGTGAAGATATACAGAGCAGCTACCTGGCGATCTCCTTTGACCTTTATTGAGCACATTAAGTTGGATGTTCTTCTTCTTCCTTTGGAAGAGGTGTTTTTATGGCAGTGGCTTCTAATCAATAAAAAATCAATAACACTTTTTGCAGTAAATTGTGTGATGTCCCTCCCTTCTTTGTTATGTGATGTTGTCATGGTTAGCCAGGAAAAAAGAAAACTGTTTCATACTTACCATAAGTTTTTTTTCTAGCTGTTTTCCATGACAGTATTACGCTCCATCTGTTTTTTTTGTTTTTTTTTTGTTTTTTTTCTTTGATAATCGACTGGGGAACCTGGGAAGGAGGGGGCTTTTATATGATTTAATTGTTTAATTACTTTTAAGATCCTGTCATATCACCTCTGTTAGGGTTGCCTCCAGGCTGGCTGGAAGTTGGACCGTAGAAAGGATGCTCCTAGCGCTCACCAAAGGACCATCCGCACCGTAGACTCTATAAGCACTGCAGACTCCACGAACCGCTGCTGCTGGGCTGGGATCTCGTCATCTGCTATCCACACTGGACCTATGACCAGGCTCCAGGTTCTAGTAGGTGAACTTCTATCTTCTGTAGAGCGAAGCAGGATCAGGAACAAGAGCTCTTACAAGAGCTCAGTAGCTAAGGGAGTATGAAGAGCATAGCAATCCCTGTAGTGATTATAGCTGTCCCCTACAAACATGATTCGAGGCTGCAATCTTACACATACAGGACCGCCCACAGGGTTTTGCAGAACAACCAATAAACACGTACATTACAGTAAAACACTCCCAGCAATTACACACAAAATCCTCCCCTCTGCCTGTGATATAATTACTGTACACAATGGGTTAAAGTAATTATCACAGGCAGGAAAAAAATTTTTTCACATGTACTGTAACTTTAAAAATATCAATCCAATCTTCATAAAAATTACATATTCTAATTCAGCATGCTTTAAACATAACCACTTTCAAAAATCATACAAATCCGTCCAGTAGATAAAAAGTTAGATGGAAGTCCTTTGTGACCGACCGCAAGCACATTTTCCTGCCCAAAACAGTTCCATAGATTTGTGCTGTCCGGTCGGTCTATTTCAGGCAGAAAAATGACTAAGTCCCATTCATGAATTCATGAACGGGGCCATTCGTGCATTTGGCTCAGTATAGCAGTGAGTTCAAACTGCCGAACAAGACTTAGTCTCTGTAGCTGAAAACGGAGTGTAGGAGAAGGTAAGGGTCAGCGGTGTTTGTGAAAATGTGTAGCCGATTTCAGTTCCACAGATTTGGCTACACACATCGCTGACCGCGTTCGAATGAACAAAGAATGGCGCCGCCACGTGTTCGTTTGCACGGACTGCGGCAACCCAGCAGTCGGCAATTTACCTAGAGCAACCCCACAACCTGGGAGGTAAATTGCCTGCACACTTCCACTCCTGGGTGGTCTGCCTGTGTGGAACTTGGTTCAGTAAGCCCCATTTACTGAACCAAGTGGGAAAAAGGCATGAACAAGTTATTTTACAGGTCTGGGGACATAGTCTTAAAGGGGCATTGTTCACCAAAGTCACAATATGTTCCCAGACGGTTTTTAAAGGGCCATACACACCCGGTCCATAGTCATGGGGAAGAAGGCTGGCAAATAGGCTCCTCCATAATCCAGGGAAGCAGGGCAATTTGTCATTTAAAGGAAGTGACAAAAGGCATTTTGTAACAACCTCAATAGCCAGGAAAAGAAAATTACAGTAAGTATGAAACAGTTTTCTCCTATTCCTTTTTGTGGGTATCAAGTGCACTCAGCAAACTTCTTGCACTTAAAAAGTGTAGACAATATATATTCAGGTATTTTGAGATGATACTGGATAATTTTTTCTGTTTTAAATATTTTTATTGAAACACAGAGAATAAAACAGAGACTAAAACTCTTACATTAATCCATTAAGGCCCCCCCCTCTCAGAAGATGCTCCAGACTGGCAGACGAGCTACCCTCAAAGTATGACCAGTATATCACCATGATTGCGTGATATATGGTATATATTTAAATATCTATAAATATAACTCTTTTGTTTTGCAGACTATAATTATATTAATACCAAATCATTTAGATGCTTGGTTTCAAACTGAGTCTATAATTTTAGAAATGTAATAAATATTGCCTCACAGTTATGAGATGTAAGGTTTTTCCTAAGATGTACACTTTGCCTTAAATACTTGACCTGTAATGATATTGTAACACTTTATCATTCTGTTGATGCACTATCTATCTGCTGCCACTTAAACAGTTTTGCACGCTACGGTGATTGATTATATTCACCACTGATTTTGCGGGAGTTATTGCTGCAGAATGTAGATTCTAGCGCTATGCAACATTTCCTAGGACTAACTCACCATTGCACAAATAGAGCTTTTGTTAGTATTGAATGCGGTGAACGTAAGATAATAAGATACGTTATCCATGTTTTCAGGTATGCAATGCATTTTAAACTTAAATAAAATGCACACATAAAAATGACCAGCTTGCACTATTAAGAGATTAGGCAACGGTTCATCGCTAACGAAACAATGAGAATATCAGAGAAGTGAACCGAAGTATTTACTGTACAAATCTGATAGTTAGACTAACATTTAGTATGTTTGGCAGCAAATAGGAAGTTGAATTGCAAACCCTCGGGCTACGCTGATGGAATAGTTGGTTATATTAGATGTCTATATTCTTGAATGAGAATGAGCATCCAGTAAGTGTTAGAAAATATGGCATAAGCAGTGATATCTGCTAATTTGCCAAACATTTGTCAAGAGGAAAGTATGCAGAATTCCTCAAACAATACACATGCCAGATTTAGGTTAAAAAGTGAGGTCCTGCTTCTTATCTCCTCTTGATTAATTACTACTACCTTTGGCTTTGTACTTTTGGACTGGATGTATGGACTCACCTTACAACTCTTACGGATTTATGGTTAACTACTTTTGGCTTTGTACTTCAGATGTGATATACAGATTCCCCTTTTAACTCTGCTGGATTTAACGTTAAAGTTTATTTGCTTGGTACTGAGGACTTGGGTTAAGGGTTACCCAATGCAATTCTGTTGGATTTACTATAATGACTATTGGCTTTGCACACTGATTTGTTATATTGTTAACTCTTTACTCTTTACAGCCCTGCTGGAATTAACTGAATAAGGTCTTTTAACCTGTACTTGGACTGTTCAGAATAAACTTTCCCTTACTAAAGTTGGAAGTATTCTTCTTAGAGAAAACCCCTCCGTAAATTATTTCAATAATTAAATATCATTCAATACTTTGATTGGATTCTTTCTGATATCATCTTAGGAAAAGAAAATACTGTTTTTGCTCGATTATAAGATGACTCCACCAAATTTTGGACTTTGTTTAAACAAAAAAGAAAATACCTGAATATAAGACTACCATATGGGGAAAAAAATTAAAATACACACTTACACATACAGATACACAGACACACACTGACAGTCTTGCAGATACAAAGTCACACATAATGACACACATGCAAATACACAGTCACACAGAAAGACAAACAGGCAGATACAGATACACAGACACACAGATACACTCAATGACACTCATACAAATTCTGGCACACACAGATACACAGGGGCACACATTTACACACAGATATATAGACACAAATAGATGTACTGGCACACATACACACAGATACACACACAGATACATGGACACATATACAGACACATAGGTACATAGGTACACAGACACACATACACACATACAGACACATATGCACACAGACAGACGCACATACAGGCACACAGTTATTCTATACCCCCCCCCCCACATGGCACAGTTACTCTTTGACCCCACCCAACCTAGCAAAGCTACCCTCTGACCATCCCTCACCTGACCAGCTACTCTATGATCCTCCACACCTGGCAGAGTTATTCTATGATCTTCCCCTCACCTGGCACAGTTATTCTATGATCCCTCCTTCATCTGGCACACATTCTCTATGACCCCCCTCACCTGTCAAACTTACTCAATGATCCCCCCACCTGCACAGTTACTCTATGACACTCCCCTCCACCCCTTCCCCCAAGCACAGTTACTCTGATTCCTGTGCCCCACCTTCAGCAATTGACCCCCCTGGAGGAGGAGGCTGCGAACCAGGGGTACAAGATGTAGACACAATGCACGGCCAGGCCCCCACAGGAACCAAAGAACCAAATTGATGGAACCTTCCATCCCAGGGGGAGCTGGCAGACTCAGGCTGGGTGTCTGTCCTAGGGTCAGTACATGTCAGTACATGGCATTATTATGGGGAATTTACATGAGTCGAGCCACAGATGTGAGAAAAATCTTTGGGAAAATGTTTCAGCATTTAGGTTGACTGTTCCCAGAAATTGCCCATCTCCTCGCAGCAATACTGAGGTCTGATTATAAGACAAGGTCCGATTATAAGACAAAGTCGTTTACAGTATTTTAAAATTTCTTTTATCACTTACCTCTGTTGGATCATCAATTTTGAGGATATCTTCTGAAGAATATGTGGAATAAAGATAGAAAACATCTCATGGTAAGTTTTGCTTTTGTTTGTCTTTTTGCCAGTAGTTTGACATAATATATGAAAACCTGACAACAACTGTTTGGATGCACCCTATACAACCCCTTGGAACAGAGGGGGTGATCCTTGTGAGTCTTTGATTAATTTCCCTTTCCTGGAGGAATCTTGATAACATTTACTTAAAAATATAACAGCAAATACAAATTTTATTATACTCTATAGTGTTCTGGACTCTCACATCATTCTCACATTGACACCTTGGCATGGAATCATTACTAGTCGTTCAGCTTGTTTTGTTTTACTCAAAGTTAAATCTAAAACTTGTGTAGGTCTATCTATATATTTATTTATTTATAAAATATTTTACCAGAAAAGGTACATTGAGATTTCTCTCGTTTTCAAGTATGTCCTGGATCCACAAAACATTGCATTGTTACATTATGGTACAATAAAATACAAGAACAATATTAATACACAATATATACAAAATGTAACATAGAACAGGTAGGAAATATATAATCAACCATGACACATGCATTCTGTTTTGAGGTATGTAGAGAGGGATCTCTTAAAGGACTTTAGGCTTGGGGAAGATTTTAAAGTGTGCGGGAGGTCGTTCCACAATTGCGGCGCTCTGTAGGAAAAGGAGGATCGGGCTGCTTTTTTTTTGTATTGAGGTACACTAAATAAAGTACTGGTACTGGATCAGAGGTTTTAGGAGGTTGGGACACCCGTGGAGAGCATTCTGCCATGTTATTATCTGTCTTAAATTGCTTGCATATATATGCTATCATTCAATCTCAAGATTGTCTGTAAATCTTTTACGCAAAAAAAAAAAAAGAATAAAAAAAAAAAAAAAAAGAGACTTAATCTTCCCATCCAGGTGAGTAAGTCTATTTTCATGGAAAGCATGGATTGCTTATATTGATGTTTGAGTTTTCTCTAGATCTTCAGCTTTACCTAAAATCTTCCATTCTATTCCTCAAGTCACTCATAAAAGTTGATAAGTTTTTTTAATTTATTTTCTTTAGGCCGGTATAAAATATTTTATTTCAGTGATACCGGGGTCAATAGTGACAGGGAGATTATAATGGTTGTACCTCTCCGGATGTGGTCAATGCATTACATTAGTCATGCAAAACACACAAAGCCTGAATGGAAAATTAAAATGTGTTTTTGACTATTAGACAAAAGGGCAGGTTTGCCACCTGGAAACCAGAGTGCCTGGCGACTAAAGATAACTTTTACGCTGACCCAATCTTTATGCTCGTCTTTTCATACTTCTGTGTTCTTTTTATATTATCTAGTTTGATTACCCTATGTCTACTTTGAGTTGTCTGTTAGATTCCTACTTGTTATTTAGATTTTCACCATGGTTCAAGACAAGAATGGAGTGTGGGACATAATCCAATTAATATGGTATTGAAATGTTATTTATAATTTATTTATATTGTAATATGTTTTTCACCTAATGTTATACTTTTTTTGTTGCTTTTACTTCTTATTAATTTTGATGTTATTGTAACACTTAAAATATGCTTTTTACTTATTATACTGGAATTTATTTCATCTTATTGTATATTCTCAAATGTACTCTCTTACTCCTTTCAATAAAAATTTACAAATAGTAATCTGCATGTAAGAGCTTTTCTGGCATTAAATACAGAATATGAGAGAATTGACAACTGAAATAGTGGCTGAGAACTTTCTAGTCCAGCAAGTTTTGCCTTAATAACATTTAATTCACTATAATTCAGAATTTAGTGAATAAATTACTCTGCATTTAACTTCTTGTAGTCTTTTGTCAAAAGTAATTGTGTTCCCTTTCGGAACATGATGGTCACAAGTAATTGTGTTCCCTTTCGGAACATGATGGAGGAATAATTTCCAGATGTAAATGACAGATATTTGGACCTCAAAAGTGGCATTTTTATATAATGCACATAAATGCAGCTGAGCCTAACATTATAACATATATAGTTGACTGTCGTAAGCAACCAAATGTCCCTTTAAATAGGATTACTTCTAAAAAAAATACAATTAAGGGCTACATTTACTACAATTACTGCACTTTTAGCACAAAACACAGCAGACTTTTTTTTACTCAGGTACCTACAGAATATATTTTTGCATAGTGGAAGAATTTTGTAGCGGATTGAATAAAATAAGAATTAATCTAAAAAGATTTAATTCATCATTGATTTTTTTAGTATTTCCATTAAATGGTCTAAATATCTACATTATAGGCAATACAGGAGCTGTCCAAAAAAAAAGAGGTTATGAAGCAGGCAAAGTTAAAGAGTACATCTATATTTGAAAGTTAGTTTAGATTAATCTTTCAGAGTATTAAAGTTGAAATACTTGTGATAGAGTTGTGTCAAAGATGCCTATAAAGAATTTTGTACATGAATAACTTGTATTCATATTTATTCTACAATTATCTTCTTTAAAACATGTTTCGAAATAAGATTTGTTACTAAACACATCACATTTTTGGATCAAGTTTGGATGAAAGATTATAAAAAGTGAAGTCCAGATATGAGGTCAAACTCTACGCACATACTAAGATATTTATAGCAGTTAAATGAGGTCAAATTCCAATTTGTCTAAGATCTGATGTTAAGTGGACTTTGAGTAATTTGTTCTGTGCTCGCAGTTTTGCCAGCAAGTAAATAAGCATCCTTCAATGTCTGCCAAACCCTGCTGCAATACAGCCCAGACTTGTGGTACGTTTGCTTTGTCATAAGTAAATTATTTTACTACATTTAAATTCTTTATTTTTCTCATTACATATATTTTTTGAGCGATTACAGTAATACGCAAAGTCAGATAGTAACAAATTATGTAAACAACACTATTGCAGGACTGTGTGCGAGAGGGTGTTACTAAGGTTACTGTCTGTCCTATTGCCCATATAAAGGAGTGTGGAATAAGGTTTTTGTTTAAGTAGAGTTATACAACCATGTAAGCTAGTAGTATGGGTTAAGACAGTAGTCTGTGGGCCAGTCTGCTCGAGATGTAGTGTCGAGCCATGTAAGGCTCCTGTGTGTACTGTCCCCCTGCCTAGAAAATTTATTCTTAGTGGCTAGATGGGAATAAATTGAGTAAGGAGGGGGTATATCCTGTGTACCTAAGGGTGTCTGCAGCATCTGTGTATCCCTGTTTGTAGTGTTAGTTAGTTCTTTAGAACAGGTGACATATTGTTGCTGCAGGGCCCCTAGGCTTAACTCGTACATGCGGTACACCTGATATGCATCATTGTGCAAACAATCAACTAACGTTGAAGGAATTATGTGATGTTCAGGTGAGTCTCAGGGTGTCAGGAGGCTTATATCGCCAGAAATCCTTTGGCCTCTCTAAACGTCAGGCCGGTCGTTTAGGAGAGGGCGCGTTTGATGAGGACTGTGGTGTAAAGTCCCAAATTTGTGCTGGGTCTAAGCAGGTTAAGTTTGCCCCGATTGCACTGGGAGCAGCACGGAAGCCTATCTCTTGCATATGCCTCTCCAGCTCCTGGTACATTCCAGCCTTGCGGTGAATCCCCTGGGATGTAAATAGAAGGGCTTGTGGCGTGCCCCATCTGTATGCGATGTGGTTCGCTGACAGGGTTTGCAGTAGAGGTCTCAGGGATCGTCTTCAGAGCAAGGTGTTTCTGGTGAGGTCGGGGAACAGCTGTAGAGTGGTGCCCTCAAAGGTAATCAGCATGTTGCCCTTCACTGCTGCCTGGTACTGGGTCTTCTCTTTCAGCGACTGAAAGCGGACAATGAGGTCTTGTGTGGCACCGGGTGGGGCACCAGCCGGTTTAAGTATCCTGAACATGCTGTCTAGTTTCACCATTTTGGCTTGTTTTGGTGCCAGACAGGCCACCAGGAGCCGTCTAATAAAGTGAGGTAAGTCGTCAATACCCATGGACTCGGGTTTACCCCAGATCTTCAGGTTGTATTTATTTCTCTGTTCCTCCAGTGCCTCCACTCTGTTTGTAGTGTGCATGTGTTGTTGCTGTAATTCTTCCAGCTTTCTTTACGCTGTAGTAAGCCTAGTTCTGTGTTCAGTGGTGAAGGCTTCTAATATGGCGACCCTTTTTGACGCATTTTCCACGGCTTCTTTGATGTGGGCCATATCTGCCGAGATGTTGGAACGCTGCTCAGCAAACATGCTCTTGAGTAGGGTTGCTGTCACCGGTTCCCGATCCTCTGTCTGTGGAGGCCCCGGTCCTGGTTTTGGGCCACTAGAGACCCATGCGCCAGGCTCAGACAGAAGATCCTCCGAGGAGTATGAGGATCTATCCTCCAGTAGCACCATATTTTCCCAGACGGCCTTTTGCAAGCTTTGGAATAGATCTCCAATATCTCTGCCCTGGGGGCCCTTTTCGGCCTTGGTTTTTTTATTTTTGTGACCCATGGTGTTACCCCTCAGTGGGGGGTTGGTCTCTGCACCAAGTGGCTTTGGAAATCACCCGAAATCAGAACCTTTTAGGCAAAAGTTTAGAGAGCACATGAGAAGTATTCTGGGGTACAGTTGACTCTGCTCCCCTTGTTTTATAAAATTTTAATACAATAAAATATAATTTCAGGGTTTAGCAGGAGCAAGTGCTTAAGTAAAAAGAGTACATATTTGATCTTTAAATATACAAAGAAATAAGGGGCATATAGTTCCAAATAACTGATAAAGCCTATAAAATCTTCTTAATATATTACGTTCAAATCAAAAATACTATTTCCAAAACACACACACACTCCTACACAATGGGTTTTCAAAATGTGTCATGTTTTAATGGTACAATTGGGGCCGTGAGGATTATCGGTCTCTTTAAAGGGACACTCCAGGCACCCAGACCACTTCTGCCCACTACTCTTAACCCTGCAAGTGTAATTATTACAGTTTTTTATAAACTGCAATAATTAACTTGCAGGGTTAACTCCACCTCTAGTGGCTGTCTACTAGACAGCCACTAGAGGGCACTTCCTGGTCTATGGCCTGTGCTAGAACATCGCTGGACGTCCTCACGCTATGTGAGGCCCTCCAGCGTCACTCATTTCCCCATAGGAAAGCATTGAAAAGCATTTTCAATGCTTTCCTATGGGGAGCTCTAATGCATTGCCGCGCATGCGCATTAGGTCTCCCTGGCCGGTGGGCAGGATCAGTCTCGCCCACCGGCCGACTCAATCACAGGGAGGAGCGGCGGCGGAGGAAGAAGCAGCGACGTGGGACATGTCGCTGCCTCTGGTAAGTTACTGAAGGGGTTTTCAACCCTTCAGCAACCAGGGATTGGGGGGTGGGAGGGAGAGGGGACCTGCAGTGCCAGGAAAACTGATTGTTTTCCTGGCACTGGAGTTTCCCTTTAATTGCTCCGTATTCTACCTATCATAGTAGAATGTTCTTTGCTCACTTAACCTCACTTGTATTCCTGTAGCTATTTCTGCCCTGTGATTCAGTTAGCGTCTTTTTGTGACCAAGGTCTGCAAATGGTTTAGGCCTAGCTCACAATTTCCACCTCCATGGAGCCTGCTTCTCAGACAAACACCCTGGTAACTGACCCAGACCGGTTTGGCTTCTCTCCCTGCCTGCGCCCCCGCTCACAGTTGGATTTCCTGGTATCAAACTTTGAATTCTCCTGTTCACGGACTACCTCCTTTTACCAGACTGCCCACACGGTAACATTAACTTTGGCTCTGGACATGGTTTCCCTCTTGCATCGCCCCTCAAAATTATCGGACTGATATCTGGATTTAACTCTGGCTCTGGACATGGTTTACCCTTGCAATAATTGCTCTTTAAAGATTATCGAACTGACTGCTGGCTCAGAAGAAAGACCCCTCTGCGGTCTCACCTCTGCAACATCTCAGTCAATTTATCATAAAGCTGCTGAATGTGTCTAAGGTTACCTGCCTTTATGTTGCTGTCTTCTGGCTTGCTCCACACTCAGAGCCCAGTTTAAGGAACATACCCCTAACCAATTATAAAGTTGCATGAAAACTAGTTATGTTGAGGTGTGGCAATATTGCAGTTACCTCAATATACTTGCAAAGAATACCACTAATGGTCTTATCTTTTCTCTATCAGAAGCCCTTTATTCCAGTTTAAAGAATAATCATCATATTTTCCAATATTACATTACAGTCTTTAGAAGGTTAACCTCTTAAGGGCCAATCTTCTGGAATAAAAGGTAATAATGACATGTCACACATGTCATGTGTCCCTAAGGGGATAAACCAAAAGGGGTCCATTTATTGAAGTACGTGTGTACTTACCTGTTTCATACCTTTTCTGTGTGAGTGTGTCTCATGGGGCCATGATTCTTTCTCTGCTGTTCCATTTTGTCAGTGAACAAATCGCTGTAAACGGTACTTTATTGTTTAAGAATTGCCTAATCCATATTGGCTTCTGCTATGGCAGAAGTAAAGCATGACAAAAAGTTACAGTTATACAAAATCTGTCCTTCCAATCTAGGCCAGTGGAAAGATATACAGTTATTGGAAAAAGAAAGTACACTCTTTGGATTCTATAGTTTTACATACCAGGACATCATAATAATCATCTGTTCCTCAGCAGATCTTACAATTAGGTAAATACAACTAAAGATGAACAACAACACATGACATATTACACTGTGTTTTAATTTTTTAACAAAAATAAAGCCAAATTGGAGAAGCCATGTGTTAAAAACTAAGTATACCCTTACTGCTTATGTAGGAATAAGGAAACTAAGTAGCAGACAGGCGCTACTAATCAAATGGCTTTGTTGTGTTGATCATCAGCAAGTGTGACTATCTCTATAAAAGCTGAAGTTTTAGCAGTTTGCTGGTCTGGAGCATTTAGGTGTGTGTTAACACCAAGGAGGAAATACATAAGCAATGAAATTAGAGAACCAATTGTTGCTGTCCATAAAACTGAGAAGGTTATAAGGCCATTTCCAAACAATTTAAAGTCTATTATTCTACAGTGAGAAAGATTATTCAAAAGTGCAAAACATTTAAGACAGTTGCCAATCTTCCCAGGAATGAATGTCCAAGCATAAACATCCTAAGTTCAGACCGTGCAATGCTCAGAGGAATTGCAATTGTAACCCAAGAGTTACATCTCAGATTCTACAAGCCTCAGTTAGTATGTTAAATGTTAAAAATCATGACAGAACAATTTGAAAAGACTGAACTAGTATAGTTGGTTTGGAATGGTTGGCAGGAGAAAGCTTTTTCTCTCTAAAAAAAACATGTCAGAGCTGCCTAGGTTTGCAAAGTTGCATCTGAATAAACCAAAAGATTCCTGGAACAAAGTCCATCAGACAGACAAGACTCAACTGGAGATGTTTGTTCATAATGCACAAAGCCACATTTGGCAAAAACCAAAGACCTCATACCAACTGTCAAGCATGGTGGTGGAGGAGTGAGGATTTTGGCTTGTTTTGCAGCCACATGACCTATGCACCTTGCAGTCTGTGAGCCGACCATGAACTCCTCTGTATACTAAAAGTATTCTAGAATCAAATGTGAGGCCATCGGTCCAACAACTAGAGCTTGGCCCAAAATTTGGTCATGCAATAGAACAATGATCCCAAGCACACCAGCAAATCTACAGAATGGCAGTAAAAGAAAAGAATCAAGGTATTGTAATGGTACAGTCAAAGTCCATACCTCAACCCGATTAAAATGTTATGGCAGGACCTTAAGAGAGTTTTGCATAAACAAATGCCAGCAAAAACCAATGAACTGAAGCAACATTGTAAAGAAGAGTGGGCCAAAATTCCTACACAATGATATGAGAGCCTGATACGGAAAATGATTACTCAAGTTATTGCTGCTAAATATGGTTCTACAAGCTATTGAATCAAAAGGTGTAAGCCAAACATTTCACACATACAAACTCAAATTCAGGATGAACAAAAATCACCTGCATTATTATTATTATTATTATTATTATTTTTTATTTTTATTTTTTTTTAAGTGGAATTTAAAAGTGAAATTTTACATTGACCCTCAAGTTTGTTAGCCTCACGTTTCACTTCAATAAAGTGACTCCTGCCTTTTCATTAAAACAAGTTTTGTAAAAATGTAGTACCCCTAACAGTTGGACAGCAACTTTCCAAACCCAGCACTATGTGATGAGCTTAAACACTCTGTTATAGTAAAAGACATTGTTCCCCCCCCCCCCAAAAAAAACCTGAAAACAAAGTGACTTATGTCTTTTGAAATAGTGACTGCTTACTACTATTTTTGTAATTTGTGAGTCTTGCACGTTATCTCTAAAAATAGCAGCTTTTCTGTCTAACTATAGCCTAATTGGGGTCCCAGGAAGGAATGTTCCAAAGATATATCTTTATGAGGTTAAATTTAGGTTTAGCAGCTTGAGGCAATGATCTAATTACACGCTGCAATTCAAAACAGAAACCGTCTCCAAAATAATACATTTTTTTGTATTAGAGCTACTGATACTTACTTATAGACAGATAGATGTATTAATAATGACTATATCTCATTTGATTTTAGTAAAAATTCTAGCAACAGGAAGTAACCTTCTTAAGGTAATGGATAAATGAAGAGAGTGTAATAAAATGTTCTCCAAAAAGCTCCAGCAGTTTGATGTTTTATAGCTTAGAATTTATCTCTTGTTTGTTAAAATATCGATTTATATTAAAAAAAAAAAAAAGAAAGATTGCTTAACATATGTGGGTGCCTGGAAAATCAATTTAACTGAAGACAACAGACAAATTTCACTTTTATTTTAAACTTAAAGCAGAATTAACTTTCACCTATTTACAAAGCCCTACCTCAAAGCAGAATATCATCATTTGTTCTAGATATTAATATCAGTAAACTTCTTCTAGAGTCTTTTTTTAAAATGTATTAATAAAATCATCAAGATAGTAATGAAGATAGGTGGATTTAATTATAATTACTATAACAAAATGGTCCTTAACCTGAATCCAGAATGCGATATTCTATTTTATGTCAACCACAACAGAGGACATATCTAATAGAACATAATGCACTGTTTGGAGGCTTAATAGACAAGTACAAGCTTAATCCCCAAAATAAAAAATGAACAATTTTTAAAAATCATGCAAACCAGTGTATGAAATAATACAGATATTTGTATATAGAAACTTTTTATAAATTGACAAGAACAGGTGGTTTGTGTGTGTGTTTGTAATTATGTTACTAATTAGATGAATTATATAAATTATACAATTGGTATAAGTACTATATTCATTAGCAATAGCTTAATTGAATTATCAATTCACATCTGTACCCAGCTTGCCTTCATCAAAGTACATAGCGCCACTTTTTCACCAGACACCAGAACAAAGTAGAACATTATGCATTGCAATGGCACACACTTTAAAAAAATTACATTCCACTGGTTCCATCATGATTTTTTAAATCTATAACTGCTCACATTTATTATTTTAACATGCTAAAAAGTGACAGTATGCAAGCACAACATACAGTAAAGTTATCTACTACATAGGACTCCCGCAACTTCTTACCTTGCTAATACAAATGGTTAATCATATAAATTTTATTAAAAGGTCATTAGATTGGTTTGTGTATTGGACCCACGGGCATTGATTTTTAATGCAGAATAATGCATTTTAAAAATACATGATATTTAACTTTTACATCAAGCAGGCTTCTGAGTACAACTCAGTTGTGTTGTGAGGTTTAGTTCCCTAGTGTAAGTACACACTTTAAAAATACCTGCATAAGCCTTTAATTATCCATACAAACAGACACAGCAGGCTGCTGCAAGCAGTGGTTGGGCAATTTACTGGGGCTGGCTAAGGGCTTGAGCATCCATAGCCTCCCTATATCAACCCATTAACCCCTTAACGACGAGTGACGGACGAGGTCCGTCACTCAGGGGATTGCCTTAACGACGAGTGACGGACCTCGTCCGTCACCCGTTAAAATTAACCCCAGATCGCCGCAATTGCGGCGATCGTGGGGTTAATGGTGCTCCGGTCTGCCTCTGCATTAGAGGCAGACCGGGAGCACCGGATCGGGCTGTCAGAGTACATGTGCCCGCTCTGACAGCATGCCAGAGCGGGCACATGTGCTCTCTATACTCACCTCCGCCTCCCTGCACTTCCTGGTTCTGTGTGAAGTGCAGGGAGCCGGATCTTCAGTGATCCTGCCCCCTGGTGACAAAACAATAAAGTTAAATTAAAATCCCACCCCCCTTTACCCCCCCTTTACCCATTTTAATATAAAATTAACCCCTTCCCTGCCAATTGATCACTGACTACAGTGATCAATTGGCAGGGATTACATTTTACTATGATCAGATTTCTTTTTTTTTAAATTTTTAAATTATTTAATTATTTAATTATTATTTTTTAATTATTATTTTTTTAACCCTCAGGGGTTAAATTTATTTTATTAATTAATTTAAATTTTTTAAAGTTATAAATTTAGCTAGCTGGGGAGGGTGGAAGTTAGTGGGGAATTGGGGGATTTAGTATTAGGCTAACTAGGGGTTAACGTTAAAAAAAGTTTAAAAATAAGCTTTAAAAAGTTAAAAATTTAAGTTAAAAAAAAGTTTTAATAACGTTTAAGTAAAAAATGTAAAAAAATAAACCCTTTACCCAGTCCAAATAAAAATTAACCCCTTCCCTGCCAGTCGATCACTGCCTACAGTGATCAAAATACAGATCACAGTATTATACTGTGATCTAATTTTTTTTTTAACCCCTGACGATTAACTTTTATTTATTTTTTAACCCTCAGGGGTTAAATTTATTTAATTAACTAATTTAAATATTGTATAATTAAATATTTTGCTAGCTGGGGTGGGTGGGAGTTATGGGAAAATGGGGAATTTACTGTTAGTGCTGCTTACTGCTAGTTAGGGGTTAACGTAAAAAAAAAGCTTAGAAAAATGTTAAATCTGTAAAAAAAAGTTTTACGAAAGTTTAGGAAACTTTAAAAAAATTAATAAGCAAAACAAAAGTTGAAAAAATAGTTTTAAAAAGTAAAAAAAGTTTTAAAAAGTAAAAAAATACATTTAATAACGCTCATTACCACTACACCTGGTACAAGCTAGCGTAAAAATGATCCCACGCTAAGGTTCAAAATATGCCTTTTAAAATACCCTGGGATGTCTTCTTTAAGAAATGGTATGGCTTTATGGGGTATTTGGTTTATATAGCCTGGTAAAATACTCTAAAATGGGACATGGGCACAGCGTAAAAATGTAAAGTTTGAAAAAAAAATGGAATGGCTGTGTCCCAAATGTGCCCCTCCGATGTCCACATATACCTGGCAAAGGTACATACGGGGGTATTTTTGTACTCAGCAGACATAGCTGAGCAACATATGAAGTATTATACAGTGGTAGTACACATAAGGTTTGCAAAATATACTGTGCAAACTCACTTTATGTGTCAAAAAGGCAGAAAAAACGCTTATTACCACTACACCTGGTACACGCTAGCGGAAAAATGATCCCACGCTAAGGTTCAAAATATGCCTTTTGAAATACCCTGGGGTGTCTACTTTAAGAAATGGTAGGCCTTTGTGGGGTTGTTTGAATTTAAAACCTGCGAAGATGCTTGGAAATTGCACTTAGGCCCAGCGTCAAAATTCAAAGTTCGGTAAAAACTGATATGGCTTGGTCTCCTATATGGCACTGTAGCTTCACGAAATAGTGCCATAGACATACAATGGGGGTGTCCTTTTACTCAGAAGACTTAGCTGAGCATAATTTGGGGGGTTTGAGCTTAGTGGCACATATGAAATATACAAAATGCCCAGCAAAAATGCAATCCGTATGTAAAAAATGCACAAAATTATTTTTTACCACATACTTTGGCATGTAATGGTAAAAAAATGGGGGCATGTTAAGGCACAATATGCACCTTATGACATACCCTGGGGTGTCTACTTTTACAAATGGTAGGCCTTTGTGGTTTTTTTTTTGAACAGTCAAACTGTTATAATACCCCAAATGGAAGCATAGGCTCATTAAATCCGTCTCTCAAAATTCTACTGTGAATACTGAAAAGGACAGGTCTCCTATATGGCACTGTAGCTTCACGAAATAGTGCCATAGACATACAATGGGGGTGTCCTTTTACTCAGAAGACTTAGCTGAGCATAATTTGGGGGGTTTGAACTTAGTGGCACATATGAAATATACAAAATGCCCAGCAAAAAAGCAATCCGTATGTAAAAAATGCACAAAATTATTTTTTACCACATACTTTGGCATGTAATGGTAAAAAAATGGGGGCATGTTAAGGCACAATATGCACCTTATGACATACCCTGGGGTGTCTACTTTTACAAATGGTAGGCCTTTGTGGGGTTTTTTTGAACAGTCAAACTGTTATAATACCCCAAATGGAAGCATAGGCTCATTAAATCCGTCTCTCAAAATTCTACTGTGAATACTGAAAAGGACAGGTCTCCTATATGGCACTGTAGCTTCACGAAATAGTGCCAAAGACATACAATGGGGGTACCGTTGTACTCAGCAGAAGTAACTGAACACATAATAAAACTTTGTACAGGAATAGCACACACCAACTTTACAAAATACACATGAGAAGTTCTTTGTTATAAGTTTGTGTGCGAAAACCCCCAAAAAACACAATTTTACTCCAATATTTAGCAGAGGTTGGCGGTAAAATGGCTACGTAGAAAGTGTCAAAACAACCTTAGGTAAATAGCCTGTGGTGTCTACTTTATATAAATATATACTTTTGTGTGGCAATTTTGTTTTCTTTTATGGCTATAAAGCTTACAAGACAAACATACCAAATTCTAAAATCGCTCCATATTAAAAGTTTATTTTACTTCTTGTGCTTTGTGACCTGTAACTACCAAAAAAAACTGAAAATCCCAGACACATTATATATTCTGTAAATCAGAACAACTAAATGAATTTATTTTTAATTACTTTCCTTAACCTGCACTAATTAGGCACACATTATTATTGCAAAAACTGTAAAAAAAATCAAATTTTTTAATTTTTTTTGCATTTTTCTGTATTTTTTTTATAATAAATAAGCATGTATATATATATATGTTACATCAAATGAAAGCCCTTTCTGTCCTTTAAAAAACGGTATATAATATGCGTCGGTGCAATAAATTAGTCAAATGCAAATTGCAGTTGAACGCAAACAGCAAAAAATGCAAAAAATGCCGTTGTCACAAAGTGAAAGACAAGCTTCCGAAGCTCTGTCCTTAAGGGGTTAAGGGCAGAGAGTCAGTTATTCCCTGGCCCTTTCTATCTTAAGAAGACTATTCAAGAGTCCCCAAAGAGTTAACCCTTGAAGACTTTTAAAGACTAGGAGACTGGGTATATCCTGGCTGTAGCGGAGCTCTCTGTACCCCGGCCGGGTACCTCCGCCAAGGACCGCTTCTTAGCTGGAACTGGGGAAAATTGCCACTCTTCTGCCCCAATCGCTGGGGTCCTCATGGAGCCTCTTCGTCCTGGAACAGGATAGGGGACTAGCTCTATTCTCTCCCAGGGACCGGACGACACACAGTCCTTGGAGCTGTAGTCCTTAGAAGGACTTTCCTCGCTGATTCCTCCATGAGCTGGAACACAGTGCTGAATAGTGATTATCTCTGATTACTAATAACTAGACGACACATAGTTCTGGGAGTACAACTGATGTTAATGACCCAAGCTTGGCTTTTTATACACAGACCCCAGCAGGGGGTCTCAATTGTATTCAACACAAGCCCCTCCCAGGAATCTCTGGGCCTAGAAAATAATTGTGTTAAAGACCGGTAAGCTAATTATCTCCCAGGAACAGAGAGCCTAACACAAAATATAAAAACATTAAAGTATCCCAAAAGATAATAAAAACATAAAATAACTCCACATATTATACATTCCCTAATAGCCCTGATCTGAGCGCCCAAGTTCTTCAAATAGCACTCATATCCATGCAGTGTAGGGGAAATGCCACTGTGTTAAAGTTATGACCAGGCCGCATACGTGGTCCTATGCCCAAAACAGTTCCAGGGCGTTTGGTGCTTTTGCCAGTCAACTTTCGGGTTGCTCAGTCTGGCTTTCAGGTAGTGTGTTTTTTCCCTTAGTCTCAGGCACCTTCCCTCCAAAATGCTCTCTCATGGCGCAATTCAAAGTGGTTAAAAACCCCGGACCAAATTTTCCAAAAACCGCATGTCATCTCATATGGAAAACAGTTCCATAACATTTGCGGCTAAGTACCGCTGAGGTGACCGGGAGCCCACGAAGTCCTTATGCCAAAATTAGTTCCATAGTGGTCATGGCTACGTACCGCTGAGGACTATTTGTGGGTTTGGTTCATGCAAATGGCAGCCAGGGAGATAGCATTCGATTCCATTCGCTTATAGGCAAAGTGTTGAACTAGGGGCACCCAAGGAAAGCTAATAATGGCGGCTGGGCAGGGTAACTTCTAAACAGTGTCCAACTCCTGGACAATAGTCGGTGGGCAGGAGGCCAGCTTCCACACTCCTCCAGGAGCCTGTGGCAAATGTACATCAGAAGGAGAGTTTGTCACATTGGCTTTCTACATATCACAAAGTTAATTGCGTAGCACCCCTCATTGGACCCCTACATTGTATTGTTGGGGTCTACAAAGTCCCATTTTTTCTCATATTTATTTGTGCTTGAGAGACAAACATAACTTTCCTACTTTCCTTTTCAGTGTCACAAGAGAGAGAAACTCATTGCACTAATATCCACTGTGATGCTTAAAGGTTAATTGCTGGGGCACTGTTTGCCCAGTGAGAGCTTATGCCTGCCTTTGTTAGGTGTAGCATTTATGCCACAATAAAAAGTTTTTTTCAGCCCGAGAAACAGTGATGCCAATTAGTCAATGGAGTTGAGATTTCTATGGTTTACGATAGAACTCTCTTGCTTCGGTCAGAACCATTTGTAAATTTGTTAAATGAAAATATGGAATGACTTTTAAAATTGAGTATATGTGTATGATATTGTACAATTATATTTTATCCAGGCTTTTAAAAGTACAGTTTTTAAGTCTTTACTCATTTATATTCACTCATAGTTTGCATTGTTCTAAAAGATGAGCAGTCACCATGGAAACTAGTGAAATATGTTTGGTGGCTGGGGTTTGGTACTTTGTAGTGAAATTCTTCATTTAAGTAACTATAATTACTACATTTGTTTTACCTTTACTTTTTTTAAGGATGGGCTGGGCAAAACTTTCATTTTTGAGCTCTTGATGACCCCCCCCCCCCCCCCCGACAAATATGTAAGTCAAGGAAACAGACAGAGAAATGCAGAAAATGTGATAGAGAATCATGCACAAAATGTGCTTTCTGGGGAAAAAAAAAGTAATTAAAAGGTGACAGATGACAAGAGCTGTTCATGACCCGGAAACCTTTTTAAACAGTTTAAAGCAATTTTCTCCTTGGCGGTTCCATATGTTGCCTTAAGTAAATAAACCACTGCAGGTTGATGCCACATTTCAGAAGAATTAAATCATCTTAGTGTCATGAACAACGTCCGGGACTACTTAATACACTTTAAACAGTCCAGGATTTCAAGCAATGCTGCACCTGACAAATTAAAGGGAAATCATAGCTAATGATGAGTAGATTGTAACACTGTTCTATTTTAAGGGTGAATTAGCAACACACAACCACATATCTGAGGCAAAATGTGCTCTGCATACTTAGGGAACCAACCATATATGGTAGCTTACTAAATTGAATGAAAATGGCATAAAATATAATTTAAGACAATGAAGCATAGCTCAGAAAACATTTAAATGAAATGTGAGTTGCAGTGGAATAACATTAACTTAAAATCTTTCTTTATATATAAAGTTGAGGCTGTATATATATATATATATATGTGTATATATATATATATATATATATATATATATATATATATATATATATATATATATGTAGGGAAAAAGAGGCTTGCACTCACGGTCTTTAGTTTCTTTAAACGTTTTCCTTTTATTTCATTCCTTTAAAATTGATCGATGTTTCAGCCAGAACATATGGCTTTCATCAGGATCTTTACAGCTCAAATGTGCATGGCAAATAACAAGTTTATATAGCAAAACAAATTACATACTTAATCATAAAAACACTCACCACCTGGAGCCTGTGCTGCTTCCCTGGCGTCCCATCGCCCTCACTGCGCATGCGTCAATCTGCCGCCACCCGGAAGTGGCGTATTGACGTCACCGTTGCTATGGTTATCCGGTATACATACTCGCTTCCATAGCAACACAGCAAGATAAACACTTGCTCTCTGCATCACTCGCACAGCTCTGGTGATCTAACTTATATGTTATTCAAACTTTAGACTTTTTAAAATAGCATGTAAGTTAGATCACCAGAGCTGTGCGAGTGATGCAGAGAGTGAGTGTTTCTCGCTTTGTTGCTATGGAAGCGAGTATGTATTCCGGATAACCATAGCAACGGTGATGTCAATACGCCACTTCCGGGTGGCGGCAGATTGACGCATGCGCAGTGAGGGCGATGGGACGCCAGGGAAGCAGCACAGGCTCCAGGTGGTTTCATACAATAGTTCCTGGACACTATCCCCGACCAAACTAAGCAAAGCTGTGGGAACACACTAACAACTAAGTCCCGTTTAATCAGTTCACCTAGACCCCAAGCAGGCAGCGCCCCCAGATCATTGCCACCCAGATGTACCACCAACACATCTGGGGCCCCTAGTAAAGCAGCCAACTGTACAACCTCTGGTAAGAGCTGGCCCCATCTCATGCCCCGGAAACCGAACCATCGGACCTCCGCCAGCTCCCGAGGAATTCCAAGACTTGTCCCACCCGGGCGTACCCCTGCCCGCAGGTGAGCCCAGTAGATATATGAATGCCCGATCAGCCAGATCCTTCAGCCGGGCCCTGTGGAGAAAACAGAAGGGGGGAACCAATTAGACGCGTAGGCCGTATATAGGAGCGAAACCTCCCCGATTCCCACCTGCCAATCCTCTGAATAGCATGATCAGAGAAACCCAGACGAGAGGCTTCCGTTGCTGCCCCAATCCGGAAGGAATGACCCCAAAGTCCTTGCTCGGGATTCCCAGCTGATCACGAGCCAGGCGAAATACCCTGAGAAATTGAAAACGAGATAAGTAGGCACCATCCTCATGAATTAACAGTGGGCCTGCGACATCCAGATGCCAGGAACAGTAGGACTCGTATGCCGAGACGGGGCAAACTGCCGAACCCGGGATGGCGCAGAGGGTAACCCACGTCCCCTTTCCAAAAACTTCAGTCTTGGACCGACGCAACAAGAAGCGCACTGTACCACTCGTGATGAACACATCGTGAAATAACAACCCCTCAGGGGTCCCCCTGCTAGGGCTCATGAGTTCACTGATCCAAAGGGCCCCAAAAAAGGCGAAAGTAAACGCCACCAGAAACAATCAGGCCTCTAAAGCTGAAAAACAGACCTGGAGTAGGACCGAGGCAATTCCCAGCAGTAGCGCACCTGAAACCGGCCTCCGAGAATCCCGCACTAGCGGGCCCCTACGCCAACCGCGCATCGCAAACCTAACCATGCAGTCTTTTGTAACGTCAGGTACTTGAGTTAAGTTGAACCAAAAACTAAGGCCCGAAAGCTTCCCCGACACAGTAGCTGGGGAACACCCGCTAGCCTCCCAGAACCAGAGTAAGCGCAACAGACCCTGAACCCTTTCGGAGGAGGCGACGTACCCACCGTGATCCTGTTCGAGCGCGACCCAATCCCCCGATGCCTTACCATACCGGACCCATGTCGCCTCTGACACTGAAGACCGAATCCATTCCCTTATCCACTCAGGCCAAGGGACCATGGTTCTCTGGGACAGGAGAGACCTTCCAAATCCGCTTCTGGAGCAGCCGATCGAAATACCTGCCATTGAAAATGAGAAAGAGCGTCAGCTGTGATATTCACAACACCTGGAATGTGCACAGCGCGGCATGACACGTTCAAAGACAAGCACCGTAAAACAAGACGCCACAAGAGCCTGACCACCAGAGGGGAGGAGGCCGCTAAATTATTAATGGCCTGCACCCCTCCCCCAAGTTATCACAGTGGAAAAAGACACGCCGGTCGTTGATCTCCAGCCCCCACAAATGAACTGCCACCACGATGAGGAAGAGCTTCAAGAACGCCATGTTCTTGGTCAGGCCTGAAGCAACCCAAGCCGCAGGCCAAGGTTCCGTGCACCATTGCGTCCCTAGGATAGCCCCAAATCCCGATGAACCCGCAGCATCCGTGAACGGGTGTAGCACCGAATTCGTAACCTCTGGCTGCTGCCAGTAGGACCTGCCATTGTACCCATCTAGGAAAACCGCCCATACTGCCAAGTCCTCCTTGAGCGCCTTGGTTAAGCGGATAAAATGGAACGATTTTGAGATTCCTGCCGTGGCTGCCGTTAAGCGCCGGTTAAACACTCGTCCCATATGCATAATCCGACAGGCAAAGTTCAACTTGCCAAGGAGGGATTGAAGCCATTGTAAAGTAATCTTCCGGAGGGAGCTCGCCTCCCGTACGGCTCCCCGCAGATCCTCCAATTTTTCCGCCGGGAGACGACATTCCCCGATAACAGAATCGATCTCAATTCCAAGAAAGCACAAGCACGGGGAAGAGCCAACCGTTTTGTCGGGCGCCAGTGGCACGCCGAACCCACAGGCCACGTCGGCTACTGATTGTAAAATGTGCACGCATATCGTGGAATCTGCGGGACCTACACACAGAAAATCATCTAAGTAGTGAAGCACTGAGTCATAACCAGACTCAGCTCTCACTACCCATTCCAGGAAGGAACTAAAACATTCAAAATAAAAACAGGATATTGCACAACCCATCGGGAGGCACATATCCACGTAAAATTGCCCATCGAAAGAACACCCTAGAAGATGATGACACTCCGGGTGAACCGGTAGTAGGCGAAAAGCCGACTCAATGTCGGTTTTTGCCATGAGTGCACTGGGGCCCGCGGCCCTAACCATACACACCGCCGCATCAAACGAAGCGTATGAAACCCGGCACAGCTCCGCCGCAATATCATCATTCATGGAACCCCCTTGGGGGTGCGATAGATGATAAATTAACCGAAATATGCCAGGCTCTCTCTTGGGTACGACGCCTAACGGTGATATCCAGAGATCGGGGAGGGGTGGGTCCCGAAAATGGCCAGTCATGCGGCCCAATGCCATTTCCTAAGCCAGTTTGTCCCTGACCACCCCCGGGTGGTCAGCAACAGAACGCAGGTTCCGGCACGTCCTGGACGCTGAACGAGCCCGATGGGGAATCCAAAAACCATACTTAAAACCTTCCAGTAGCAAGGCATCCGCCTTTTTGTTCCTATAATGTTTTAGCCACGGTTGCATCGCGTCGACGTCCACTGGCGTCTTCGCTCTTAGCACCCATGGCATCCCCTTTTTCGCCTATCCTGCCCCGTTTAAAACATCTGGAAGCGGGGTGTGACCCGCCGCAGCCGGAGCATTCATGCTTGAAACGACAACCTGTGCCGAATTTACACTAGCCATCGTTATATTGCCAACAACAACCTGTTCTACGCTGACTGGCCGACGCTGTGGGTGAGGACCCCGCGCCGGCCCCCCCAAGAAAGGACGAAAGGCCCCCCTGATGTGAGGCCGGGCGGGTCATGATGGCCAACCACAAACCGATATCCATTTGATCCCAACCCAGGGAAGGTCGAACCACTAAGCGCTGGCGGAACTGCTCGTCATACCGCCACCAGCCTAACCCGCCGTAAACCCGACACACATTCCATATCATATTTTGGTAGCAAAATAGAGAAGAGCATTTGTTGGGGGTCTTTTCTCCAATAACGCTAGCCAGGATAGAAAAAGCCCTGATCCATTTCCCAAATGTTTTTGGTATCTTCCGATACCGAAACTTCTCTTTCTCCTTTTCAGACTCCTTTGCTGCAGGATCAGCACGAGGCAGGTCCTCCATAGGGAGGAGGGAAAATATTTCTACAAATTCTTGGCACGCAATTCCGGTGTAAAATGGAGGCCCAGCGGGACTGACCAACACATGTACGCCGCCCTGTGCGCAGCGGGTGCAACACCCAAATCCGGGACTGCAGTGGAGTCCACTGCCGACCACCCGGAGGGCTCAAGTTCCACCGAGATGGACAATGATTCTAGGGGGACGGCGGGCCCCCCTGAGACGACCAGAGTAGATGATGTGGCCCCTGAGTTACATGGCCCCCCGCTACTCGCCCAACCCGTCCGAAGCAGATTATCTAAAGCCAAGGGGGGGGGGGGGAGCCCCGGGGGAGGGCCCTTTTCAAGAGAATGTAAAACACTTCTCATAGTTTGCAGCAACGAATCCCATTCTGGGATAACTGCACCAATACACCCCAACCCCGTTAACCCAGTATACTCACGGGCAGGAACTGAATGCGAAGGCATCTGTGGAACCACACACTGCCCACTAGACTGCAACTGCCCCGCTGGAACTGCGACCGCAGGAGGAACTGCACCAGTCACAGTGTCAGGAAACCGAACCGTGAGTCTACCAGGGGTAATCTGTGAAGACAATACAGGTGAGATGGAACCCAGCCCACCCACCCCTGCAGGAGGGAAATCGGTAGGAGAGGGCCCAGTGGGGGCAGAGACCCTCCCACCTCCTGGACAGCATCCATTTTAGATTCATTCGGAAGCTGCATTCTTTTTTTTTCTTTTTTTGGACAGAAGTGTGTTATATTTGAGCATGCTAGGCTGAACGTGCGTATATCATGGCTAGTTGCACTGAGGGTATGAGTATATAGCAGTACATTGTTGTGAAAGATGGCTGTCATGTTTAGGGTGTAGCTTGCACATTATCAACTGTGTATTTATATCAGCAGCTCCACCACTAGTTATAAATCAAGTGTGTGTCGCCCAATGAGATGAGACTAGTGAATAACATAATACATGAACGGTTAAGGTAAAGGCATGTAAGGAACTATGACAATAAACTCTTTAGGAGGTGAAATAATGACATGTTTAAACGCTTGCTACTTTACGATTAGTTAATGTGCAGAAAGCAGTTCATGTGATCAAAGGCATGGTGTGGAGGATCGGCTATAGTGGGACATGCTTTGCCGGCTGCTGTTTACTGCTTGTGCTCATCCGATCCCTTCTGGGTGCCAGGTGCAGACCCTGGGAGTCCCTTATACCTGGAACAACAAAGGCAAGTCTCTGGCTGAGTGCCGGGTTCGCGTCTTGAGGTGGTGGAAGCTTGTTTTGTCGGGTGGTGGGATCTGTCCCGGTGGTGTTTCACGTTCGGTACGGGATTGTGGTGGCTTATGGTGGAGGCGAGTGCTTGACGTGGGGCAGGCTCTGCATTTCTGTTTGTGCCTCCGGTCCCGTCTTCGATGCCTTTTGCGTTGGTGGATTTTAATGGGGACTGCTTTGCTTAGCTGTGGTGGAGCTTGTTGGGTCTGTAGTGGAGCTTGTTGGGGCTTCCTGCTTGTTATTTGCTTCCAAAATTGATTAAAGAGTATGTCCAGCTTAGACTCAATATCCTGCCATGCTTTGCTGGTACCAGGAGGACACGCGGCTGCCGCCATATTGGGAGAGTCGCAGATGAGTATGTCAGCCTGGGCGGCTGTGCTCTGTGCGACCATTAGCTCCAGACAGCCTCTCGGGGGTGGATCAGGATAACCCCCACCGGTCCGAGGGGGGGTAACGGAGCTCCTGCCGGGAAGTAGCTGCTCCTGGGCATCCCAGGATCGGGAGATCAGCCACCTCTCCCGCCCGGTGAGCACCAGGCCACACTTGCCACGCCGAGGTAAGTAAGACTCTGTCGAGTTGCTGACCGCTATTAAGCGTATTGGGTCAGTCAGGTAGGAGCAACATTGCTGGGTCATCCCCTTCTGGGGTGAAATTCGCTTGTTGATAGCTGCTTAAAGTGAGATATTGAGGGAGCTCACACGAAGTGCGTCTTTCCTCCATGACAGCTAGGCCCCGCCCCCCGGAAGCTGCATTCTTAGTGAGAGGAGGGACAGTGTAGCTGCTGCTGATTTAATAGGGAAATCGATAGCTAGGCTAGTGTATTCAGTGTCCACTACAGTCCTGAAGGACTCATCTGATCTCTGCTGTAAGGACAGCACCCCAAAAAGACCTTTTTAGGGCTAGAACATCAGTCTGCTTTTTTTTTCCTGTGTAATCTAATTGCAGTTGCCTGCCTGTCAGCGTGTGTGTCAGGCTCACAGCGTATACTGTGCCCACTTGCCCAGTGCCACCACCCATATCTGGTGTCACAATAGCTTGCATTTAAAAAAAATAAAAATAAACTTTTTTGACTGTAATGTAATAGCAGTCAGTTTCCTTCACACGTGTGCGTTTCAGGGCCTGCCAGGGCACAGTGTCACACCAGTGCAACTCATATCTGGTGTAACAGAAGTGTACATTAAAAAAAATAATTTTGACTGTAATAGATTGAATAGCAGTTCGTTGTCTGCAAGCGTGTGTGTCAGGCCTACAGCGTCTACTCTGCCAACTTCTGCCAGTGCACAGTGCCACTCATATCTGTTGTCACAGTAGCTTGCACGCATAGTACCACTAGTAAAAAAAAAAATGACGGGCAGAGGCAGGCCACCCCGCAGGGGCCGTTGTGGTCGTGGTGCTGTGATTCCCTTTGGCCCTAGAATAATGCCCAGTGTTCAGAGGCCACATACCCTGAACTCGAAAAGTTCTGAGGACATGGTTGAGTGGCTAACACAGGACACCCAATCTTCTACAGCTTCCGCTCGGAACCTTGACGCACCATCCTCCTCCAGCTTAGCTTCGGGCACCTCTCAAGTTACCACTCGCCCTCCTGCCGCCACCACCAACACTAGCACCACAGCCGCTTCACTTGATCTGTCAGAGGAGTTATTTACACATCAGTTGGAAGAAAGGAGTGATGCGCAACCATTATTGCCAGAGGATGTAGATAACAGGGATATGTCTCAGTCAGGCAACATTACACACATGGACGTATGGTGTGATGATGATGTTGTACCCGCTGCTGCTTCCTTTGCTGAGTTGTCAGATACAAGTGAAGCGGTTGATGATGACGATGCATCTGTGGATGTCACGTGGGTGCCCGCTAGAAGAGAAGAAGAACAGGGGGAAAGTTCGGATGGGGAGAAAGAGAGGAGGAGGAGACGAGTTGGAAGCAGGGGGAGGTCATCGCAAGGAGCTAGTGGCACAGTCAGACAGCATGCATCGGCACCCGGGGTCAGCCAGACAGCATGCCAATCAATGCATGCTGTTGCCACCACTAGAATGCCGTCATTGCAGAGCTCAGCAATGTGGCATTTTTTTGGTGTGTCTGCCTCTGACAACAGTTTGCGGTGTTTGTGGTGCGTTAAACGGGGAGTTTGGTCTGTCACTGTGAAGCGGGCGTAACCCTTACACTACCTGATCGATACAACATCATACCTGATGTTTTAAAGCACGTTATTCCAAAATTTAGGAATGTTAGGTGATTTATGCCCCTATGGATTAAAACCAGACGCTGCATAAACTATGTAATTTTCCATGGGAGTTTTGCCATGGATCCCCCTCCGGCATGCCACAGTCCAGGTGTTAGTCCCCTTGAAATAAATTTTCCATCACTATTGTGGCCAGAAAGTGTCCCTGTGGGTTTTAAAATTCGCCTGCCCATTGAAGTCTATGGCGGTTCGCCCGGTTCACCCGTTCACGAACATTTGCGGAAATTCGTGTTCGCCGTTCGAGAACGGAAAATTTTATGTTCGCAACATCTCTAACTATTATTTTGTAATTTTATTAAATCTATTGTTGTAATTATTTATTTAAAAAAAAAAAATAAAAAAAATATATATATATATATATATATATATATAACCAGTAAATCTTGGCATTCACCCCTTTGATTTCAAATGAATAAAGCTTGCCTAGGTGCTCCCTTAGAAACATAGAAACATAGAAACATAGAATGTGACGGCAGATAAGAACCATTCGGCCCATCTAGTCTGCCCAGTTTTCTAAATACTTTCATTAGTCCCTGGCCTTATCTTATAGTTAGGATAGCCTTATGCCTATCCCACGCATGCTTAAACTCCTTTACTGTGTTAACCTCTACCACTTCAGCTGGAAGGCTATTCCATGCATCCACTACCCTCTTAGTAAAGTAATACTTCCTGATATTATTTTTAAACCTTTGTCCCTCTAATTTAAGACTATGTCCTCTTGTTGTGGTAGTTTTTCTTCTTTTAAATATAGTCTCCTCCTTTACTGTGTTGATTCCCTTTATGTATTTAAATGTTTCTATCATATCCCCCCTGTCTCGTCTTTCCTCCATGCTATACATGTTAAGATCCTTTAACCTTTCCTGGTAAGTTTTATCCTGCAATCCATGAACCAGTTTAGTAGCCCTTCTTTGAACTCTCTCTAAGGTATCAATATCCTTCTGAAGATAGGGTCTCCAGTACTGTGTACAGTACTCCAAGTGAGGTCTCACCAGTGTTCTGTACAATGGCATGAGCACTTCCCTCTTTCTACTGCTAATACCTCTCCCTATACAACCAAGCATTCTGCTAGCATTTCCTGCTGCTCTATTACATTGTCTGCCTACCTTTAAGTCATCAGAAATAATCACCCCTAAATCCCTTTCCTCAGATGTTGAGGTTAGGACTCTATCAAATATTCTGTACTCTGCCCTTGGGTTTTTACGTCCAAGATGCATTATCTTGCACTTATCCACATTAAATGTCAGTTGCCACAACTCTGACCATTTTTCTAGTCTACCTAAATCATTTTCCATTTGGCTTATCCCTCCTGGAACATCAACCCTGTTACATATCTTAGTATCATCCGCAAAAAGACACCTTACCATCAAGACCTTCTGCAATATCACTAATAAAAATATTAAAGAGAATGGGTACAGATCCCTGAGGTACCCCACTGGTGACAAGCCCAAGCTTCGAATATACTCCATTGGCTACAACCCTCTGTTGCCTGTCACTCAGCCACTGCCTTACCCATTCAACAATATTGGAATCCAAACTCAAAGATTGTAGTTTGTTGATAAGCCTTCTATGTGCAACAGTGTCAAAAGCCTTACTGAAATCGAGGTAAGCAATGTCTACTGCACCACCCTGATCTATAATTTTAGTTACCCAATCAAAAAAATCAATAAGATTAGTTTGGCATGATCTCCCTGAAGTAAACCCATGTTGTCTCTGATCTTGAAATCCATGTGTTTTTAGATGTTCAACAATCCTATCCTTTAACATGGTTTCCATCACTTTCCCCACTACTGAAGTTAGGCTTACTGGCCTATAGTTGCCCGACTCCTCCCTATTACCTTTCTTGTGAATGGGCACAACATTCGCTAACTTCCAATCTTCTGGGACTACTCCTGTTATCAATGATTGGTTAAATAAATCTGTTAATGGTTTTGCTAGTACACCACTAAGCTCTTTTAATAGCTTTGGGTGTATTCCATCAGGTCCCATTGACTTATTTGTCTTTACTTTTGACATTTGAAATAGAACCTCTTCCTCTGTAAACTCACGTGTAATAAATGACTCATTTATCCTTTTTCTTAACTGAGGTCCCTTTCCTTCATTTTCATCTGTAAATACCGAACAAAAATATTCATTGAGGCAGTCAGCTAGACCTTTATCCTCATCTACATACCTTCCTTCTTTTGGTTTTAATCTAACTAATCCTTGTTTTACTTTTCTTTTCTCATTTATGTATCTAAAAAAGGTTTTGTCCCCCTTTTTTACTGACTGTGCTATTTTCTCTTCTGTGTGTGATTTGGAAGCTCTTATAACTTGCTTAGCCTCTTTCTGCCTAATCTTATAGGTCATTCTGTCTTCCTCACTCTGGGTTTTTTTATAATTACTAAATGCTAACTTTTTGTTTTTTTACTATTTTGGCTACATCAGTGGAGTACCACAGTGGTTTCTTGAATTTTTTGCTTTTACTGACAAGCCTAATGCAATTTTCTGTTGCCTTCAGTAGTGCAACTTTTAAATAATCCCATTTCTTTTGGACTCCATTTAAATTGCTCCAGTCTGATAATGACTCCTTTACACATATTCTAATTTTAGAAAAGTCTGTTTTTCTAAAGTCTAAAACTTTTGTTTTTGTGTGGTGTGACTCAGTCACTGTTCTTATATTAAACCACACTGACTGATGATCACTGGATCCTAAACTTTCACCTACAGTAATATCTGATACCAAATCTCCATTTGTTAACACTAAATCTAGTATGGCCTCTTTACGAGTTGGCTCCTCAACGACTTGTTTTAGAGACAATCCCAGTAGGGAGTTTAGAATATGTGTGCTCCTGGCACAAGTAGCTATTTTTGTTTTCCAATTTATATCAGGAAGATTAAAGTCACCCATGATGATAACTTCCCCCTTCATTGTCATTTTAGCTATTTCTTCAACTAGTAGATTATCTAACTCTTCAATTTGTCCTGGCGGCCTATAAATCACACCTACACGAGTTACTGTGTGATTACCAAATTCTAACGTAACCCAAACTGACTCTATGTTCGCCTCACTAACCTTTATTAGGCTAGATTTTATGCTATTCTTTACATACAGGGCCACCCCTCCCCCTTTCTTGCCTTCCCTGTCTTTTCTATATAAAGAGTACCCTGGTATTGCTATGTCCCAGTCATTTTTCTCATTATACCATGTCTCAGTAACAGCGACTAAATCTACACTATCAGTTGCCATTATTGCCACAAGTTCATGGATCTTATTCCCTAAACTGCGAGCATTTGTAGACATGACTCTAAGCTTATCATTTTTTAACACACTTGCTACAGGCACCTTCTGTCCTTGTTTTGGGGGACAATTGGATTGATGTTTTATCACCCTTTTGCCCCCCCCTCCTAGTTTAAATACATCCTAGCAAAACCTCTGAACTGCTCACTGAGAACATTTGTTCCCTTTTGAGAAAGATGCAAACCATCTTTTTTGTACAGTTTATTTCCATTCCAAACAGAGCTACCATGAGCAATAAAGCCAAATCCTTGCTCCCGACACCATTCACCAAGCCACAAGTTAAAGTCCCTAATACACATCCGCCTGTCATTCTGAGTGTTATGCACAGGCAGAACTTCAGAGAATGACAATGTGGAAGCAACCTGCCGTATATCATTGGCAAAAACACTAAAAACTTCCTTAACCTCTGAAACCTCATTGCAAGCCAAGTCATTTGTCCCTAAATGGACAAGTACATCCAATTCCCCTTCCTGCTTTGCTTGCTTAACAATATTACCGATACGTCTCCTGTCTCTGTGAGCAGTAGCTCCGGGAAGACACCTCACAAGACCACCATTGTCCATCTCCACACCTCTTATGATGGAATCCCCCACCAACAACTGCTTTCTATTAGGCCTCACCAAGCCTCTCTGCACAACACCACTAGCCTCAATGCCTCTCTTCACAACACCACTAGCCTCAGTGCCTCTCTTCACAACACCACTAGCCTCAGTGCCTCTCTGCACAACACCACTAGCCTCAGTGCCTCTCTGCACAACACCACTAGCCTCAGTGCCTCTCTGCACAACACCACTAGCCTCAGTGCCTCTCTGCACAACACCACTAGCCTCAGTGCCTCTCTGCACAACACCACTAGCCTCAGTGCCTCTCTGCACAACACCACTAGCCTCAGTGCCTCTCTGCACAACACCACTAGCCTCAGTGCCTCTCTGCACAACACCACTAGCCTCAGTGCCTCTCTGCACAACACCACTAGCCTCAGTGCCTCTCTGCACAACACCACTAGCCTCAGTGCCTCTCTGCACAACACCACTACACTCTGAAAGTGCAGAAAATGAATTATGTAGAGCAACAGACTGTGCAATATACCTTTTATCCACAACTCCAAGTCTACCAGATCCTACAGTAATCCATCTGCCATTCCTAGTATGTCTCTGCGGCAGTGGCTTTGCAGCAGTTCCAGCCTGAGTTTGTTTACCAGATAATTTACAAATCTCAGACTTCAAAAATACAATCTCCTGCCGCAAAATAGAGAACTGTCTACAGATTAGACAACAACCAAACCTCCAAAAAGTGGAACGTGAAACAAATGCAAAGCAACTATTACACTGAACTAAGTCTGCCATTCCAATGAGGTGAATAATTTAAATCAAACAAACCTTAACTTTTTATTTATCCTCCTGAATACCTCGGATTACCTCCAGGTTATCTCCAGAATATCTCCAACCACACACACACTTAGAAGCAACACTCTCCAGAATATCTCCAACCACACACACACTTAGAAGCAACACTCTCCAGAATATCTCCAACCACACACACTTAGAAGCAACACTTAGATGAAGCAACCAAGCTCTATTAGCCAAGCTAATGACAACTACCCTTATATACTCCTAAAATCACCTCCCACTAGGAATGTTTAACACCTGGGTAGGCCTCTGCTTATTAGCAAACAATAGCTAATTTAAATAGCAATCAATAGCAAGTAGCTACCTAATCCAATCAAATGCCTTATAATTACCAACAGGAAATCAAACCTTGTGCAGTCAGTAACCTTTTCCTACAGATTAATCTTACCTGTAACAGTAAAAAAGAACTCTTAGCACAGCTCTTAGACAGTTGAAGCTTCTGTAAAACTCTCCAGAATATCTCCAACCACACACACACTTAGAAGCAACACTTAGATGAAGCAATACAATCCAGTGGAGAGAAGGTGCACTCAAAGGTCTTTTTTTCTTTCAAACGATAATTTATTTATCACATCAAATTTGCCCCAATCAACGTTTTGACCCACACAAAGGTCTTTTTCAAGATATTCATATTGTAATCTGACTTATAATCTTAAATGTATATATTGCAATATACATTCATGGAATTGTTTAATGATTGGGGTGGCTGTTTACTGTCCTATAGGAAGCTATGGAGAAGCCCCTCTCAATTTGTAGTAAAACCTGCAGAAATAATAAGATTTACTCACCTTGAAAGCAGCGTAGCTCCCGGTGCCGACTTCCATGCCCTGTCCAACATCACAGGGGCCGTGTGCATTTCAAACACAGGCTTGTAATAGAGAAGCCTGTGATTGGACTGTTTTGCTGACCTTGAGCGTATGTGCGCGCTCTGGGGTGACAAGGAGAAGGAAAGGGGAGATTGAGGTTTTAAAAAATAAAAACCTTTAAGTTTAATTCTTATTCCACTTACTTTAATTAACACAAACTTAAAAAAAAATAGTCCTCCTTTAGGGAGGAACAAAGGGAGGAAATAGTGCATTTTGTTGATTTTGATGTTTATTATGTTGTAGTTTAATGATGACACGTATGTATTACAAGTATTACAGCATCTTTATATATAAATGTAATATGTAAATAGATTGAGTGGCTGTTATGTGTGAAACAAATAGAATGTTATACAAATGTACCAAAATTATGCCAAGTTTCTGATTTGGGTAAAGGATGTGGTCAACTGGATATCCAGCTTGGATGAAAGCTGACCCTAGAAGACTGAAAAACAGTGACACCATGAGTAATTCTCATATAACAATTATAGATGTGAATAAAAAGGATTTTTCTGGTCTATATATAAACCTCTAGAACAGGGGTATGAAACCATTGGCACTCCACATGGTGTTGACTGCATCTCTCATAATGCTCTTACAGCCATAATGCTGGCAACGCATCAGAGGAGATGTAGTTCATAAATCTTGAGTGCCGAAGGTTGCCCACCCCTGTTCTAGAAGAAAGCAGATCTACCTGTCAATACTTTATCTCTAACAGTATTTCCATTCATCTTTTAGGATGACTGGAACTGCTGCTGTTCATTGTTTAGTGATCTGGGCCATGTGCAGCATTTGGCAGAACAGCTGTCTACACATGCATGTTCTGGAGATTGTCTCTCTCTCCTGGGAGGAGAGAGAGTGCAGTGCAAACTGTGCATATGTTGTGCAGATGGTTCATGCAAATCTTGGACAAAATTAACAAAGGGAACCCGATGTGACATTTTTAGACTGGCTGATTGCAAGCTCTGTAGAGCAGGCCTACACTTTTAGGCTGTGTTGTTTAAAACCACTGTAAGAGCTAATAGTAGGCTCAGCAGGCTCACTCCAACCTTCATCTTTGCAATGTTTTGATAGTGCCTAGACTGACCCTTTAATCCATGTTTCCAAAATTTAAATTCAACATATACAGGGTTATTTACTAAAGTGAAAATTCATAGGGAATTTCAATTTAAGTTTAAAATATCTGAACTGGAAAAATTATCTAAATCAGCTATGTGCTTAGTTAAGCTGTGGTACTTCAAGCACCATGACCACTCCAGTGATTTGAATTGGTCATGGTGCCTGGATTCAATATGTGCAGCGTTTCAATGTGAAACATATACACATACAGAGATTAACTCCTCTGCTGCCAGATATGTGACTCCAGCATTAAAGGGATGTAGTCAGCCCAGAAGTTAAATTCCAGGCTGGCTAACATCAATAATGAACAACTTTTGTTGCAGGCAATGACAGTCGTTGATTGACATCAGTCAACTGACACTCTCAGCCAATGAATGTCAACTGTCATAGCTTCTGGCTTTTAAAGCTCTGCAGAAGTTGGAAGCGTGTCTCTGGATCAGCACGAAGTGTTGGACCTTGTTGGGGATCCCAGTTAAGAGGGCCAATTGTTGATGAATAGTTTGCCCTATTACCGGTGCGTCAGGCCAGGGTTTTCCAAGCATACTAACAATTACAGTTCTTGGCAGTAATGTAAAGTTTCTATGAAAAGGCAGTGTTTACATTATAAACCTGCATGGACATACTATACACATCAGAATGACTACATTAAGCTGTACTTGTTCTGGTCACTATAATGTACCTTTAAAAAAACATCCCTGAATATTTTTCTTTTCAAGTATCCATCCAGTTGCTTTTTAAACATCTGTACAGACTCTGATATATCCACCTCTTTAGGCAGAGAATTACACGTTTTCATCCCGAGAATTAATGCCCCTTTTTATACATATACAATACTTTACTGGCCTTAGCAACTACTGATTGACATTGCGGATCGTTTCCTAATTTGTTGTCTTTAACAAATCCCAAATGCTTCCCGTGTGTTGTTATCCCTAATTCACTACTGTTTAGGGTGTAAGTTGCTTGTGCATACATTAAATTTCACCTGCCATTTGAGTGCCCAGTCCCCAAATCTACCTCTGCAGTGAAGTAATATCCTGTTCACATTGTAATATTTTAAAACGTTTTGTGTCATTTGCAAACACTGAAACATGACTTTCAATGTCTATTTAAAAATTATTTATAAATATGTTAAATATTTTTAATGTCTTTGTTTACTCTCCCACTATGCCACATTGGTTTCAGTGTGTTTATTTTATATTTATTACCCATTGGTACAAATCAAGAAATGCACCTTTCTAATATTTGAAGATATTTGATTTATCCTCATATCTTTTTTTCCCTTAAGAGTTTATGTGAGTCAATATGTTGTAAAGCTGTCCTTATCTTATTGAAATTGTTTTGTTTTTTTTATATTATATTATGTCTTTTTGAGTTTATTTCAAAAGACACCATATTGTGAGCACGGTTTTCCAAATGCTCCCCTACTTGAATGATGGTCAAAAAGATCAACATTGTTTGTTATAACCTGATCCAGGCTATAATGCATAAATGTATAAAGTCCATAAAAAAAAAAAAAAAAAAAGAACAAAGTGTTACTATTATGAATAGAAGAATAATCGCACCATCTTTAATCCGTTTGTTTTTCTTCGCATGCATGTTTTTCAACCCATTATCAGTGTTGTGGTATGTGTTGAATTTCTATATATAAAAAACTAATCTCAATAAGTTTTAGATGTGTAGTAATCAGAATTGTATTGACTAATGCAAACAAGCTTTAAAAAGAAAGTCTAGGTCGCACCCTAGTGGATAGTGATAGAACAGCAAACATAAATATATTATTATTTATAAAATATTTTACCAGGTTAAGATACATATATACCTGCACATTTTGACGATTAAAGTAAAAAAAAAAAAAATTGTTAGCGCAAATGTTACTGAAATTAAAATATGGCAAGAAGTAATAAATAATGGTGTTTTTAAATAACAGTGATAGAGTGCAATATTGGCTTACATTTATTGTTAAACTATGTATAGCTGATGATAACTAAAAATCACTATTTTTCCCCACAAATTATGTATGTGTTTTTTTGCACAGTATGTAACATAAAACATTTTTTAAATCAACTTTTCAAAGTAGAGTTAACACTATTTAAAAGCTCTCTCTCCCAATAAAGTGTATATACAAGTTAAAGGAAAACTTAAAATAACATAACATCTACAGCGGACTGTGTTGCCAGGATTAACCTAGCTCCCCCTAATGTAAGTAGACAAAATGTTAACTCTTAGTCGGACTTCTTAGAGAGCAAAAAAAGAATCAAAGTACTGAGTGATTCGGAGAAAAATGGTAATAGTTATAATTTAAAAAAAAATCCCTTTATTATAGTTTATTCATTAAAATATACTACAGTATCAGTTAGTTCCTAAAACTGCTTATTAATACACAATAATCTCCCATACCCCACTCTCCCCTATCCTCCCTCAAAAAAGGAGAGAAGAACATTTGAGTGGAGGGGAATATTTGTATTAACAGTAACATTCTGCAGTATCATTCTCAAAGAGTATCAATAGCTGTTTGAATACTGGGAAGTGTAAAGGATTTGAGGGAATAAATGAGTAAAGAGACTGAAAGGTAAGCATACATTGAGCTTCCAAAAGGGGAATTAGCACTATCTGACAACAATCCTGTAAGATATCTCTGTTAATACAAATATTCCCATTAGGATTTTGTGTTTTTTTTTAACACTATTCTTTCCCTCTTTCTATTATCTCATTTTTTGGGAGGCATTTCTTTGTGCATTTATCCGGGGCTTTGTAATTAACTGATGCTATAATGAATTTTAATGGAAAAAATGATAATAAAGAAATGTGTATTTATTACACCAAACACCCTTTTTTTCTGAATCACTCAGTATTTTGCTTGGTTCTTTTTGCACTCTTGGACTCAGTTTGGAGAGTTATCTACTTGGTCCATTAGTAAAAAAATTTGTAACACAACTCTGCTTTCTGTTCCCCACTAATGGCATAATTGGTTTCTTCGATCTTCTGATTCTACTTCCCGGCATAACAAACTTTGCAATTTGACTTCTTCCCCCTGGTCTGCTGGACACCACTTTTTGTATCTTCCTGCTGGGAGCTACTCATAGCATTCTAGAACTAAACCCTGCACAATGGCATAGCAAGGGTGTTGGGGGGAGGGCGGTCTGCCTCGGGAGGCACTTATTTTTCGGGGGTGGCAAGTACCAGTCAGAAAAATAATTCCTCCTTCTGAGTGAGACCTGGTAGCGAGTTTCCTCTGTTTTCCATGTCTCCTCTGTGCGGTGCTCAGTATGAGGGGAAGAGGCGGGGCAGGAGGGATAGGAAGCGAAGTCACTTCCTGTGCTCTCCTGTCCTGCGGAATGCTGGGAGAGAGAAGATAGAGAGCTACCTGGCAGATACACCAGGTATGCTCTCCCCTGCTCAGCCACCCCTCACTGCTCACTAACAGTCCTCCCCTGCACCCTTACAAACCCCCTACCACCCTGCACATATCCCCCTCTCCCTCCCTCTTCCTTCACAGACCATCTCCCTCTCTGCTCAGCCCCCCTCCCTTCACAGACCCACTCATTTATCCTTTTTCTTAACTGAGGTCCCTTTCCTTCATTTTCATCTGTAAATACCGAACAAAAATATTCATTGAGGCAGTCAGCTAGACCTTTATCCTCATCTACATACCTTCCTTCTTTTGGTTTTAATCTAACTAATCCTTGTTTTACTTTTCTTTTCTCATTTATGTATCTAAAAAAGGTTTTGTCCCCCTTTTTTACTGACTGTGCTATTTTCTCTTCTGTGTGTGATTTGGAAGCTCTTATAACTTGCTTAGCCTCTTTCTGCCTAATCTTATAGGTCATTCTGTCTTCCTCACTCTGGGTTTTTTTATAATTACTAAATGCTAACTTTTTGTTTTTTTACTATTTTGGCTACATCAGTGGAGTACCACAGTGGTTTCTTGAATTTTTTGCTTTTACTGACAAGCCTAATGCAATTTTCTGTTGCCTTCAGTAGTGCAACTTTTAAATAATCCCATTTCTTTTGGACTCCATTTAAATTGCTCCAGTCTGATAATGACTCCTTTACACATATTCTAATTTTAGAAAAGTCTGTTTTTCTAAAGTCTAAAACTTTTGTTTTTGTGTGGTGTGACTCAGTCACTGTTCTTATATTAAACCACACTGACTGATGATCACTGGATCCTAAACTTTCACCTACAGTAATATCTGATACCAAATCTCCATTTGTTAACACTAAATCTAGTATGGCCTCTTTACGAGTTGGCTCCTCAACGACTTGTTTTAGAGACAATCCCAGTAGGGAGTTTAGAATATGTGTGCTCCTGGCACAAGTAGCTATTTTTGTTTTCCAATTTATATCAGGAAGATTAAAGTCACCCATGATGATAACTTCCCCCTTCATTGTCATTTTAGCTATTTCTTCAACTAGTAGATTATCTAACTCTTAATTTTGTCCTGGCGGCCTATAAATCACACCTACACGAGTTACTGTGTGATTACCAAATTCTAACGTAACCCAAACTGACTCTATGTTCGCCTCACTAACCTTTATTAGGCTAGATTTTATGCTATTCTTTACATACAGGGCCACCCCTCCCCCTTTCTTGCCTTCCCTGTCTTTTCTATATAAAGAGTACCCTGGTATTGCAGAAAATGAATTATGTAGAGCGACAGACTGTGCAATATACCTTTTATCCACAACTCCAAGTCTACCAGATCCTACAGTAATCCATCTGCCATTCCTAGTATGTCTCTGCGGCAGTGGCTTTGCAGCAGTTCCAGCCTGAGTTTGTTTACCAGATAATTTACAAATCTCAGACTTCAAAAATACAATCTCCTGCCGCAAAATAGAGAACTGTCTACAGATTAGACAACAACCAAACCTCCAAAAAGTGGAACGTGAAACAAATGCAAAGCAACTATTACACTGAACTAAGTCTGCCATTCCAATGAGGTGAATAATTTAAATCAAACAAACCTTAACTTTTTATTTATCCTCCTGAATACCTCGGATTACCTCCAGGTTATCTCCAGAATATCTCCAACCACACACACACTTAGAAGCAACACTCTCCAGAATATCTCCAACCACACACACACTTAGAAGCAACACTCTCCAGAATATCTCCAACCACACACACTTAGAAGCAACACTTAGATGAAGCAACCAAGCTCTATTAGCCAAGCTAATGACAACTACCCTTATATACTCCTAAAATCACCTCCCACTAGGAATGTTTAACACCTGGGTAGGCCTCTGCTTATTAGCAAACAATAGCTAATTTAAATAGCAATCAATAGCAAGTAGCTACCTAATCCAATCAAATGCCTTATAATTACCAACAGGAAATCAAACCTTGTGCAGTCAGTAACCTTTTCCTACAGATTAATCTTACCTGTAACAGTAAAAAAGAACTCTTAGCACAGCTCTTAGACAGTTGAAGCTTCTGTAAAACTCTCCAGAATATCTCCAACCACACACACACTTAGAAGCAACACTTAGATGAAGCAATACAATCCAGTGGAGAGAAGGTGCACTCAAAGGTCTTTTTTTCTTTCAAACGATAATTTATTTATCACATCAAATTTGCCCCAATCAACGTTTTGACCCACACAAAGGTCTTTTTCAAGATATTCATATTGTAATCTGACTTATAATCTTAAATGTA
The DNA here is from genome assembly GCF_036172605.1 of Pelobates fuscus. Classification (NCBI taxonomy): domain Eukaryota; kingdom Metazoa; phylum Chordata; class Amphibia; order Anura; family Pelobatidae; genus Pelobates; species Pelobates fuscus. The sequence continues at coordinate 352,774,466 of NC_086317.1, read as the reverse complement.
TATATTGCAATATACATTCATGGAATTGTTTAATGATTGGGGTGGCTGTTTACTGTCCTATAGGAAGCTATGGAGAAGCCCCTCTCAATTTGTAGTAAAACCTGCAGAAATAATAAGATTTACTCACCTTGAAAGCAGCGTAGCTCCCGGTGCCGACTTCCATGCCCTGTCCAACATCACAGGGGCCGTGTGCATTTCAAACACAGGCTTGTAATAGAGAAGCCTGTGATTGGACTGTTTTGCTGACCTTGAGCGTATGTGCGCGCTCTGGGGTGACAAGGAGAAGGAAAGGGGAGATTGAGGTTTTAAAAAATAAAAACCTTTAAGTTTAATTCTTATTCCACTTACTTTAATTAACACAAACTTAAAAAAAAATAGTCCTCCTTTAGGGAGGAACAAAGGGAGGAAATAGTGCATTTTGTTGATTTTGATGTTTATTATGTTGTAGTTTAATGATGACACGTATGTATTACAAGTATTACAGCATCTTTATATATAAATGTAATATGTAAATAGATTGAGTGGCTGTTATGTGTGAAACAAATAGAATGTTATACAAATGTACCAAAATTATGCCAAGTTTCTGATTTGGGTAAAGGATGTGGTCAACTGGATATCCAGCTTGGATGAAAGCTGACCCTAGAAGACTGAAAAACAGTGACACCATGAGTAATTCTCATATAACAATTATAGATGTGAATAAAAAGGATTTTTCTGGTCTATATATAAACCTCTAGAACAGGGGTATGAAACCATTGGCACTCCACATGGTGTTGACTGCATCTCTCATAATGCTCTTACAGCCATAATGCTGGCAACGCATCAGAGGAGATGTAGTTCATAAATCTTGAGTGCCGAAGGTTGCCCACCCCTGTTCTAGAAGAAAGCAGATCTACCTGTCAATACCTTATCTCTAACAGTATTTCCATTCATCTTTTAGGATGACTGGAACTGCTGCTGTTCATTGTTTAGTGATCTGGGCCATGTGCAGCATTTGGCAGAACAGCTGTCTACACATGCATGTTCTGGAGATTGTCTCTCTCTCCTGGGAGGAGAGAGAGTGCAGTGCAAACTGTGCATATGTTGTGCAGATGGTTCATGCAAATCTTGGACAAAATTAACAAAGGGAACCCGATGTGACATTTTTAGACTGGCTGATTGCAAGCTCTGTAGAGCAGGCCTACACTTTTAGGCTGTGTTGTTTAAAACCACTGTAAGAGCTAATAGTAGGCTCAGCAGGCTCACTCCAACCTTCATCTTTGCAATGTTTTGATAGTGCCTAGACTGACCCTTTAATCCATGTTTCCAAAATTTAAATTCAACATATACAGGGTTATTTACTAAAGTGAAAATTCATAGGGAATTTCAATTTAAGTTTAAAATATCTGAACTGGAAAAATTATCTAAATCAGCTATGTGCTTAGTTAAGCTGTGGTACTTCAAGCACCATGACCACTCCAGTGATTTGAATTGGTCATGGTGCCTGGATTCAATATGTGCAGCGTTTCAATGTGAAACATATACACATACAGAGATTAACTCCTCTGCTGCCAGATATGTGACTCCAGCATTAAAGGGATGTAGTCAGCCCAGAAGTTAAATTCCAGGCTGGCTAACATCAATAATGAACAACTTTTGTTGCAGGCAATGACAGTCGTTGATTGACATCAGTCAACTGACACTCTCAGCCAATGAATGTCAACTGTCATAGCTTCTGGCTTTTAAAGCTCTGCAGAAGTTGGAAGCGTGTCTCTGGATCAGCACGAAGTGTTGGACCTTGTTGGGGATCCCAGTTAAGAGGGCCAATTGTTGATGAATAGTTTGCCCTATTACCGGTGCGTCAGGCCAGGGTTTTCCAAGCATACTAACAATTACAGTTCTTGGCAGTAAAGTAAAGTTTCTATGAAAAGGCAGTGTTTACATTATAAACCTGCATGGACATACTATACACATCAGAATGACTACATTAAGCTGTACTTGTTCTGGTCACTATAATGTACCTTTAAAAAAACATCCCTGAATATTTTTCTTTTCAAGTATCCATCCAGTTGCTTTTTAAACATCTGTACAGACTCTGATATATCCACCTCTTTAGGCAGAGAATTACACGTTTTCATCCCGAGAATTAATGCCCCTTTTTATACATATACAATACTTTACTGGCCTTAGCAACTACTGATTGACATTGCGGATCGTTGCCTAATTTGTTGTCTTTAACAAATCCCAAATGCTTCCCGTGTGTTGTTATCCCTAATTCACTACTGTTTAGGGTGTAAGTTGCTTGTGCATACATTAAATTTCACCTGCCATTTGAGTGCCCAGTCCCCAAATCTACCTCTGCAGTGAAGTAATATCCTGTTCACATTGTAATATTTTAAAACGTTTTGTGTCATTTGCAAACACTGAAACATGACTTTCAATGTCTATTTAAAAATTATTTATAAATATGTTAAATATTTTTAATGTCTTTGTTTACTCTCCCACTATGCCACATTGGTTTCAGTGTGTTTCTTTTATATTTATTACCCATTGGTACAAATCAAGAAATGCACCTTTCTAATATTTGAAGATATTTGATTTATCCTCATATCTTTTTTTCCCTTAAGAGTTTATGTGAGTCAATATGTTGTAAAGCTGTCCTTATCTTATTGAAATTGTTTTGTTTTTTTTATATTATATTATGTCTTTTTGAGTTTATTTCAAAAGACACCATATTGTGAGCACGGTTTTCCAAATGCTCCCCTACTTGAATGATGGTCAAAAAGATCAACATTGTTTGTTATAACCTGATCCAGGCTATAATGCATAAATGTATAAAGTCCATAAAAAAAAAAAAGAACAAAGTGTTACTATTATGAATAGAAGAATAATCGCACCATCTTTAATCCGTTTGTTTTTCTTCGCATGCATGTTTTTCAACCCATTATCAGTGTTGTGGTATGTGTTGAATTTCTATATATAAAAAACTAATCTCAATAAGTTTTAGATGTGTAGTAATCAGAATTGTATTGACTAATGCAAACAAGCTTTAAAAAGAAAGTCTAGGTCGCACCCTAGTGGATAGTGATAGAACAGCAAACATAAATATATTATTATTTATAAAATATTTTACCAGGTTAAGATACATATATACCTGCACATTTTGACGATTAAAGTAAAAAAAAAAAAAATTGTTAGCGCAAATGTTACTGAAATTAAAATATGGCAAGAAGTAATAAATAATGGTGTTTTTAAATAACAGTGATAGAGTGCAATATTGGCTTACATTTATTGTTAAACTATGTATAGCTGATGATAACTAAAAATCACTATTTTTCCCCACAAATTATGTATGTGTTTTTTTGCACAGTATGTAACATAAAACATTTTTTAAATCAACTTTTCAAAGTAGAGTTAACACTATTTAAAAGCTCTCTCTCCCAATAAAGTGTATATACAAGTTAAAGGAAAACTTAAAATAACATAACATCTACAGCGGACTGTGTTGCCAGGATTAACCTAGCTCCCCCTAATGTAAGTAGACAAAATGTTAACTCTTAGTCGGACTTCTTAGAGAGCAAAAAAAGAATCAAAGTACTGAGTGATTCGGAGAAAAATGGTAATAGTTATAATTTAAAAAAAAATCCCTTTATTATAGTTTATTCATTAAAATATACTACAGTATCAGTTAGTTCCTAAAACTGCTTATTAATACACAATAATCTCCCATACCCCACTCTCCCCTATCCTCCCTCAAAAAAGGAGAGAAGAACATTTGAGTGGAGGGAAATATTTGTATTAACAGTAACATTCTGCAGTATCATTCTCAAAGAGTATCAATAGCTGTTTGAATACTGGGAAGTGTAAAGGATTTGAGGGAATAAATGAGTAAAGAGACTGAAAGGTAAGCATACATTGAGCTTCCAAAATGGGAATTAGCACTATCTGACAACAATCCTGTAAGATATCTCTGTTAATACAAATATTCCCATTAGGATTTTGTGTTTTTTTTAACACTATTCTTTCCCTCTTTCTATTATCTCATTTTTTGGGAGGCATTTCTTTGTGCATTTATCCGGGGCTTTGTAATTAACTGATGCTATAATGAATTTTAATGGAAAAAATGATAATAAAGAAATGTGTATTTATTACACCAAACATCCTTTTTTTCTGAATCACTCAGTATTTTGCTTGGTTCTTTTTGCACTCTTGGACTCAGTTTGGAGAGTTATCTACTTGGTCCATTAGTAAAAAAATTTGTAACACAACTCTGCTTTCTGTTCCCCACTAATGGCATAATTGGTTTCTTCGATCTTCTAATTCTACTTCCCGGCATAACAAACTTTGCAATTTGACTTCTTCCCCCTGGTCTGCTGGACACCACTTTTTGTATCTTCCTGCTGGGAGCTACTCATAGCATTCTAGAACTAAACCCTGCACAATGGCATAGCAAGGGTGTTGGGGGGGAGGGCGGTCTGCCTCGGGAGGCACTTATTTTTCGGGGGTGGCAAGTACCAGTCAGAAAAATAATTCCTCCTTCTGAGTGAGACCTGGTAGCGAGTTTCCTCTGTTTTCCATGTCTCCTCTGTGCGGTGCTCAGTATGAGGGGAAGAGGCGGGGCAGGAGGGATAGGAAGCGAAGTCACTTCCTGTGCTCTCCTGTCCTGCGGAATGCTGGGAGAGAGAAGATAGAGAGCTACCTGGCAGATACACCAGGTATGCTCTCCCCTGCTCAGCCACCCCTCACTGCTCACTAACAGTCCTCCCCTGCACCCTTACAAACCCCCTACCACCCTGCACATATCCCCCTCTCCCTCCCTCTTCCTTCACAGACCATCTCCCTCTCTGCTCAGCCCCCCTCCCTTCACAGACCCTCTCATACCCTGCTCAGACCCTCTCCCTTCACAGACCCTCTCCATCCTTGCTCAGCCCCCCTTTCTTTACATGCCCTCTCCCTCCCTGCTCAGACCCCCTCCCTTCACAGACCGTTTACCTCCCTGCAAAGCCCTCCCTACCTTCACAGATCCTCTCTCTCACTCCCTGCACATTCTCCCCTTCCTTCATAGTTCCACTCTCCCTTCACTCTCCCTCTCCCACCCTGCTCAGCCCCCCTCCGTTCACAGACCCTCTCCCTCTCTACTCAGACCCCCTCCCTTCACAGACCCACTCTCTCCCTGCTCAGCCTCCACTTTCTTCACAGACCCTCTTCCTGCCTCCTCAGACCCCTCCCTTCACAGACTCTCTCCCTCATTTCACAGACTCTCTCCCTCCCTTCACAAACCCTCTCCCACCCTTCACAGGTGGCCAACTCAGGGACAGTCCTGGGCGGCAAAAGCTCTAGCTACGTCACTGGCCCTGAACCATTGGGTGTCTCTCATTGAAGTAAGTAGCACCCAATGGACCCCAGGAAGTCATTTTGACAACTTACATTGGGCGTTTTCCATGGTAACCCTGGCACTATAACCACTACAATGAGTTATATTGCTTATGGTGCTTTATGTCTTCATTCTAAAATTCAGCCATGATGCCTCACTTAAAGGAAAACTCCAGTTCCAGGAAAACAATCCGTTTTCCTGGCACTGCAGGTTCCCTCTCCCTCCCACCCCCCAATCCCCAGTTGCTGAAGGGGTGACAACCCCTTCAGTTACTTTTGCAAACTACAAATCGACCAGGGATTCAGCTTGTATCACTAGAACATAAGCATACAACACAACATAGTGTAATACAGTTAGATTAAAATATTCATTTTATCTTTCAAGGTTGCACTCACAAGTTGATGGATTTTTTCAAGCCCTCAGGTTGCCTCCCCTGTAGTTTGGGGGGTTCCTTCTTTTGTCTGGTTGCCATGCCAACTCCAAATTTAGGAAGTCCACACACTCCCAATGGTTGGTAAAAAAAGGAAATTTATTGGCTTTAAAAGTATAAAAATCAAATCATAAAATGATACTACTGGTCCTACGCGTTTCGTCTCCCTTAGGAAACTTCCTCAGGGACCAAGTATCAAATTTCAGTTAAAACACACAATTTACATACACTGTCAAAACATCAAGTGTACAAATAAGCCTATTTCCCCCTCCCCTCTCAAACCCTTAAATATGTTCAAGCTGGGAGTTCATTGGTGGTGTGGTGGGCGTTGGTGCAGAATCCTCTTCCTATTGGGCTTCCTATTTGTAGTATGAAGGGTGTCTCAGCTGTTTCCATATACTTCAATCTTTTTTCGCGGTCAAAATCTCCTGTCCGTCTTCACTTCCGGTTCGGCGCACTTCCGTGCGTTCCATTATGACTTTGTTAAAATGGCTGTGCGTTCCATTGGATTCAGTAGCTCAAATTTGAATCGTTGCCCTCTGGTGGTCGCCAGAGGTAATATCATGGATATGCATGATGTTAACGTCAATTTAGAAGAAAAAATAAATGGAAGGAGACAACATGTTGATTTGCATTCTTTTTCCTTTCAAATACTACATATTTTCAGCATATTTTTCAACCATTTTTCTTCATTTCATTCATCAGTTTGCACTTGTCCTTCCATAAACCTCTATAAAACTCTAATTATATTTTTAATATTGGATCTTGATGTTAATTGTTAGTCACCCATTTTGAAAGGGTTTTCACTAAATATATCCCTATTTTGCCATATTTTCACTATATACATATATATATATATATATATTTCATTATATATAGTCAGGACATTGCATACTGATGAATATCTTTAATGAACACAGTTAACAACCATAATCTATTTTTCAATTACCCTCTTATCTCCTATTCATATATTAATTTTTCTCAATATTTTTATTTTTATTACTATTGATATACAATTGCTATTGTTAGTGTCTTCATTTCTGAACAAATGTTTCCAAATATTAATTTACTTTTGTGTATGCATTATGCCTCTCTCCTTTGAATACTTATTTTAATCAATTGTTGTATTATTGTCTATTAGAAATCCTAAACATTAAAATGGAACAAAAAATATCAATATACATATGTGTATGTTATTTACGTGTATGTCTTGCATACCTCCTTCAAAAACTTTTTTTCATTTTTTTATTTTTATTTATTTTTTTATTATTATTTTTCATTATTTTTCATTCTTCTTGTCTATTTGATATCTATTCTCTAATTTCTATAGAAATACCTTTCCAACCAGGTGGATACCTCATAACTGTTAATTCAGGAAGCACACTAAGTCCACATCGACATTCAATCCCTTAGGATTAAGTGTCTGTAATTTGTGGATCCAGTATGTCTCCCTCTGAGCCAGTTTTTGATCTCTATTGCCTCCCCTCCAATGTGGGGAAATTTTTTCTATAGCTGTACATCTTAGTTTCTTTAAATTGAACAAGGGGCAGGAATTGCAGTGGGTCGGTACTGAATGGGTTTTTAAATCTTTTTTGATGTTATTAATGTGTTCCATTGCTCTGATTTTAAAAGCCCTTTTTGTGCGGCCTATATATTGCTTACCGCACGGACACTGTAGTAAATATACCACATAGTCCGTGAGGCAGCCAATATTATTTTTTATCGGGAAATTTTCTCCTGTGATATTGCTTTTAAAGTGTGTATTGGTTCCCAAATTAGCAGTGGAGCATGCTTTACATTTTTTACATCCTTTAAACCCATTTGTTTCCTTTTTTAAAAGATCTTTTTTTTGTTTTATGGCATAACTTGGAGCCAAAAGATTTTTCAGATTTTTTTTTTTTCTATATATTAATGTTGGTTTTTTCGGCAATATCTCTCCCAAGAGGGGGTCTTCCAGCAGGATTGGCAAAAATTTTTCCAAACTTTTTTTGATTTTAAAATGATCGGTATTGTATTGAGTTATGAAAGCTGTACGGAATTTCTCTCCATCCTGCTTAAATTTTATATTATTTTGTAATAATTCCTCCCTTCCTTTTCCTGACATGATTCTAATTTCCTTGTCTATTGAATTTTTATTATAACCCTTTTTGACCAACTTTTTCTTTATATGATCTGCCTGTTGTATGAAGTCATCAGGATGGGAACAGTTACGTCTCACCCTCGTCAGTTGTCCTTTTGCAATCCCCCTCAACCATGGTTGGTGGTGGCAGCTTTTTTTGTGGACGTAACTGTTCCCATCCGTCGGCTTGAAGTAACATTTGGTTTTTATCTCCCTTCCTTCTCCAAATAAAGTCAAATCCAAAAAGTGTATTTCATTTTTATTCCAAATTGGTGAAAAACGTAAGTTATAGTCGTTATCATTTAGATAACCTACAAAAGATACAAACGACGTGTGTGTGCCCTTCCAAATAATTAGCACATCATCGATAAACCTCCGCCATAGCACCAGATCCGCCACCCAGTCATGCCCTCGCCACACAGAAAGATCCTCCCATCTTCTCATGTATGTGTTGGCATAACTGGGGGCGAACCTGGTGCCCATGGCGGTCCCAGTGGTTTGTAAATAAAAGCACCCATCAAAGTAAAAATAATTGTGTTTCAAAATAAATTCTACTGCTTTCCAAATAAATTCTTTTGTATGATTAGACAAATCTTTGTCTTTACTCATAAAGTGGTTGATTGCTTCCAACCCCAAAGTGTGACTTATCACCGTGTAGAGAGATGCCACGTCCAACGTGGCCCAACTGTAGTTATCCTGCCATTCTAAATTTTCTATTTCCTGTAAAAAAGATTTAGTGTCAAAAAACCAAATGTTACTTCAAGCCGACGGATGGGAACAGTTACGTCCACAAAAAAAGCTGCCACCACCAACCATGGTTGAGGGGGATTGCAAAAGGACAACTGACGAGGGTGAGACGTAACTGTTCCCATCCTGATGACTTCATACAACAGGCAGATCATATAAAGAAAAAGTTGGTCAAAAAGGGTTATAATAAAAATTCAATAGACAAGGAAATTAGAATCATGTCAGGAAAAGGAAGGGAGGAATTATTACAAAATAATATAAAATTTAAGCAGGATGGAGAGAAATTCCGTACAGCTTTCATAACTCAATACAATACCGATCATTTTAAAATCAAAAAAAGTTTGGAAAAATTTTGGCCAATCCTGCTGGAAGACCCCCTCTTGGGAGAGATATTGCCGAAAAAACCAACATTAATATATAGAAAAAATAAAAATCTGAAAAATCTTTTGGCTCCAAGTTATGCCATAAAACAAAAAAAAAGATCTTTTAAAAAAGGAAACAAATGGGTTTAAAGGATGTAAAAAATGTAAAGCATGCTCCACTGCTAATTTGGGAACCAATACACACTTTAAAAGCAATATCACAGGAGAAAATTTCCCGATAAAAAATAATATTGGCTGCCTCACGGACTATGTGGTATATTTACTACAGTGTCCGTGCGGTAAGCAATATATAGGCCGCACAAAAAGGGCTTTTAAAATCAGAGCAATGGAACAAATTAATAACATCAAAAAAGATTTAAAAACCCATTCAGTACCGACCCACTGCAATTCCTGCCCCTTGTTCAATTTAAAGAAACTAAGATGTACAGCTATAGAAAAAATTTCCCCACATTGGAGGGGAGGCAATAGAGATCAAAAACTGGCTCAGAGGGAGACATACTGGATCCACAAATTACAGACACTTAATCCTAAGGGATTGAATGTCGATGTGGACTTAGTGTGCTTCCTGAATTAACAGTTATGAGGTATCCACCTGGTTGGAAAGGTATTTCTATAGAAATTAGAGAATAGATATCAAATAGACAAGAAGAATGAAAAATAATGAAAAATAATAATAAAAAAATAAATAAAAATAAAAAAATGAAAAAAAGTTTTTGAAGGAGATATGCAAGACATACACGTAAATAACATACACATATGTATATTTATATTTTTGTTCCATTTTAATGTTTAGGATTTCTAATAGACAATAATACAACAATTGATTAAAATAAGTATTCAAAGGAGAGAGGCATAATGCATACACAAAAGTAAATTAATATTTGGAAACATTTGTTCAGAAATGAAGACACTAACAATAGCAATTGTATATCAATAGTAATAAAAATAAAAATATTGAGAAAAATTAATATATGAATAGGAGATAAGAGGGTAATTGAAAAATAGATTATGGTTGTTAACTGTGTTCATTAAAGATATTCATCAGTATGCAATGTCCTGACTATATATAATGAAATATATATATATATATATATATATGTATATAGTGAAAATATGGCAAAATAGGGATATATTTAGTGAAAACCCTTTCAAAATGGGTGACTAACAATTAACATCAAGATCCAATATTAAAAATATAATTAGAGTTTTATAGAGGTTTATGGAAGGACAAGTGCAAACTGATGAATGAAATGAAGAAAAATGGTTGAAAAATATGCTGAAAATATGTAGTATTTGAAAGGAAAAAGAATGCAAATCAACATGTTGTCTCCTTCCATTTATTTTTTCTTCTAAATTGACGTTAACATCATGCATATCCATGATATTACCTCTGGCGACCACCAGAGGGCAACGATTCAAATTTGAGCTACTGAATCCAATGGAACGCACAGCCATTTTAACAAAGTCATAATGGAACGCACGGAAGTGCGCCGAACCGGAAGTGAAGACGGACAGGATATTTTGACCGCGAAAAAAGATTGAAGTATATGGAAACAGCTGAGACACCCTTCATACTACAAATAGGAAGCCCAATAGGAAGAGGATTCTGCACCAACGCCCACCACACCACCAATGAACTCCCAGCTTGAACATATTTAAGGGTTTGAGAGGGGAGGGGGAAATAGGCTTATTTGTACACTTGATGTTTTGACAGTGTATGTAAATTGTGTGTTTTAACTGAAATTTGATACTTGGTCCCTGAGGAAGTTTCCTAAGGGAGACGAAACGCGTAGGTCAGTAGTATCATTTTATGATTTGATTTTTATACTTTTAAAGCCAATAAATTTCCTTTTTTTACCAACCATTGGGAGTGTGTGGACTTCCTAAATTTGGAGTTGGCGTGGCAACCAGACAAAAGAAGGAACCCCCCAAACTACAGGGGAGGCAACCTGAGGGCTTGAAAAAATCCATCAACTTGTGAGTGCAACCTTGAAAGATAAAATGAATATTTTAATCTAACTGTATTACACTATGTTGTGTTGTATGCTTATGTTCTAGTGATACAAGCTGAATCCCTGGTCGATTTGTAGTTTGCAATAGTTGTATATGGTCACCAAGTTGGGAGGTGACTAGAGGGAAGCAAGTATCCGAAAAAAGCTAAGTTTTTACTGATATTTTCCACGGGTGAATAGGTGGAAGCTATACTTTGTATTGTATCCCTTCAGTTACTTACCTGAGGCAGCGATGATGTCACTTGTTGCTGCTTCCTCCTCCGCGCCACTCCTCCTTCTGACTGATCCCGCCCACCAGCCGAGGAAACCTAATGAGCATGCGCGGCAATGCCACGCATGCACCTTAGCGCTCCCCATAGGAAAGCATTGAAAAATATTTTCAATGCTTTCCTATGGGGAATTGAGCGATGCTGGAGGTCCTCACACAGCGTGAGGATGTCCAGCGACGCTCTAGCAAAGAAAATCTTTGCTATGAGTCAGGAAGTTCCCTCTAGTGGCTGTCTGGTAGTTTTTATAAAAAAAGAGTTCCCTCTAGTGGCTGTCTGGTAGTTTTTATAAAAAAAACTGCAATAATTACAGTTGCAGGGTTAAGAGTAGTGGGAGTTGGCACCCAGACCTCTCCAATGGGCAGAAGTGGTCTGGGTGCCTGGAGTGTCCCTTTAACTTACTCTTTGGTCATGAATTATATTGCATCTTGTAGAGACACTGCTTTGTCTGAGCTTTATCCTTATTATGATAAGCAAATAATGAAAATGCAGTTTTTTCAGTTGTAGTTTTTTTTTTATGTGCCAGCTGTATATTACGTATTTTAAATAAACTTTATGCTTATATTTCTTCAATGCATTTTGATTGAAATATGGCAAAGCTACAATATTATACACTGCTAATGACTGTGCAATGTGTATTTTAATAATGTATTAATAAACATGTTATCACTCAGTTCCAGCCATCCCCTTGTATGTTTCTTTTTACCCCACTTAACCTCTAATGTGTTTTTTAAACTTACTATAGTTAAATACCAACAACAATGAATAGATCTTTGAAAACGTACTTCTTCAGAAAGCATATCAATTAAGCTGTGAACAGCTTTCCCTCCCCGCACCCTGATTCCTCTCCTGCAACTGTCCTCAAAACAAAACACTAAGCCGTCAATGAATACTATCCTAGCAACCTACTTTTCTACCCTACCCTTATCTTGTGTGTTACTATACCCCACTCCCTCTAGCATGTAGGCTCATTGAGCAGGGCCCTGAATCCCTCTGTTCCTGTGTGTCAACGAATTGTACGGCGCTGCTTAATTTGTTGGCGCAAGATAAATAATAATAATAGAGAGTATCTATCTTGAAAAGTAGTAATACAATGAGTGCTATCCTAAAGAGACATTCCCTAAAGTGCCAAACTACAAGTGTATGAGGACAAAAGGTGTGCATCCATTTACCCTCATCTTCAAGCCACCATTACACCCTTGTGAGTCTTCAAACCCTACGTACCTGTTGTGTCCACCCTAACCTCAATAACCTGTTCTGTGTCTCTTTCAGCCCTCCTTAATGTTTGTGTATCTCCTAATCCACTTAATCTCCACCCCTTGTGAGACTCATAGCCCACCTTAATTCCTTAATGCATTTGGGATTGCATTTCTCTAAATGGGGTTCAGGTGTGCAGCTTGAGAAACACAATAATTCTGTAGTTCGGCAGGAATGGTTTGGTTGGGTGATACATTTCTTCCCGGGTGCACAAAAAATCGCTCCCAAAAATGTGAGAATAGAAAGAGGGAAAGAATGGTGTTAAAAAACAAAAAAAACGTAAAGGGAATATTGGTATTAACAGGAATATCTTCCAGGACTGTTGTCAGAGAGTGTTAATTCCCATTTTGGAAACTCAATGTATGCTTACCTTTCAGTCTTTTTACCCATTTATTTCTAATTTAGTATAAACATAAGTAATTTTGATATCTTGTTTTTGATATAGACAAGTTTTTCACACTGCTTTGTAGTATTGTTCTTGGAAATATACACAATGCGTTGCTTTCCTAGTAGTGTACCATGCTTTGAACCACACTGAAAGAGGTAATGGATTATTAAGGTCTTGTTCCCAATTTTTCATGTATTTTTTTTAATAATCTCTTCTTCAGAGATTATGACTTCTAACATTTTAGAAATTAGATTTTTGGGGGTATGTGATTCAATGAATCTATCCCATTTGTTGTTTTGAGTATAAGACATAGAAATTAGGAAATGTTTAATTCTAAAATAACTAAATATCTTGCTCGCCATGGGACATTAAACAGATGTCTTGTAATTTATTTAAATCAGGGTAACCCAACCCATCCAATCTCAATCTCCTTTTCAGTATGTTTCTTGCAACTCAAGGTTTTTTCGAGGTCCATACATAATAGAAATGTGCATTTGTTTTCGTATGAACACAAGTTCGTATGAAAATTTGTGTTTTTTCGAAAAAAATTTACCGAAACGTAAACGAAAGTCCTACATCAGAAAAAGAAACAAAATGAAAGGGCAAATGCAGAATGCATTGCCTTTTCATTTCAGTACTTTTGTTTATGGACACACTGCGCATACACAAAAAAAAAATGCACGGAGTTAGCCGGCAGCGCTACCAGCTCCCTCCTTGTAATAAACCATTCCAACCCCCACTGCATTAACCTATAGGGGTCACTATAACCCCCATATTAATAAAAGGTAGGTTAAATTCCCCTGAAGGCCCCTACTTGCGAGTAGGGGCATGTCGCCTAAACAGCAAGCAGCCAGTGGCTGTTAGCTGTCATTTAAAACTACTAGTGACTGGGCAGCTATTGGCACTGCTTATATCCACCCACATGCCCTACTCGCTGCTTACATGCCACCCACATGCCCTACCCGCGAGTAGTGGCATGTCGCCTAAACCAATTTAAAATTACTAGTGACTAAGCAGCTATTGCTGCCCAGTCACTAGTGCATTAAGGGGGGACCTGGCATAGCTTATATCCCCCCCCCCCCCCTGCATGCCACAAAGGGGCATGTTGCGTAAAGAAATTTAAAATTACTAGTGACTGGGTAGCTATTGCTGCCCAGTCACTAGTGCAATAAGGGGGGACCTGGCACAGGTTAAATCCTCCCCGCGAGTAGGGGCATGTCGCCTAAACATTTAAAACTGGATATAAATCAGTATCTTATATAGAAGTGATAGAGAGCTACGGTAAGAGTACGTGTAACCAATCGTTATAGCAAACTTACCATAGCTCTAACACTTCTATATAAGATACGGATTTATATAGAAGGGATAGAGGTTCAAATGACAGCGAGCAGCCATAGGCTGCTCCCTGTTTTGGAGACATGCCCCTACTACACGGGGGGATCTGGCACAGGTCCCCCCATTCCCCCATTGTGGGGAACCAAAAAATCTAAATTATTTACTTAATTAGGGTCCCTCGCCGCACATGGGTGGGGACCTGGGGGGACATTAGGTCCCCCCCATTATTTAGTTAATTAGGGTTCCCACCCGCTGCTCATGGGTGGGGACCTGGGGGGGGACAATAGGTCCCCCACATAATTTAATCAATTAGGGTCCCCACCCGGTGCTTATGGGTGGGGACCTGGTGGAGACACTAGGTCCACCGTTTATATCAATTGCCCCCACACAAAAAACATCTAAATTGGGGGACATAGTGCCCCCCCAATGCATTAGGTCCCACACATTATTTACTTAATTAGGGTCCCCCACCGCTCATGGGTGGGGACCTAGGGGGACATTAGGTCCCCCCCATTATTTAATTAATTAGGGTTCCCACCCGCCACTCATGGGTGGGGACCAGAGGGGGACATTAGGCCCCCCCCATTATTTAATTAATTAGGGTCCCCACCCACTGCTCATGGGTGGGTGCCTAGGGGAGTGAAATAGGTCCCCCACATAATTTAATTAATTAGGGTCCCCACCCACTGCTCATGGGTGGGGACCTAGGGGAGTGAAATAGGTCCCCCACATAATTTAATTAATTAGGGTCCCCACCTGCCACTTATGGGTGGGGACCTGGGGGGGACACTAGGTCCCCCATTTATATTAATTGCCCCCACCCACGGGTCCCCCCTATTTTAGTTATTTTGGTTCCCCACCATGTGCCAGATCCCCATTTATTACAGTAGCTGCCCAGTCATTAGTAGTTTTAAATGACAGCAAGCTGGCCGCTTGCTGTTTAAGAGACATGCCCCTACTTGCGGATGTTACCTCCCTTTTATTAATATGGGGGTCATAGTGACCCCTATAGGTTAATGTGTGGGGGGGGGTTGAAGGTTTTATAATAAGGAAGGAGGTTGTAGCGCTGCCAGCTCCCTCCTTGCTTTTTTTGTTTTGCGCATGCACAGTGCTGTTTTCGGCAAAATGGACAAAACAATTTTTTTTGCGAAATGTGTTCAAAAATGAATGGTTTGGGGACAAAATTCGGGATTGACAAATAAATTTTTTACTTAGTACGAAATCATTCGTACGAAACAAAAATTTCCCTGATGTCTAATACATAACTATAAAAAAATATTTCTAATCTTTTCAGTTAATATATACAGCGGTTCTCACAGGAATTGACCTGAAAAGGTAGTACATCTTCCACATTATGTAAGCTTTTAAGACATTAATACGCCCCATCCAGGATATTTCAAGATTTTTCCGAGTCAATTTTGTTTTTAAATCGTTGCTCAAGAGTTCAAAATTTTAAGATATTGTTTTTTTCTATGTTAGAATGTATTTTTATCCTCAGATGGTCAATAACATTACTAGACTTATCAATGTCAATCATTCCAAAGAGATCCACACAATAGGACTGTGGCAAGTGCATGGAGGTAGCTTGTGTCTTTAAAATATTTAGTTTATAATTGGAGAATTTACTAAATTTCTCTACACCTTTTAGTAATTTTGGAATCAAGGTTTTAGGATATGATAAAGTCAAAAAAATGTCATCAGCGTGTAAGTAATAACATGTTCTTTGTGACTGATGTAGGGAGGGAGAGAGGGGATTTACAGGGCAGTAGGGGTTTTGTGATGGTGCAGGGGAGGACTGTTAGTGAACAGAGAGGGGCGGCTGAGCAAGGGAGAGCATACCTGGTGTATCTGCCAGGCTGTTCTTCTTGTTCTCTCTCCCAGAGAGCACAGGAAGTGACTTCACTTCCTATCCCTTCTGCCCCACCTCATCCCCTCATACTGAGCAGCGCACAGAGGAGACATGGCAAGCAGAGCAGACTTGCTGCCAGGTCTCACTCAGAAGGAGGAATTCTTTTTTTGGCTGGAACTTGTCGCCCCAAATAAGTGCCGCCTGGGGCGGACTGCACCCTTCCCCTCCCTTCCCGTCCTTGCTACACCACTGTTTAGGGCTTAGCTCTAGAATGCTATCAGCAGCTCCCAGCAGGAAGATACAATGAGTGGTGTCCGTGGTGTCCAACAGACCAAGGGGAAGAAGTCAAACTGCAAAGTGATTTCTGTCTGGAGGTAGAATCAGAAGATCGAAGAAACCCAATATGCCCTTAGTGCGGTACAGAAAGTAGGGTTGTGTCACAAAATTTTCACTAATGGGCCAAGGGGATAACTCTTCAAACTGAGTCCAAGAGTGCAAAAAAGCATAAATCATTTAAAGCAACAAAAAAATGAACAGAAAGCAAGCGGAGCTGACTGAGTTTGCAGTTTGCAGAGGGACCGAGGAAGCGAGCAGAGCGGACTCTCCAGGCGGTGGCATTACTACTGAGACAGTAAGCAACTTGAGGTGAAGCTTTCGAGTAAATTATTTATATGTACCCAGGATTACATATTGTTTGCATGAGAATTTAGTTTGTTTGGCCCTTGCTAGCTTTTGAGTTTGACATGCTTGCCTTAAACCTTACCCCTAAACTACAGCTCCAGCATGCTCTCCTGCTGTGATTGGTGATTGGCAGCTGGCAAAGCCCAACACATATCACATTTGGCAGCTAGGCATGCAGGAAGACACTGTTAGGGTCTGTTTAGGTGCTTGGGGTCTCCCTCAGACTGGGGCAGCCTCAGAATCACCACATCTGATACTAATCACTCAGCTGCAAGATTTCAATGGATTTAAAAATCATATGTCAGTCTGGGACCACTAGACCTGCTCACACTAAAAAGGTAGGACTTTCCATAACATTCAGAACAGTGTTAACCCCTTCAGGACCGGCCTGTTTTTGCGATGTTTGTACGTTAAGGACCAGAGCAGTTTTAACACTTTTGTGGTGTTTGTGTTTAGCTGTAATTTTCCGCTCTCTCATTTACGGTTCCCATACAAGTTATATATTGTTTTTTTCAGGACAAAAGGGGCTTTCTTTACATACCATTATTTGTATTATGTCCAATATTGTATTTAAAAAAAATAATAAAATATGGTGAAAAATTTAAAAAAAATACATGTTTTTGGACTTTTACTTGAAAAATCTTTTACTTATCTACAAAAGCTAATGAAAAAAACAGCTAAATAGATTCAAAATTTTGTCCCGAGTTTAAAAACACCCAGTGTTTACATGCTTTATTGCTTTTTTTTGCAAGTTATAGGCCTATAAATACAAGTAGGAAATTGCTGTTTCAATATATATATATTTTAAATGTATCAATAGTGACCTTGTAACACCGTTATCTGTCATAAATCCCCGAAACACACCTAACATGTACATATTTTTTTTAAAGTAGACAACCCAGGGTATTCAAAATTGGGTATGTCCAGTTTTTTTTAGTAGCCACTTAGTCACAAACACTGGCCAAAGTTAGCATTTATATTTGTTTGTGTGTTAAAAATGCAAGAAACGCTAACTTTGGCCGGTGTTTGTGACTAAGTGGCTACTAAAAAAGGCTGAACATACCCCATTTGCAATACCTTGGGTTGTCTTCTTTTGCAAATGGTATGCCATCATGGGGCTAATTCTCATTCCTTGGCTACCATACGCTCTCAAAGGCAACCTAACCAATCCGACAAATTTCAATAAAAAAAAAAAGTAAAATCAAGCCTTATATTTGACCCTGTAACTTTCACAAACACTATAAAACCTCTACATGTGGGGTACTGTTATACTCAGGAGACTTCGCTGAACACAAATATTAGTGTATCAGAACAGTAAAATGTATCACAGCAATAATATCCTCAGTGAAAGTGCTGTTTGTGTGTGAAAAATGCAAAAAAATTCACTTTCACTGACAATATCATCGCTGTGATATGTTTTACTGTTTTGAAACACTAATATTTGTGTTCAGCGAAGTCTCCCGAGTAAAACAGTACCCCCATGTACAGGTTTTAGGGTGTCATAGAAAGTTACAGGGTTAAACACAGTGCTAGCAAATTAAATTATCTGGACTTTCGGCCTGGGTTGGCAGGCAGGTCCCTCAAATTGCAGTCATTAAAATTACTTAATTAGGTAAAAATATTACATAAATACACATGTAGAATTTTAATATATATACATATTTATATATTTGACGTCTACGTGTATATTTATGAAATTATTTATGTAATTATGTATATGGACATATGTATATTTCGTATTGTTTTTATTTATTTATTTATACACAGATATATATATCATTACATTCTAAGTATATTTTGATATAAATATATATATATATATATATATCAAAATACTGTTAGAATAAAATTGCATATATAAATATTTTTTTATAATTATTAAAAATTATTTTTATTTTTTGTTATTTATTTTTATTAACATATTATTTGTATTTTATAATAATATATATATACCATATATATAGCAATTATATATATATTGTATATATTCGTGTGTAATTTAAATATAAGTGTATTTTTATATTAATATACGTATATATAAATATAAAAATACACTTAATATGACATTATATATATATATGATACATATACATATATTATATATAGATATAATACATGTATATATATCATATATATATACACATATTATTTATTTATTTTTACACTGATTTTACACTGGTTTTTTTTTTACTTTATTTTTTGGATTTTTTACTTGCCGGGAGACTGCCTGTCAGCACAGACAGTCCCCCTGCAGGCAGATACAAAGACCCCTATTGCGGTCATGTGATCGAGTGATCACATGGCCGTGGGGTCCTGATCTGCCGAGGGGGGACTGCCCGGGCAGACAGGCAGTCCCCCTGGACCGGGTGGAGCACTGATCGCCGCCGTGGGATCAGGTAAGTAGCCCCAGACCGTTATGACGGTTCAGGACCGTCAGCGGTCCAAACGCACGTTTTACCGCTGACGGTCCTGAACCGTCAGCGGTCCTGAAGGGGTTAAAGCCCACTATTGTTATGAAACTTCCTAACATTTTTAAGAGATTAAAGAAGGCAATGGGATGCTATTGGTAACAAGGATCCCTATAGATATATTAACTTTTTCTCAATCATCGGAAAATGTCAAGTAACGAAACAGTATGAAGCAATGAATTAAGTTAACTATTGTTTTAGCAAAGTGGTTAAGTTGGGAAAATAATCTTTCAATTCAGTATTTTAAACAATTTAACCAATATACTATATAATAAAATAGGATTAGCCAAATATATATCTTGCTTTAAATAATACGTTAAAAGTACTGTGGGATATAAGATTAACTAAGAGGATTATAATTTCAATGCAAGTTACAGTGTATTTTTAAAATGCTACCACTAGATGGCAGCTTTGTCTAAAATAAAAACTATAGTGTATAGCAAAAAGTACTTACATTTCACTTATAATTTTACTTAATAAAATGTATATGAATTTAATTTTAATGTTGTTAGAAAGGTCTTTTGAATTTCTGTTTTATTATCTACACATATCAAAACTTAAAGCGCATTAAACAAGTCACATGTGACAGAAAATGTGCCCTTTAATTTTGGAATGAATTGAATGGATTATTTATATATGACTTGCAAGCAGTATTTTAATGTTTTGCATAGATATAATTGTCAGAGGAACTACATAAATCACAAACAGGGGAGCTGGGGTTCTGAAGCTGTGAACATCAGCAGATTCCATTTTGTTACATCACTAATATGAAGCTGGTATTGGTCTTGGGATATAGTTCCAGTTTTCCAGCTGACTAAAGAATATTCAGTTGAATTAAGTTGTCAAAAGTTTTTCCAAGCCAAAATGTGTATTATTAGCTGAAAGACTATGGGTAAAATATAGCAAGTTATGTTGACTAAATTGGCATTCTTCTACTGACTTGAAGTTGAGGAACTGAACTTTAGTAAATAGCTCTCTTTCGGTGGTCCAATCAGGTGTGAATCATCTGCAGAATCTAGGTTTTGTCCAAGAAAGCAGGTGCCTTCGACATATTAGTTTGGCAGGTAATTAACTCTTGCAGATTTCCAGTTTGATCTGATATTTAATGCTATGCTAGATATGTCAGATAGATACCCCAAGACTATTGTCTTTGGTCTATAAACCATGTAAAACAAGTTCACAATCTCTTCTTATGGAGGTCATCATATTTTCCCCTTTTTAATCTGCTTGTAACAATGGACACATGGGCAACAATGAGCCAACTGGGAGTGTTATTAATCAACTGAAATGACGACTCTTTTCCACCCAAATTAGTTGTTTATATTAATTCAGTTTACTAGTATATAAGTGAAACAAAAGAGAACCTATTGTGGTAAGTTGGATTTACAGTACACTATTATATATCAGCCAGCATCTACTGTCTCATTGCTTTTCAGCATTAAAAAAATTATATCACAAGACACGTAAAAAGGAAATATAACAACCTGGGTAAATGTAGACTAATCCACTGATATAAAATGGAATCTGGCATCCTTATTACAGGACCCAGAGAGTATGGAGCAGATCTGTGCCGAGATCCTTGAGTTCTTCACCACTAACGACAGCCCTGAATTGAGGGAGAGTATCATATGGGCGGCCCACAAGACGGTAGTAAGGGGATTTATCATTCGATTAGTGACCAGATAGAAAAAAAAAAGAGTCCCAAACGCTAGAACGACTCCTGACTGAACACCGACTGATATAGCCTCTGTCTTTACTAACGTTTATAAATCGCTTTACAATCACTCCCCGAATCTGAGAATCGGAGGGAACGAGAGGAGGACCAAATGCGAAGATTCTTGAATGACTTAAGACTGCCCAAATTATCACAAGAGGCGATAGCCGTACTAGCTTCCGAAATCTCAGGTGAGGAGATAGACCAGGCCATTACCGCACTGAACGGGAATAAGGGAATAAGGACCTGATGGGTTCGATGGGAGTTACTATAAAACCTTCCAAGAGGAGTTCATACCTCATCTGTTAAAGTTATTTAACAAACTTAGAGAGGGGGGCACACCGGACCACGACATGTCCTTAGCTACCATTGTATTACTACCAAAACCAGACAAAGACCCATTTTTGCCTGAAAACTACTGACCTATATCACTCATCAACCACGATATGAAGATCCTTGAAAAGATTCAGGCAGATAGACTTAACTCATTTTTGTCAGCCCTGATTGATGCCAATCAAGTGGGCTTTATACCAGGCAGGCAGTTGTACGAAAATACTCGTAGAAACATAGATCTTATATGGAGACAGGTGACCGCACAATCGCCTACCTTGGTCGTTTCTATTGATGCTGAAAAGGCCTTTGATAGGGTCAAGTGGCACACTTAGGGTTCCCGGATGAATACATTACACTAATTAAGCCCATGTAGAATGAGCGCAGTATGAGCGCAAGTGCAAATCTCGGGGCCCCTTCCGCCCTTTCCGACTTTATAATGGCACTAGATAGGGATGCCCACTGTTCCCCCTACTATTTGTAATCTCATTAGAACCCCTTCTACAGACGTTATGACAACATCCAAATGTGCATGGAGTAAAGCTGGGAGGTATGGAATTTCTGGTGTTGGCATGTGAGGAGGATGTGCTCTTGACACTCATGAGCCCTGCGGAATCAATGGCCACTTTACGGGTGGTCCTACACGATTACGGGGAAATTTCGGGATACAAGGCAAATTTGTCTAATTCTAGTGCTCTACTGGTGGGAGTGGCGATGGCGAACAAGGCACTGGTGAGAGCTACATATAACATATGCATTGAACAAAGCTCTCTCAAATACTTTAACAGCGGACCCGGAGATATTAAATAACCATAACTACATACCCTTAATGAAAAAACACTGACAAAAGACATGGAAAAGTGGATTGACAGACCCATATTGTGGATAGGAAGGATTCATTCTGTAAAAATGAACGTCCTACCACCAATTCTCTTCATGTTTCAGGCGCTACCTATCTACCTCACAAAGGCACACCTACTACCCTTACAACAAGTGATAGGAACGTTTATATGGCAAAATAAATGACACAGAATATCCAGACAGCTTTTATATAGGCCGAATACGTGGGGTGGGCTGGGCCTCCCTAGTTTATATTTCTATTATTTAGCAGCTCAATTAACAAAAGTAGTGATTTGGCACTATCCTCCAGATGACAGGAAATGGGTGGAGATAGAGTCACTCATGGTGAGAGCAGACTTACCTCAATTCATCATGTGGGTTCCCAAGGAACACAGACCACTGCTATGAGTTACTTGTCAAGCAATTCTCAACTCTTTGAGAATCTGGGACTCTTCACAGCAAAAGTGCAAGTTGGCATCCTCACCTTCCCCCCTTATACCTTACCTCCGGAACAGAGCATTTCTTCCGGGCATGGCCGCTAGGGACTTCTGAGATCTTTAGCAAACAGGCCTTCAGAAAATGTCACTTATTCCAGGGAGCCGAGGTCATTACTTTTGATGACCTCAAACAATGGAGGCATTACGCTTTCAAATGAAAAACTTTGCGAAACAACCCCATATCAAAGTTGCAGCGCATCAACCAATGAAATTCTTTGAATGTATCTGCATGTCCGAAATTATGCCTAAAGGATTGATAATGCTGCTGTATGCCCACCTCTGCTCAGAGACTGGGGAATGGGGTAGATTGACATATGCTGACCAGTGGGAACAGGGTCTAGGCAAGAAACCCTTGAATGGCAGGAGATATGGGAAGCTAGCAATACCACTTCAATGTGCGTTACCATCCAGGAACAATCCTTTAAAATGATGTTCCGATGGTACACAACTCCAGTAAAGAAATCCACAACTGACATTTGCTGGAGTGGATGCAGATTGAAGGGGACATACTTGCATATGTTGTGGGAGTGCCCACTCATGGTACGATTCTGGAACTTGGTGAGGAGCCTGCTGAGGCAGGTATTCTCCAGGGCCCTGGAGCTAGACCCTTGGGTGTATCTGTTAAATAGATCCATAGACGGATGGACCAGAAGCGAACAGAAACGTATCCATAAAATCACCCTAGCTGCATCCTCTTGGTTGAAACAGGGGAGCCCAAACCTCGTGGAAGTGATAACTAGAATCAAAGAGATTCACCTGATGGATGATCTAATGGCTAGAGTGAGGGAAGCCACTAAAACATTCCAAAAAGTTTGGGAACCATGGGAGAACAGTACTTTGGGAACTCAGTGAGGATGGTATGGCTGTGCTACTAGATCATGCTTGAGGCTCTCATGTACTTCTGAGGCCGACCCCTGCTCCTGCCCCTCCTTTGGTTTTCTCCCCCTCGCTCCCCCCTTCATCCACCATATATACCTTACAAGGCAGATCAAGATATACAGGCCGCCCCCCTCCCCCCCCCCCCCCCATTACTACTTATTTTCTACTTTCTCTTTCTCTCTCACTACATCCCTTTCTCTTAAGGGACTCTTTCATGTAGTGGAATCTTATAAATGGTCCCTTCCCTTTTAACTCAGGAATAACTTTGCATACCTGAAAATATGTGGAACATATGCTGTCCCATTACTGTTGAACCTTTTCACATGTCATACAATAATAAAGAATTAAAAAAAAGAATGGTATGTGGAAAATCATAGATAATACATAGAGTAATCCAGTAATACAAAATACCCCAGTGAGTATAATGTAAAAAATTGCAAACAATTGAGAAAATCAGGCCACATCACCCTTCCAAAGGGTACTGGACTGCAGGTCTTCTATGTGGACCTACAGTCCAGTACCCTTGGAATATATTCCACATAGAAAACCTACAGTCCAGTACACTTGAAAGGATGATGAGCCTGATTTTCTTGTTTGTTTGTGAGTTTTTTACTTTATACTCACTGGGGTGTTTTATATTACTGTATTATGCTATGTACTATTTATGGGTTTTTTTCAGATAACATTATTTATCAGTGGATTCGTGTACATTTACCCAGGTTGTTATATTTACTTTTTACGTGTCTTGGGATTATCTCCCACATTTGTTTACTTTCTGCATTTGTTGGGTGTCGTTATGAGGTATACCTGGGATATCACTTTTTCACAAGTTATTTATTCAGGTTTTTTACTCATCAGTGTTTATAATCTATATTTTTCTTTAAAAAAAAGATATGTTAAATAAATGAAACTATTTAATGCTGTCTAGTTTATAATTGACATAATTTTAAATCTTATTCTTGCTATTTTTTTTAAGGTGAAAACCAGCCTGTTTGCCTCTGTTTTTTTATCCAGTTGCAGCTCATCTACTATGTGACTTTTTAAGGCAGGTGTACTTCCCTGTCAAATTCCTGCTACATAGATTTTCTTATTCCAGACTCTTTTTTGTTCCAGTGTCTGTGTTGTTCCACTTCCAGTATTGTTACAAGACTTGGTCCATTTTTAGTGCTTAACGTTTTCCAATATTAACCTTTTCTACATTTTATTTTATAGTTACCTGCATATGTTCCTCTTTATTCTGTTTATTATACAGATGACTATTTATTTGTAATACCTCGGCTTACCTGTTTTGTCAAGCCATGGGCTTCATCAGAAACTTCAGCTAAGAATTAGTAGCCGATTATTTGTGGGCTCTTTGAACTCTCACTGATCAATTTTCTGCCATTTAGGAGTTAAATCACTTTTGTTTTTGTCTTTGCAGCTCTAATCACACATCCCTTGACTGTGACTCACATGAAAAATTGCTTACTTTTCAATCAGATGTTAACTTGCTTTAATAGTTTTCATTTTCTGCTCTGTAAATTTAAATTTAATCACGCACAGGACACTCCATCATCTAGAAGGCTATTCTAAATTGAACAGAATATATAATTGAATATGTTTAAACATTAGATCTCTTTTTACAGGAAGTGTTTAGTAAGGCTGTGTAAGTCACATGTAGGGAGGTGTGACTAGGGCTGCATAAACAAAGTGATTTAAAGGAACACTATAGTCACCTAAATTACTTTAGCTAAATAAAGCAGTTTTAGTGTATAGATCATTCCCCTGCAATTTCACTGCTCAATTCAGTCATTTAGGAGTTAAATCACTTTGTTTCTGTTTATGCAGCCCTAGCCACACCTCCCCTGGCTATGATTGACAGAGCCTGCATGAAAAGTGGTTTCACTTTCAAACAGATGTAATTTACCTTAAATAATTGTATCTCAATCTCTAAATTGAACTTTAATCACATACAGGAGGATTTTGCTGGGTCTAGCAAGCAATTAACATAGCAGGGGATAAGAAAATCTTAATTAAACAGAACTTGCAATAAAGAAAGCCTAAATAGGGCTCTCTTTACAGGAAGTGTTTATGGAAGGCTGTGCAAGTCACATGCAGGGAGGTGTGACTAGGGTTCATAAAAAAAGGGATTTAACTCCTAAATGGCAGAGGATTGAGTGAGGCCGCAGGGGCATGATCTACACACCAAAACTGATTCATTAAGCTAAAGTTGTTCAGGTGACAATAGTGTCCCTTTAACTACTGAGCATTAAGACTGCAGTGGAATGAACTGTGCACTAAAACCACTTAATTAAGCTAAAGTTCTTTTGGTGCCCATAGTCACCCTTTAAATTAATGTGATTTTCTCAAATGTATTCAAAGCATTTTATGTGTTATATTTGAAGTATTTTTTGATTACTTAAATGACTTCATAATGAATCTATTATCATTGCCTTCTGTGTTAACTTTATACCTTTGTTTTTCTTAGTTGCAGTCTCATTCAGCAATTGGAAGAGCAAAACCCAATACTGTTAGAAAAAAACTGTCTATATGTACAGAAAGTCAAATCTATAGCCATGGGTTCAAACATAAAGAAATCTCTATGTTATAGGAAGGGCTGGATTAACATATTGGCTGATGGAGCTGCAGCTCCAGATCCATGCTCATGAAATAGGCCCATTGATTTAAAAAAATATTCTCTTGCTCAAGTATGGAAACTTAAGAGGGATGTAGAGGAGCGACACTTGTGTGGACTGGCTGACAATGAAATAATTTAATGTAAAGCTTTCTTTACTCACTATGCAAATACTCTTACTGCTTCAGTCTCTCTAACACTGTGGCATGTTCCCTTTCTTCTACACACACTACATACACTCTGCTTGCTAGTAAGAAGGTAAGGAGAGGAGTGGACAAGTGACTGTAAGTGGACAGTCCTCAGAAAGCATGGCGTGAGCGCATAATTAGATGCATTTATGCCAAGCTCAGGGCACAGTATGTATAACAAGCTCTTAGTTGGACAGCATGCATGATTGGCAGACAGGCAGCTTGAAATGCATTCACGCCAGGCTGGTCTTCCAATTCTTCTGGCAGACATGCCACCTTTTTTGGGCATGTTCGCTCTTTGGCCGGAGCTGATTATGTGATTTGCATCAGTGGCTCATACTTTTACCCAACCCACCGACCTCCTGCTTCATTGAACACTGCTGTTATTGGGGTTTGGGTTTACTTGAGAGATGAAAGCAAGAGATTAGCATAGGGTATGTGTTTTCTGATAGCTATATCCTGTGAGTTTTCTTCTAGAACTGTGGTTCCCAACCCAGTCCTCAAGTACCCCGTAACAGTGCAGGATTTAGGGATCCCTCTTGTGTTACCCTGTTGTATATCAGGTGTTTTTGGAAACAAAATCACTTTAGACACAACAGGGTAATCCTTAAATCCCGGACTGGTAGGGGTTACTTGAGGACTGGGTTGGGAACTACTGTTCTAGAACCAACTTCAGATACATGACACGTGGAAGGTATGACTGTTTTAGTGTTTTCTGTCAATTATATTCTGTAATTAGGCCCATCATAATTGTCAGCACAAGGCCCAATGGGTTTTAAATCTGGCCCTGATCATAGGACATGTTTATTGTTCTCTATGTACATAGTTTACATCTTGAGAAATAAAAAAAATGTATGTCGACGAATAAAAGCAATCAATAGTATACTCCTGATGTTAATACAAAAATGTATTTTGAAGTTTGTCTGTAATTTATTGCATGTTAACTATTAATTAAATCTTATTTCACAAATGCAATACGTTATGAGTTAGGATGGATCTACAAACAATAATATTGAATCATCAATCAATCATGAATTAAGTTAAGAAATGATTTTGCATACTGTATAACATTCCACTAAAATAATAGGAGGAGAAATGCCTTGAAATGTTATGCTTCTGGTCTATCTTTAGACAGTGAATCACTTGATAAATCAGAGTTAATCATGTGTTAAAGAAACAGACAAAGCACCATAACCACTGCAATGCTTTCTAGTGGTTATGGTTCAAAGAGTGCCTTCATCCATATTGTAAGTTGCAAAACCAATTTATAACACTATGATGCACTGCTCTCTGACTCCAATACACCTACAGGAGAGCCAAAAGCTCTCTGTTTGAGTTATTACTGGTGGTTCAAGGCTTAACTCACTGTCTGAGAGTAATCAGCTGATTGTATCAGCCAATGAGCTAGCTCTCCACTGCATGACTTAGCTCAGGAGAGCCAATGGAAGTTTAAATCCCTTTTTCTGCCGCAGTTGCAGTGTGGGGCAGCACCTTTCAACCCCAGTGAAACTATTTTAAAAGGACGCTTAAGACACCATGACCACTACAGCATGCTGTTATGGTTTATAGTGCTTGTACAATTCCTTTAAAGTGAATATGAACACATTTGGGTCTATTGGCTTTTGTCTCTATGGAGTATAAACACCCTTTTTCGGTGCATACTCGGTCTGTGGATTGGCGGTGTCTTGTGCCTTGTCGTTGGGAGCTTCATTGATTGATATCCTTAGATCGGCCGATTGGTCCTTGGAACATGCTTTCTGACAATTTTATTTCCATCTGGTTTCCCAGGCATGTTTTGCGTTTCTGGGGGAGCATTAAAATTGCAAAATATAAAGCCTCCTGCCTGCCTCTGTGTTTTTTTTTCCTTTTCACAACTTGCTTGTATATCATGAATATTGTTTTTTACATGTATTGTTTATGCTGGTTATATTGTTATTCTACTTTATATGTTTCGAATATTAAACATTATGCTATGCATTTCAATGTACATTAAGCATTTAGTGTTTATCTAGTTAACATGATAACGTTAAGATGTGGAAAATGTGTTGTATTTCCCGCCATTCACGAGCTTCACCTTTTCTTTTACTTTAGTGTAAATGTGAAAGGATTTGACGAAGATGTTCCTGAGTATTTCTGGATCAAGTTATATGTTCGTGTTTTGGTATTGTTAATAAGGACAAGAACTGTTTGAAAAAAAATTAAGTTAGAATTTATCGCTTCAAAGAAAGAGGAAGTGGGTTCTGCCTGTTATATGTTTTCTGATTCTTGATTGGTTGATATATTTTAATATTGTTTATTGCTATTTGGAAGTGTAGTAAAGAAGATGCAATAGATATACATATATCTAAGGGTTCCTACTTTGCTAAGAGAAGATACCAAAATGTTGCTCTGTGAGAGCTCAAACAAGCATCTTCATAGTTCACAGCACGAGGAAGGAATCAAACTACAAGTAAGTACAACATTTAAGCTATACATCCACTGGAAAATGTGCTTGTATATTGCAATACTAACCTAAGGCTGACTTTGTCCTTCATATATTTAAATATATTAAATATGAGAATTTAATTCTTGGAGAACTGATATTTTAAACTCTGGCAATCATGTATATTAAAAGTGATTTAGAAAATGTTCCAAAAAAAAACAAATATCATACAGGATTGCTATTCCAAGGTTTGAACACAGTTGGGGGTGTCATGGATATTTAAATTAACATTGCCGAAGGTGAGAGAGAGAATGTCAGAAAGAGGAAATAAGGAAGTTAATTAAAAAAGGTTTTTTTTAAAGGGAAACTCCACTGCCCAAAAATAAAAAAAATATGAAAATCATAGTTTACTAGATATACCTCCAACGAAAACATGCATGCATTTAACTATAGATTTTATCATTGGGAATATATCTAAAAATAGGTTGCGAAAGCTCCAGATTTATTTTCTGGAGCCTTTAAATGCATTCCCCTTCTTGCCCCACCAGACTTTCTGTGTCTGTCCAATCACAGACTTCCCAATGCAAGTTAATAAGAGGTCTTTGCAATTCAGTGCTCGGAGCAACTGAAATATTAAAAAAAAAAAAAGAGGAAACACTCTTCACACATTAAGCACTTCAGCAAACTGGAGTTTCTCTTTAACCACTTAAGGACCAAACTTCTGGAATAAAAGGGAATCATGACATGTCACACATGTCATGTGTCCTTAAGGGGTTAAAGGAACACATATCTGTATTGCTAATGCTACAACCCTGATGTCCCTTGTCAATTAGGTCCCCCTTTCGTATACAAGAAAAATAAATAAATACATTACTCACATTTTCTCCAGGGCCGAGTTTCGGCACTGCCATGACCTCCTACTCGGGTTCTCAAGGATGACAGGCCGATCTAATGCTCCGCATAGAGCATAAAATTCTGCCATAGGGAATCATTGAATACTAGGATTCACTATGGCCAACTGTGATGGCACTGTTCATGCGCATGCACACATGACATCACATTATGTTACAATACGACAACCGGAAAGTACGATTCACGGCTTTCAGGTGTGACTTGACTCGCTCCTAGCACTCTAATTCATGTACCAAAGCTTTTGGGGAGGTAGGTGAGAGGAGCAGAACTGCAAGCACTATAAAGACTTCAATAACATGAAGTTATTAAAGTCCCTACATTGTCCCTTTAAGGAAAAAATAAGGCAGTCTGGGGTATGGTACACAACTGCAACATACAAAAAGAGAATTAAATACCTGGAAAGCATAGATTTCCCAGGGGGATATCTAAGGGTGAAGAGTGAGGGAGGTAGGTGCAGCATGGGAAAAGTAAGATGTTATGATGTTTGTTGATTTTCATGTACATTTCCAAAAACCTCTCAATTTGGACTGATCCCAGACTTTCAATTCCACATTCTGATAACTTACTGGATAAACTTTGACATTCATGGATAACAATTGAAGGAAGGAAATCAATTTCTCAGAAAAGAGAATTGTTAAAAGCAATAATGATTCTTTTTACAGTTAGCATATGTCATCTTATTGCAGATTTACACTCATACATCTATATAATAATCTACTGCATGGCATTAGTGCTATAGCCAGAAAAGAGGGGGGAAACTCGGAGACATATTTTTTATGTTGTGCAGAGAGAATTTTATATTTCTCTTGTTTTTAAGTGTGTTTCACAGAAAATGCACAATATAGCTACTTTAATTGTAATTAAAACAACTGTATAAGAAAACAATATGGGGGAAAAAAAATCTTAACAGTACTCATCAGATTTGCATCAGATCTTTGACAGTAACGGACCAGAGCTGGATGAGTGGCACGACCAGCATATCTGGTTACCTTGCACAGTCAAAGTACCATATTGGAATATGATCCATTATAAGATTATTGAGATCCAGTCAGACTTGCCCTTCCAGCCTTTACCCATGCTTCTGCGCAATACTGCGATGCTTCTGCAGACACAAGAAATCCCTAACAAAGAACCTACTGATGGCAGCAAAGTCCTTTATCAAGATTTTGTAGCACCCACTCTCCGGCAATGGATGGCAAGGGTTGAGGAATTTTACGTGATAGAATCCATGGTTGCCACATTTAAGTAAACCTCTGAGAGGTGCTTCCCAATATATTGTATAAAAGCCAGTGTGGCACCAATAAAGCTTCAGTCTTGTTATACCCTTCATCAAGTTTCGGCTGATGTTTGGGTACCTGTTCACTGCATTGGGAGAATCTGCTGGGAAAGTTGTAGCTGATCGGGAGAAAGAGACAAACGGACACCCGAACTGCGAGCTATAATCACTCATGCTCATAGCAGTTCGGGTGGAAACAAACAAACCGATAGCTACCACATCTCTTTTTCTGATAATGTGTCCCATCTTGAAATATAAAATTTTGTTTTCTATGGAATGGATCTACTGTCCACCAGTGTTAATTTTGTCAACTAACAATTTTAGTAAAATTTTAGACGACTAACATTTTTGATATTTAGTCGACTAAAGCTAAAACAATTCAGATGACTAAAATACAACTAAAGCTAAAATGGCTTTTTAGTCAAAAGACTATGACTAAAACTCCATTGAAATTTGCTGCCAAAATTAACACTACACAGAGGGGCCCTTGAAGGAGCAAAAAAGAATGACCAGGGCTTGGGATAGAGCCATCTAGAATGGCTGGTAGGACACAAAGAGACACAGAGGGGCCGCAGAAAGGGGCAAAACAGACATATAAGGGCTTTAACTAAACCCATTAGATATTAGTTGTGTCAATTAAAATCTACTGGAGATTTAGTTTACTAAAACTAGACTAAAACTAAAATAAGTCCTATAACTGAAACTGAAACACGACTAAGACTAAAACTAAAATGGCTTTTTAGTCAAAAGACTATGACTAAAACTAAATTGTAATTCACCACCAAAATTAACACTGCTGTTCGCTGACAGCATTTTATGTTAAAGGAACACTATAGCGTTAGGAATAAAAATATGTATTCCTAACGCTATAGAGCCCTAGTTACCGTTCAGTTGACTAGGGCCCCGTTCCGTGGAGAAAAAAATGGTTAATTAATAATTTATTTGCTTACCTTAATCCAGCGCCAAGCCCCCTCGATACTGGTGACCTCTCCTCCTCCATTGACGTCAGCTTCCGAGTGGAGTCAAATGCGCAAACCCGCCCATAGGAAAATGAGGCCGCATTCAAAACTCCCCATTACTCAATGCTTTCCTATGGGGATCTTTTTTTGACGCTGGGCTCCGTGAGGACGTCCAGTGTCAAATAAGTTCGATTTACTCCGTGTAAATCGCGGAAGCGGCCTCTAGTGGCTGTCAGGTAGACAGCCACTAGAGGCTGGATTAACCCTCAGTGTAAAAACATAGCAGTATCTCTGAAACTGCTATGTTTTCAGCTGCAGGGTTAAAACTAGGGGGACCTGGCACCCAGACCACTTCATTGAGCTGAAGTGGTCTGGGTCTTGTCCTTTAAGGTGAATCCCCAGTTTCCATTATTTCCGGTTCAATAATTGATAATAAAAAAACACAAAATAAAGAGAAAAAAAGCAATTTTATGTTGTATTTATAGAATGCCTGATGAGTAAAAAAAAAGGTTAAAGAAACAATAAAAATGTAAAAAAAATTCTAGCATAATGTATTCACATAATTATTCACTAGCATGAGAATTTAACGGGAATTCAAATTAATTAAAATTTTGAGGTAAAAATAGCCAAACTGGAAAATAAAATCGGTTATGCTTTCAGTTCAGCTACTTTGGCCTAAATTTTGAAATACAATTTGAAATTGATTTAAATGCTCACTTTAGTAAATAGCCCTGTTATGTTAACTATATTTAGTATCTGGCTTGCCTTACTGGCGTGGTCCCTACAATGGAAACTGCAGTACTGCAGATTTTTCTCAATGGATTTTCTCAAAGACTGTGAGTGTCATATTTAGATATATTTGTTATATTTACTGCTTGAAATATAAATTATTATAAAACAGATACTATGCTGAAGTTATGAAGGACTTGAACTTGGAGTTTACCTAAAAAAAAAATCAAACTGGAGGAAGTCAGTTATGTATTCAGCACAGATATTTGGACACAAAATGACCAATTCCCTTGTGAATCCCTGACACCTAATAGTTTTGTAAATAACCCTGACAGCATTGATGCATGTGTTTTTACATATGCTTATTTAAAATCACCCAGAACTCCCCAAACTTCCCTTCCAAGTCATGAGCTGCTACTGCTTTAGCTAAAGAGCGTGAGGAAATATTTTTAAAAGTTCATATACAGAATGCAAGGCAGGTGTCTTGATTGCTAGATGCCTACCCTGTCTTCTAGTAAATCTGGCCCTAATATCAAATTAATTTCAGGGATGCCTTTAGGTACTGAATTAACCCCTTAAGGACACATGACATGTCTGACACGTCATGATTCCATTTTATTCCAGAAGTTTGGTCCTTAAGGGGTTAAACAACAAGCCATAAAGAGGTATAATTTCCCTTTTCAGTCTCCACTTTATTCTACAAACTAAAATGTATTCAATTCAATAGGGAATATCAATCCCCTGCACATTATACTTTTTTTTTTTACACAGTTCCAGATTTATTTAATGTCTAAGGAATTGAATATTGATATTTTTATTTTATTTTAAGATGAGGACTTAAGGGCATTGTTTGACTACGGAGGGAGTATATGTGTAGTTAAAACAGCATAACTGAAGTTATTATAAAGAATGGCTTCAATAGGGGTACATAGCCTTGGAATGTCTTGGGATGTATGTTGAACTGAAGCAATACCAGTGCAAAATTGAGCAGCACAACTGTGACATTTGGTAACTTATCAATATGACCTGCAATTTGAACTCTCATTACACAGAGCCAATAACTGTACTCTGAGGAATAGCTCCATGCTATATGTCAAAGAACCAGGGTAATAGAAAAAATTCATAGATATGTAGTCACAATAAAGATAAACCCAGCATACGTGGAAAGTAGATGATACTTATACTGTGTTATAAAGAACACAAATGTGGAAAGTATTTATGGTGTGTTATATTGTCATAAAATTGTCCTAAAATACTGAGAGAGGCTTCAGGAGTTTAACAAGGAAGGCTGAACTTGATGAACGCAAGTCTCTTTTCAGCTATGTAACTATGTAACCAGGATCTCTTTATTCCGTGTGTCTCCGCTCCACCACTGAACTATATCCGATGACCTATTTCCTGTTCCGGGTTACATGACCAGATATAACGTGAACCAACACATTAACTATTTAAGGTAGAACATTGCAGTTAAACAATTAACATTAGAGATGTCACAAGCAAAATGACATGTCATTACATATGGGACCTGTGTAGACAAACAATGGTTACATTTGCCGACTTGTGGTTGGTTTGCTTAGTACTTACGGAGGAAAATAACTTTTTAAACATTACCAGTAATCTTCATCAGAATATTTGCTAACCACTTTATTGTTATCATGTTAAAAGGAACAAAACAAATATGTTGTTACCTATATCATTGGATAAAGCCTCCCTGTAGTATACCCCTATAATTTCAGAAGGACTCAGATTTTAATTTGATTACTAGAGCTTTGAGAGTAAGTCAACAAGTTCTTGTGACAATGCAAAGGACTATATTTACTGAGGGAGGGAAACCCTTAATATTGATGAATACAGTTTTATCATAAATTTATAAAGAATACATAAGATAAAATATCTGCCAATTTACATTTGGAGGTGAGCAGAGGATTATCGAACAACAAGCATCATGGAGACTCAACACAGAAGGTGACCAGTAGAGCTTTAATAGGAAGTGCATAAGTCCACATTTGACTATTCATTTAACTACTTT
This sequence comes from Pelobates fuscus, assembly GCF_036172605.1. Classification (NCBI taxonomy): domain Eukaryota; kingdom Metazoa; phylum Chordata; class Amphibia; order Anura; family Pelobatidae; genus Pelobates; species Pelobates fuscus. The sequence continues at coordinate 352,739,789 of NC_086317.1, read as the reverse complement.
TTTAAATAGAGATCGATTACTGATATTGATGAAAATAGTTCATATTGCATCACTGATTTTGAAGCTATTGATAGCCAAGTACTCCCTTAGGAACCCACCTAACTTAGCAAATTAGAAATCTACAAAATGGTAAAATACATAATGTACAGCTGTCCCTAAGCTGTGCTCCGGTGATGTTCATGTAATTAAACCACCTTTACATACTATATCATCTACAAGCTAATATTGTGATTGCTATTACATTCACAATAAATGAATGTACATTTGTCAAACATCTAATCACATTTTGCACTTTTGGCACACACATAATAGATTGGAAATATCTAGGAAACGTCAGGCCATTTTAGCTTTTAAAGTATTCTTCTTTTATTAAAAAACTGCAGTACTGGAGATAACAGAACATTGCTGAATGTTATTAGTTTCTTTTAATCTTTTCTGACTTCTAGCACATTTCCCTTTATAATTTTTATTTAATTTCTTTCCAAAGTACTAATCCATGAAGAGTAGTAATATACTTTTATATAGAGAAATCTTAATCATCATTATAATTTCCATAGAATTTATTAACATTTAACATCAGGATTTTAAAATAATTGTGCAAAATCTGAATAAATAATCATTGACAATATCGCACATATACGCACATACACGCAGACATACGTGCATATACACATATTTTACATTTTTCATTATCTAACTTTCAAGAAAATCGGTACCCTAAATATACTTGTTTAGTCTGTCATTGCATTAACACTAGGGGGAGTTTTAACTACATGTTTTCATTACCATGGGTATGTGATAACCTATAATTGTATGACTCTGAAAAAGGCTTCTGATTGCATTAGAGCAGGGGTGTATTTTGATCTCCACTAAAATTGCTATAATTCTATGTCATCTAACGGACATTTAGTCCCAAACAAATGGAGGACCAAGATTTGTCTGACCTTTTTTTAAAGTCAGTTTCATTTGGAAGAGACTCCTTAAATCTTCCTAACACATCTCATGTCATATGTTTACAAAGTATTATACAGTGCGAAGCAACTGCATGCCCTCTGTTCTATCTGAATCTATTTCAAAGCATGAAACTATAGCCTGCTTGGAAGAACACCCATGCAATAATTGATTTTGCTATTAGCTAATGATCTCAAAGTAGCCTCTGGCGACTTAAAAACAGATTAAGAATGTTCTTTTCAGTATCTGTGACATGCATTCCATGGTGTATGGAAAGCTTGTGCTAGGCTTCAATAAAATGATGGTATGGAATATAAGTTAATAGTTAACTGAAAAATATTATTCACAATTTTAAGACTATGTATTTGCCCAATTTTTTCTCATTTGTATTTCCACATCCTCAATTTCATTCTAGTTCCTAAAATCAATCAATATTTTTCTCTTTATTTTAGTTATAAATCATACAATCTGCCAATTAGTAACTTCAAAGCTAATTAGAATTGGTTTAGCTCCTTCCTATTGCATTAATTTATGAAATGTGTTTGATGGGTGTTGCAGTTAGCTACCCTTATAATAAACATTTTTGTGCACTAATATACTGTAAGTTAATTAGATAATACAGTGACTACTACTGTTAACAATATAAACACATTTGTGTAGCAGAGTCTAGAGAAACACAGTGCCTTTTTTTCCTTTCTAACAATGTGAACGTATGTAATTTAGACTAAACACTGCTGAACAGCTGAAACTTGTACTGAGTGCTTCAAATCCAGGATTGCTTTAGACTGCATTTTGAGAAAAATTCTAATTATTGGCTGAAATAAAACCCTAGCTAGCCAGTCACCAAATTAAATAGCTAGAAAATAAATAAATAAATAATTCATTAAAAATCCTACGGAGGTCAATAAGACATCCATATTATAATCTAGCAGGTATTTTTTTTTTCCACTCAACTTTTATTTAACCCCTTAAGGACCAAAACTTCTGGAATAAAAGGGAATCATGACATGTCACACATGTCATGTGTCCTTAAGGGGTTATAGCAAATTTGTACAGGGCATATATGTACAAAAGGTAAACAATAAATAGAAAGAGTTAGGCACATGCTGATCAGCAAGATTCAGGCAGCAACAAACGTGGTTTATTTGTACTAATAACTAATAAAAATTAAAACAAATAAAAACAGATTCACAAAAAAATTATGAAAACATCAAAAATGTGCCACAATAAAATTAATCCATCTTTACCCATGGAGGGCTCTGTGCAGATTGATGTCTGATAGCAGGGAAAGCCTTTATAAAGGTGTTATGCAAGCTAATACATTGGCAAATGTAAGTCACTTTCCCATGCTATGTATGAACAGTAAGAGCATTCTGATTGGGTGAGAAGTGAGTCACTTTTCTTGACAATCTACACTTTGTAAAGGATTCTGATGCAGAAGCACCAATTTTAATCCAGACACCGAATGCATCCAGGCAATTGCTGTTCCGTCTGTATATGGCTCTCATAAATATGAGAGTTGTCATTGTTGATGGAATTAATTCATTTTCACTAGATTTTGTCCATTCAGACAAAATCTGGTGTTTCGTGAATAACCCCATTGGTGTTTTTAATCAATGTTATCATTGCTATCATAATATTATGCAAAGGAGGATAGGAAATAGGTCCCCCCTAAACAGGAAGGGAAAGATGGAGAACATTGGGTAAAAATAAATTCAATTGACTAAGCAAATGGTTCAAAATTGTAAAATGGTTCATCTAAATAGGCTTTTTCCAAAGACAGAACCTAATTTGCATCTCTTACTTTATCGATTTAAGAGTGGACAATGAACAGTAAGGAACAAAGGGTTGTTTGTTTAGCTCCTTCACTAACAAGTTAATCACATGAAAATATAAAACATACAATTCACAATACACAATTCACAATTTTACAATACATTTCATGGTGCCATGTTTCGCACAAATCTATGTATTTGTCAGGAATCTGATGCTATTTCTAGGAATGCAGGTTCCTAAAACACACACACAGTAGGTAAAATAGCACTTAGCTTCTGTACTGTACAGGGTATTGCAATAGTTATTGTAGTGCGCAGTGTGCCTAAAGTCATACCTCCTCTCCCCCTCCTAGAATGTAGCAATGCAAAAACTGCTGAAGGAGAGAATATAAAAAGAGAGAATAGTCAAATACATGTTGCTGTACATGATGACAGCCAGAAATTCAGTATAGAGCAAAGTACATTGGGCTTTATATCCTGAACTTCATATATGCTTTGCTGCAGGCTTAAAAACAGTAAGACTCTTTCAATTTAACTTTAAAATACCTAAAGCGAATCTGTCACTACTCTGAAAATGACATGTCCTCATTTCCAACCACAGTAAACACTATTGAAGTGTTTACTGGCGTTAATATTGCAGCAGAAGTCAGTAAACCTCACTTTCCTCCAAAATAATTCCATATCAAGTCATTGCCTTGTGGTGCTTTAGGCATGTTTATAAATGCTCAGACATGTTTATAGAAATGCCATACGAGCACCCTAATACATGGGTATGCCTTCAATATTGCCTATCTCTCAATATCTAAAATGGACAGAGAGAATCACTTTAATTTTAGGGATTTGACAGTTACAGGGCTGTTTTGAGAAATGTTAGGTGCCTTACTAAAAACAATTTATGCAACCCAAGTGTAATTTACAATTTGAACAATGTTGGGTTTATTTACTAAAGACTGAGTGGCCACATACCAAATGGAGAAAAATCATTTAGTTCTCTGTGGGAACATTCAGACTGTAAAACTCAGAAAATGTTCATGAGTGGCAGGTGGGCGCTGTAAAATTTAACCGGGGGAGCAGGAGTGTCTAAGAATTTTTTTTGCGATTCAGTTCTTTATTATTTTAATTGTATTATCTGCATATTATGGATTTCTTTTTTTTTTTTTTTTTTGCGTTTTATGGGACTGCAGAAAAAAAGACATACGGATAAAGAAGACATCTGAAGATGAGAATATAATGGGTAGGAGAAGACACTGGAATGTCTCCACAGTTGGTAAATAATAGACAGCCATCACATAACTAACATTCACACCATCATTTTTTTTTTATTATTTGCCTGCTGGCTGCTAACGCTAATTTGAGAATGTGTATCCTGCCAAATGCACAGGATTTTTCTTAAGTAGTACCACCCTACATCTAACATTTAGGTATCTAGCAGGTTCTATGACATCACTGCTTTAAATATACAGTAATGGCATCATTATATAGTCATTAAACAGTTGTTTGTGGCAATGTAGGAATGACTTAAATGAATTTAAAAAAAAATCTAGAAATCAGATCAGTTGCAGATTTTGCCAAATTAGTTGCTAATTCACCACAACTCACTGAACAGAACCATAATCACTAGTATGTGTTTCAGAACCCAGTGTGCCAGCTTAAAGCAGTTCTACTTCCTTAAATGTTACAATATGAAGGTATAAATATAGTAATATATATATATATATATATATATATATATATATATAACAATATATATAAAACTCTGTTATACACCACTAGTTTTAGACTAAAATGAAAAGCAGAAGAAGGTTGAGCAGTTGCCTCGGTCTAGGACACCAGAACATTTTTCATGGACATAAGATAATTTGCAAATAAATAACTGTTTCTTTTATTTTACTGTGAAACATATAACATTGTAATTTGTAACTTTCTGTGGGAATAGTACTATTGTGAACACATGGCTTCCTGCAAGGAAAACATTATTTTTATCACAAGACAGGAAGGAGGCTTCATATATGCATAACTATCTTTACCGAAAAACTTCCAGCAGCACAAAACAACTAATCTGAAAACATTTTAACATTGCACAAAAAGCCATGACATGCCCCTCACTTCCTCTTTCTTTGCTGCTCCAGCTATCGCACAGGTCAGAGTATTTTGTCCTCCTGATATTTTACTTTGTATTTTACTTATGGTTCAGTGTTGTTTAATTCCTACTATCCTACTGCCACCTACTACTATCAGACTTTATATTATCACTTTTTGGCACTTTCTATTTGACCTGCTACTGGAGATGTCCCGAATAGTTCGCTGGCGAATAGTTCCTGGCGAACATAGCTTGTTCGCTTTCACCACGGCGGGTGAACATATGCGATGTTCGGTCCGCCCCCTATTCGTCATCATTGAGTAAACTTTGACCCTGTATCTCACAGTCAGCAGACACATTCCAGTTAATCAGCAGCAGACCCTCCCTCCCAGACCCTCCCACCTCCTGGACAGCATCCATTTTAGATTCATTCGGAAGCTGCATTCTTAGTGAGAGGAGGGACAGTGTAGCTGCTGCTGATTTAATAGGGAAATCGATAGCTAGGCTAGTGTATTCAGTGTCCACTACAGTCCTGAAGGACTCATCTGATCTCCTTTTTAGGGCTAGAACATCAGTCTGCTTTTTTTTTTTTTCTGTGTAATCTAATTGCAGTTGCCTGCCTGCCAGCGTATGTGTCAGGCTCACAGCGTATACTGTGCCCACTTGCCCAGTGCCACCACTCATATCTGGTGTCACAATAGCTTGCATTTAAAAAAAAACAAAAAACGTTTTTGACTGTGAAATAATAGCAATCAGTTTCCTTCACATGTGTGTGTTTCAGGGCCTGCCAGGGCACAGTGTCACACCAGTGCAACTCATATCTGGTGTAACAGTAGTGTAACAGTAGTGTACATTTAACAAAAACAACACTTTTTTGACTGTGAACTAATAGCAGTCAGTTTCCTTCACACAGGTGCGTTTCAGGGCATGCCAGGGCACAGTGTCACACCAGTGCAACTCATATCTGGTGTAACAGTAGTATACATTAAAAAAAAAAAACTAGAAATTAGACTTAAATAATAGCAGTCAGTTTCCTTCACACGTGTGCGTTTCAGGGCCTGCCAGAGCACAGTGTCACACCAGTGCAACTCATATCTGGTGTAACAGTAGTGTACATTTAAAAAAAATAAAATAAAATTTTTACTGTAATAGATTGAATAGCAGTTAGTTGTCTGCAAGCGTGTCAGGCCTACAGTGTCTACTCTGCCAACTTCTGTTATTCTGTCATGGTGCTGTGATTCCCTTTGGCCCTAGAATAATGCACAGTGTTCAGAGGCCACGTACCCTGAACTCGAAAAGTTCTGAGGACATAGTTGACTGGCTAACACAGGACACCCAATCTTCTACAGCTTCCGCTCGGAACCTTGACTCACCATCCTCCTCCAGCTTAGCTTCGGGCACCTCTCAAGTTACCACTTGCCCACCTGCCGCCACCACCAACACTAGCACCACAGCCGCTTCACTTGATCTGTCAGAGGAGTTATTTACACATCAGTTTGAAGAAATGAGTGATGCACAACCATTATTGCCAGAGGATGTAGATATGTCTCAGTCAGGCAGCATTACACACATGGACGTATGGTGTGATGATGATGATGTTGTACCTGCTGCTGCTTCCTTTGCTGAGTTGTCAGATACAAGTGAAGCGGTTGATGATGACGATGCATCTGTGGATGTCACGTGGGTGCCCACTAGAAGAGAAGAAGAACAGGGGGAAAGTTCAGATGGGGAGACAGAGAGGAGGAGGAGACGAGTTGGAAGCAGGGGGAGGTCGTCGCAAGGAGCTAGTGGCACAGTCAGACAGCATGCATCGGCACCCGGAGTCAGCCAGACAGCACACCAATAAACGCATGCTGTTGCCACCACTAGAATGCCGTCATTGCAGTGCTCAGCAGTGTGGCATTGTTTTTGTGTGTCTGCCTCTGACAACAGCGATGCCAACCTGTGCCAAAAGAAACTGAGTCGTGGGAAGTCCAACACCCACCTAGGTACAACTGCTTTGTGAAGGCACATGATCGCACATCACAAACGCCTATGGGATCAACACATGAGTACAAGCAGCACACAAACTCAGAGCCGCCATCCTCCTCCTGGTCCAGCATCTTCAGCCACGTCAACCACTGCTGTCCTCCTTGCCCCCTCTCAACCATCCGCCACTCCGTCTCTCGCCTTAATCAGTTCCTGCTCATCTGCCCACAGTCAGGTGTTTGTCAAGAACATGTTTGAGTGTAAGAAGCCAATGTCACAAAGTCACCCCCTTGCCCAGCATCTGACAGCTGGCTTGTCTGAACTCTTAGCCCGCCAGCTTTTACCATACAAGCTGGTGGAGTCTGAGGCGTTCCAAAAATTTGTAGCTATTGGGACACCGCAGTGGAAGCTACCCGATCAAAATTTATTTGCACAAAAGGCAATCCCCAACCTCTACTCGATTGTGCAAAAGGAAGTAATGGCATGTCTGGCACACAGTGTTGGGGCAAGGGTCCATCTGAGCACTGATACCTGGTCTGCAAAGCATGGTCAGGGCAGGTATATCACCTACACTGCGCATTGGGTAAATCTGCTGACGGTTGCCAAGCATGGAATGCGTGGCTCTGCAGAAGAGTTGGTGACACCGCCATGACTTGCAGGCAGGCCTGCTGCCACCTCCTCTACTCCTCCTACTCGATCCTCTTCCATAACCTCCTCGGCTGAGTCCTCTTCTGCTGCTGCGTCTTGCTCAACATCAACGGCACCCCCCCAGCTCCTCAGGTACTATTTCACATCCCGGATACGGCAGTGTCACACCGTCTTGGGGTTGACTTGCCTAAAAGCAGAGAGTCACACCAGACCAGCACTCCTGTCCGCCCCCGGAACGCACAGGTGGATCAGTGGCTGACTCTGCACCAACTGGAGATCGGCAAAGTGGTTTGTGACAACGGAAGAAATTTGTTGGCGGCATTGAATTTGGGCAAGTTGACACATGTGCCGTGCATGGCACATGTGTGTAATCTGATCGTACAACGCTTTGTGCATAAGTACCCAGGCTTACAGGACATCCTGAAGCAGGCCAGGAAGGTGTGTGGCCATTTCAGGCATTCCTACATGGCCATGGCACACTTTTCAGATATCCAGTGGCGAAACAACATGCCAGTGAGGCGCTTGATTTGCGACAGCCCAACACGTTGGAATTCAACACTCCTAATGTTCGACCGCCTGCTCCAACAAGAAAAAGCCATTAACGACTATTTGTATGACCGGGGTGCTAGGACAGCCTCTGCGGAGTTTGGAATTATTTTGCCACGTTACTGGACGCTCATGCGCAATGCCTGTAGGCTCATGCGTCCTTTTGAGGAGGTGACAAACCTAGTCAGTCGCACTGAAGGCACCATCAGCGACATCATACCATTTGTTTTCTTCCTGGAGCGTGCCCTGCGAAGAGTGCTGGATCAGGCCGTAGATGAGCGTAAAGAGGAAGAGGAAGAGTTGTGATCACCATCACCACCAGAAACAGCCTTATCAGCATCGCTTGCTAGACCTGCGGCAACGCTGGAAGAGGATTGTGAGGAAGAGGAGTCAGAGGAGGAATGTGGCTTTGAGGAGGAGGAGGAAGACCAACAACAACAGGCATCCCAGGGTGCTCGTGGCCACCTATCTGGTACCCGTGGTGTTGTACGTGGCTGGGGGGAAGAACATACCTTCAGTGAGATCACTGAGGACGAGGAACGGGACATGAGTAGCTCGGCATCCAACCTTGTGCAAATGGGGTCTTTCATGCTGTCGTGCCTGTTGAGGGACCCTTGTATAAAAAGGCTGAAGGAGAACGACCTGTACTGGGTGTCCACGCTACTAGACCCCCGGTATAAGCAGAAAGTGCCTGAAATGTTACCAAATTACCGCAAGTCAGAAAGGAAGCAGCAGTTCCAAAATAAATAAAAAAGTATGCTTTACACAGCGTATAAGGGTGATGTCACAGCACAACGGGAATCTAACAGGGGAAGAGGTGAAAGTAATCCTTCCACGACCACGCCGGCAAGGACAGGACGCTTTACAGACGTGTTGTTGATGGAGGACATGCAGAGCTTTTTAAGTCCTACGCATCGCCACAGCCCTTTGGGGTCCACCCTCAGAGAACGATTCGACCGACAGCCTTAACTGCAGATATCAACACTCTGAGGAGCGATGAACCCCTTGACTACTGGGTGTGCAGGCTTGACCTGTGGCCTGAGCTATCCCAATTTGTGATAGAACTTCTGGCCTGCCCCGCTTCAAGTGTCCTGTCAGAAAGGACCTTCAGTGCAGCAGGAGGTATTGTCACTGAGAAGAGAAGTCGCCTAGGTCAACAAAGTCTAGATTACCTCACCTATATTAAGATGAATGAGGGATGGATCCCGAATGGACTGACAGTGGGCGATACATTCGACTAAAAAAGGCCTGATGAGGGGGACGTAACAGGGATTAAACTGATAAGAATAGTACTACTTAACACACCACTCTTATCTGCAATCTAATGTGCCACATTAGATTGCACGCGCAGTGCCCCAAATTTGAAGTAGGAGGACCGACCAAGCATCTTTTTCCATCTCTCGGTTCCTAAAATCCATGCCATATACACGTCCCCTTATAGGGGACATAACAGGGATTAAACTGATAAGAATAGTGTGACGAGACCAACCTCGCCACATTGCATTGGAGGAGCCTGGTTGCCCGCCCTCTGCCTTTGGATTATGGACTGGCAGCTAAAGGGTTAATTTTACTGTGCAGAAGTATTTATTTCTCCCTTTCTGCACAGCCGTTCGGTAGATTCTATCTACCGAACAAACAGCCTCTTTGCAACCTCCCCAAAGCCGTGGGAAGCCGGCCGGCGCCGTTAATTGGCCACCCAGGAGCTGGAGTTTGCTGCCAATTTACCTCCCTGAAGCTGCGGTTAACCACAGCTTAATTGATTGTTACTGGGTGGCCGCTGTTACACTTAGCGGCTGCTAGGTGGCGGTGTTCTGGAGCTCCCCGGGCAGCCAGCGCTTTTCTACCCGGCTTTCATGCACCAAAATCGGACACTTTTACGTGCAGGCACCGCTGAACCTCCAGCCCCTGGTTCTAATTCGTATGGATTTGGTGAATGCATGGAAATTCTGTATTTTATGTTGGAAGAATGTTTTAACCCATATAGCCATGCCATGGAGCATATTAGTGTAATTAAAGACTTTGGCTCCATGGCAATTAAACTGTATTCGTGTGGTCTGAGTGCCATTCACCTAATAATGTGCACTCAGACCTGAGCTATCTGGGGATATGTTACATGTCTGTGTTTTATGTATAAAATGTGTCTTTATGTATTTTAAAGTGATAGTCTGTCTTTGTGTCCCCACGTGTGTAATGGAGTTTTTCCTTTGTCCTGGGAGATAATTGAATTACTTCTCCAGGAGAGAGGGCTCTGTAAAACCGGTCTGAGCCGGAAAGCCATGCTGGCAGGGGTTTTTAAAAGATACTTTACTAACTTTTGAACCCCTGGTCGGATTCATGCCATTTTTTAAATGTTGTTCCCCTGAATGGATTGGTTGCGGATATGTATTTTTATGTGAATGTGATGTATGGTTTTAGAATTATGAAAGTTGGATAAAAAGTATGTTTTAACTGTATGTATAATTGAGTTTCCTCTCAGGATAAGGGGAGGGAATATGTGGGATGTAACTGATGTGTGAGTGGTTGTTTTATACCTCCCTGTGGGCGGACCTGTATTTGTAACAACTGCAATAAAAACCAGGCTGGGTGTGCCAGCACCTCAGACCACTGCTTGACCCTCAACACGGAGCCTTGTCTCGTTCTTGGGGGGATTCACTGTATGCTGATAGGGACTGACTGCCAGGAGTGTAAGCCGTTTGGGAGCTTTTCCTGTTCGTCTGCTAGCAGCTATTCGTGAGGTTCCAGTTCGGGAGTTTGGAGTGCTACCTTATTCCCTTGTATGCAGTTTGGTGCATTCACTTATATCCAATTCGTGAGTTTCAGTGATTCTACAGTAGCTGTGCCTGTCTGTGAAAAGGGGATTATCGCCTAAACGGATTTTAACCCCTTGTCTGCTGAAACGGTCCGTAACAAATAGTACTACTTAACACACCACTCCTATCTGGTTGCACATTAGATTACATGCGCAGTGCCCCAAATTTGAAGTAGGAGGACCAACCAAGCATCTTTTTCCATCTCCCGGTTCCTAAAATCGATGCCGGGGGGCGTGGCTACCACCGAAGCAAGATGGCCGCTTAAGTTTTAGCTCCGGCACATGGGCTCTGCACAAAAGCGATTAAAATACTGAAGTACGGACAGAACTCGTCCAGAAAGCACCCAGACTGAACATGTCTCAACCCAAGCACAAGAGGCAAGCCACAAAAACAGATAAGCACATTTTTTTCGGGCAAAACACGCCGGTGGCGAAACAGGCCGTGCGGGCTCACCTACAAGATGGCGAAGAGGATTCGGATGGCGGCGACCAGCCGGACATAACAGACCAAGCCCTGGAAGAAACAGTCACCAAAAAATTCCTGTTGGACCAGCTCAATTCCTTATCCAACAAGCTCATGGCGGTCTGGATGTCGGGCCTGGCAAGCCTTAAAAAGGATATTGGGGAGCTAGGAGCCCGAACCTCACATGTGGAGGAAAGGTTGGAGGAAAATTCAAACGCACACAACCAATTAGCACAACAAGTGCAATCATTACAATCCACGGTGCACACCATGGAAAACAAATTGATGGACATAGAAGATAGAGCGCGCAGAAACAATCTGCGGCTCCGAGGTATATCTGAGGCAATAACACAGGCAGATCTGCAAACTTGCCTCCACGAGCTCTTCCGCGCACTGTCTCCCGATACACCGCCTGATATGCTCCTTCTGGATAGGGCCCATCGAGTTCCTAAACCTCGATACCTCCCCGACTCCATACCCCGTGATGTTATAATTTGTGTACATTACCACCACGTAAAGGAGGAACTGCTGAAACGAAGCAGGCATATACAAGATATCCCTGACAAATTCGCCGTCATTAAAATATTCCCGGATCTGTCTGCAGCGACACTAAGGAGGAGAAAAACCTTCCAGCCGATTACCAGCATCCTCAGGCAGCATCAAGTGACTTACCGATGGGGTTTTCCAATCAAGCTCATCGCCACCAAGAATGGGATCACAGAAACGATCTACACACCGGAGGACGGAGAAATGGAAACTACCCATCCCAAACAAACAGCCGCACAGCAATACCACAGTACCAAGAGAATGGAACACAAAGTGACTCTCATGGACTCTCACCAACCGAATTCAGCATATAAGTAAATGTATTATTGCATGTCAAGGATGGTAACGTATATGCACTTAAAACCCACACCCAATACTCTCACACCGATAGCATATACTGTAAAGATACATAAGGACCCTGTCGAACCAACACGCTCATCTCCCACACAGCACGAGCCACACACCTCTGCCTCCAACCCATAAACTGAACACACTAAAAAAGGGTTTCGACTCACCCTCCACCACACCATACCTATAAGATGGCCGATGGCCGAGTTATTGCAATCACTGGGAAACCTATCTTCTATAAAAAATAAAAATAAATTAATGATGTATATATAACCAAATAAAAAAACAAATATATCTCAAAAACAAAACTGAGATAGGTATCTAGCCCCTGGAATATCGCAACATAGAAGCAACATTTTACCTACCCCTGAAAAGCGATAAGGGGGAGCACATTGACTGTGCACTAACAACAAACTTTAGACATACAACCACCTAAAAACAGTTAAACTGGCAATAAGCTCTATATGACCCATGTACATAGTTCCGCGACCCTCGCGTCAATCTCTGAAGAAAGTAGGTTTCCATTGTTTACCCTAACCCCCACTTCTCTGACGCTATACACCGACCGAAGGGTACAAACCAAAAATGTTATATACGAAAAAAAAAATATATAAAAACAAACAAAAAAACAAACAAACAAAAAAAAAACATAAACAAAACAAAAAGAAAAAAAAACAAACAAGATATTCATGTAAACATATCTACAATCCTATTTTATGTATGTAAGCGCATAATGCTAAGTAATTATGGACACTGTCCCGCATTTTGATACAAAAGAACGCCGACATCGGCGACAACCCGAGGCTTCACCAAATATATGAACATGGAAAGAGCCCATGTAGCCTCCAGGTGAGCATCCTACCCATGCTCACCTCCCGCACGGCGCCACAAATAGGTGCCAAGCTCTCCATCAGAGCACTACTGTACATAGTTGAGCTCAATGATACGCTCATGTTAAGCCCACTGTTGAACCCTCACCCATCCCAACCTTACACCCCTCGAACAGGTTTAACCACACGCCAGAAAAACAAGCAGCAAGGTACCAGGCATGCAACGCAGAAGGGAACCCACTTCCCACGCACCTTTACTCATAAGGGGAAATACACTCCTGCACCTCCCAAGTATGTTTACTACCCAAGTGAGGTCGCCAATGAAAATGACACCTCGCACTCATCACTGCATCTGACCAAAACGAGATCTGAGAATGCACTATGCACAATGCACACTAAATACCCCATATATCCCACATAGATAATGAAAATATACTCACAGAATGTTAGGGGGTTGAACTCCCCTCAGAAGCGCAACTTACTACTGGCAGAAGCCAAAAAGTGTGATGCTGCAGTACTATGCCTCCAGGAAACCCATTTCCAACGCACGAAACGCCCTTCCTTAGGCATCCATACTTACCCACACCAATATCATTCCATGTATGCCACCAAATCAAGAGGCGTTAGTATTCTCATGCATAAATCAGTGGCATTCGAACTGATTAGACTAATAACAGATAGCAAAGGGCGATACCTAATCCTTATATGTAACATCAATAACGTGACTTACACAATAGTCAATTTCTACGCACCTAATGATAACCCAAGACAATTCCTGCAACATCTACTAACCAAAACAAGCCATTTACAACAGGGCATCCTGATAAGTTGTGGTGACTTGAACCACGTCCTTGAACAGGAATTAGACACAACGCTAGATACTAAAACACCCCGATCGAAAAAACTCCACACTGCCTGCACCCTACTTAACAAACTTATGAACCAATTCAACCTATACGATATATGGTGCACGCTAAACCCCAGAGGCAAAGACTACACATACTACTCCCATGTTCACAAAACGCACTCCAGAATTGACTATTTTTTCACGACCTCAGCAGGACTCCCCTATACTCTCCAATGCACACATGGAGATATCACTTGGTCGGACCATGCACCAATTACCCTGACGCTTACAGATACATTCTCATATAAAGGCAAAGGGTCCTGGAGACTGAACAACTCACTGCTCTATGACCACGAATTCACTGAACATTTATCCCAAGAGATGGAACACTACTTTGCCACTAACAATAGCCCACAAACAGCCCCACAAATCCTATGGCAGGCACACAAACCAGTCATTAGAGGCCTTCTAATTAGCAGGGCGTCTTTCCTAAATAGGCAACGCCAAGCCACCCTGATGAACCTATTAAAACGTCTAAGGGACACAACACAAACCTATTACCAAACAAACCAACAACACCTCCTGGACGAGATACAGACGATAACGACCACAATCAATGATCTCCAATTCCAAAAAACCGCACATACATTACAAAGACTCAAACTGACACATTACGCTCAAGGTAATAGGGCAGGCAAACTACTAGCCAATATGCTAAGGAAAAAATATACGCAATCCAAAATCCCGTATATTTTATCCAAGGATAACCATAAACTATGGAATCCACAAGATATGAATGACGAGCTGGCAGCATTCTATAGCAACCTATACAACCTACGAGAAGACACATCCCTCCACCATCCCACAACCCCAGAAATAGAAAACTACCTACACAGTATACCTATGCCACAACTCACGGAACACCAGAAACACACTCTAGCACAGCCGATTACGGAAGTCGAGTTACAAACTGTTATCTCCCAACTCCCTACAGGGAAATCCCCGGGCCCAGATGGCCTAACCAATTATTATTATAAAAAAATTTCAGACGTACTTATCCCACATATACAACGAGCATTTAACCATATTATACATAGCGGAACCATGCCGTCTGAAATGCTAGTAGCTCACGACGCAACACTCCCTAAACCGGGCAAACAACCCACTAAAGGACAAAATCTACGTCCGATTTCACTCCTTAATACAGATACTAAAATCCTTGCTAAAGTTTATTCAAATAGACTGGCCCCAATATTACCGACGCTGGTACATGAAGACCAGGTCGGTTTTGTAAAAGGCAGACAGGGCACTGACGGGACAAGGAAAGTCCTAGATCTCATTTATAGCCTTCAACGCCATAACACAGGAAGCCTTCTCCTGTCTTTGGATGCGGAAAAGGCTTTCGATCGTCTCAACTGGCAATTCCTTGTGGCGGTGCTGCGAAAATTCAATTTCCCGATTGAATTTCTGAATACACTACAAGCACTTTACAGTCACCCCACCGCTAAAATTACCAACGCCGGCTTCCTCTCGAGCCCATTCAACATCACGAATGGAACTAGGCAAGGCTGCCCACTCTCACCACTTTTGTACGTATTAGCTTTAGAACCACTCACAGCCCTCATTAGAAACCACCCACATATAATCAGTATCAAAACACCACACAAAGAACACAAACTGACACTATTTGCTGACGACATACTTTTGACGCTACAAGACCCAGAAACGTCCTTACCACATTTCCATACCATTTTAGACACCTACAGCAAATTCTCATACTACAAACTGAATGTCTCCAAAACCCAAGCCATGAGTAGGGGACTCCCAGCAGACGTGACCCAAAGACTAAAACAAACCTACACATATGACTGGAGGAATGACCACATTACATTCTTGGGAATAGCATACACAAAGACACAAGCGACTCTATTTCAATCAAATTACGGCAAAATGCTCATTAACATAAAAAAACAACTACAAGATTGGAAACCCTCCTTTATATCGTGGTCAGGCCGTATAGCGGCTATTAAAATGATACTGCTCCCCAAATTACAGTATCTTTTCAGATCCCTACCTATTCACGTCCCTCACGTCTATTTTAGCACACTACAAAGATGGATTACGAAGTTCGTCTGGAACGGACAAAGGGCACGTATAGCCCTCAAAACAATGCATAGACATACCTCTGAAGGCGGTATGAGCCTGCCTAACTTTAAACACTATTACCATGCAGCTGTACTGAGCTGCATCATACAAGCTAGACCCAACCTCCATGAACCTCAATGGAAACAACTGGAATCTGAATGGGCAAACAATGTGAGCGTAGATAATCTGGTATGGCTTCCAACTAATAGTAGACCGCACGCTCTAAGTTGCCTCCCAACCACAAAACTGACACTAAAAATATGGGACAAATATAGAAACGCACTGACCAATAATGCCCCCATCTCGAAAGCTATGACAATTAAATCTTTGACAATACTCATCCCGGACCTCAATTTCAGGATATGGGAAAGGCACGGAATATACTTCTTGCATCAACTACTCACAAACTCCACTATCACACCTTTTACAGACCTGCAATTATCACACAAGCTACCAACAGTAGCCCACTTTTCCTACCGCCAGATTGCCTCCTGGTTCAGTAAGCACACACAAACAAGCTCAGCATTACCTGGCGGACAACAAATGACGGACTTTGAAAACCTATACGTCAGCACTAAAACCCCAAAGAAAATTATCTCCACGTTATATAACATGCTACCCCCAAAAATAGTATTGAAAGAACACAACTTCATCATAGCCTGGGAAAAATAATTAAATTATATGTTGAGTGAATCTGAATGGAAACAACTGATTGTAACCCCCCCAAAAAATGACTCTTTGCTCAAAACATGTAGAACTAGCAAAAAAGTTATTGTACAGATGGTACTTGACACCGACGCACCTGCACAAATTTAATCCAACTATCTCGAGCAACTGCTGGAGGTGCAAATCCGAGGCGGGAACCATGTCATACATCTGGTGGCACTGCCCGCGCCTGGTTGAGTTCTGGAAAGAGATAGCCACCCTCATTACAGACAGCACAGGAACCACCCTACCACATAGACTAGAATACTACGTCCTACTCTACTCCCCAAGCTCCATCCCAAAACCAGACCGATACCTGATTTTTCACATAATCATAGTAGCTCTTAATATGATAGCTAGTGATGTACCGAACTGTCCGCCGGCGAACAGTTCCCGGCGAACTTAGTGTGTTCGCGTTCGCCGCGGCGGGCGGACACATGCGCAGTTCGATCCGCCCCCTATTCGTCATCATTGGGCAAACTTTGACCCTGTGCCTCTCGGTCAGCAGACACATTCCAGCCAATCAGCAGCACTCCCTCCCTTCCACACCCTCCAACCTCCCTCCCAGCATCCATTTTCGATTCATTCTGAAGCTGCATGCTTAGTGAGAGGAGGGAAAGTTTAGCTGCTGCTGATTAGATAGGGAAATTGATAGCTAGGCTAGGGTATTCAGTGTCCACTACAATCCTGAAGGACTCATCTGATCTCTGCTGTAAGGACAGCACCCCAAAAAGCCATTTTTAGGGCTATAACATCAGGCTGCTTTTTTTTTTTTTTTCCTGTGTTATGTAATTGCAGGTGCATGCCTACCAGCTTCTGTGTGAGGTTCACATTGGATACTGTGCCTACTTGCCCAGTGCCACCACTCATATCTGTTTTAACAATAGGTTAAGCTTTAGATTTAAAAGAAATAATTTGTTTTCACTGTAATAGAAGAGCAGTTGCCTGCCTGCCAGCTTTTGTGTCAGGTTGGATTCCTTGCCCATTTGCACAGTCAGTGCCACCACTCATATCTGTTTTAACAATAGGTTAAGCTTTAGATTTAAAAGAAATAATTTGTTTTCACTGTAATAGAAGAGCAGTTGCCTGCCTGCCAGCTTTTGTGTCAGGTTGGATTCCTTGCCCATTTGCACAGTCAGTGCCACCACTCATATCTGTTTTAACAATAGGTTAAGCTTTAGATTTAAAAGAAATATTTTGTTTTCACTGTAATAGAAGAGCAGTTGCCTGCCTGCCAGCTTCTGTGTCAGGTTGGATGCCTTGCCCATTTGCACAGTCAGTGCCACCACTCATATCTGTTTTAACAATAGGTTAAGCTTTAGATTTAAAAGAAATATTTTGTTTTCACTGTAATAGAAGAGCAGTTGCCTGCCTGCCAGCTTCTGTGTCAGATTGGATGCCTTGCCCATTTGCACAGTCAGTGCCACCACTCATATCTGTTTTAACAATAGGTTAAGCTTTAGATTTAAAAGAAATAATTTTTTTTCACTGTAATGGAAGAGCAGTTGCCTGCCTGCCAGCTTCTGTGTCAGGTTGGATGCCTTGCCCATTTGCACAGTCAGTGCCACCACTCATATCTGTTTTAACAATAGGTTAAGCTTTACATTTAAAATAAATAATTTTTTTTCACTGTAATAGAAGAGCAGTTAGTTGTCTGCAAGCGTCTGGGTGTCAGGCCTACTTCAGCGTGTGCTCTGCAGACCTGTGCCAGCGTGCTTTGACAGTTGCCAATCATATTTGGTGTCTCTTTAGCGTGCTTTTACAAAGAAAAAAGGTTTCTAGTGTAAGCTAATAGCAGCCAGTCAGTGTCCTTCAAGCGGCTCTGTCAGTCCTTCCTTCAGCGTGTGCTCTCCAGAACTGTTCCAGTGCACATTGCCAATCATATCTGGTGTCTCTATAGCGTGCTTTTAAAAAAAAATATTTTTTTCACTGTTATAGATTGAATAGCAGTTACTTGTCTTCAAGCGGGTGTGTCAGGCCTACAGTGTGTGCTCTGCAGAACTGTTCAAGTGCACATTGCCAATCATATCTGGTGTCTCTATAGCGTGCTTTTACAAAGAAAAAAGGTTTCTAGTGTAAGCTAATAGCAGCCAGTCAGTGTCCTTCAAGCGGCTCTGTCAGTCCTTCCTTCAGCGTGTGCTCTCCAGAACTGTTCCAGTGCACATTGCCAATCATATCTGGTGTCTCTATAGCGTGCTTTTAAAAACTAAATTTTTTTTTCACTGTTATAGATTGAATAGCAGTTACTTGTCTTCAAGCGGGTGTGTCAGGCCTACAGTGTGTGCTCTGCAGAACTGTTCAAGTGCACATTGCCAATCATATCTGGTGTCTCTATAGCGTGCTTTTACAAAGAAAAAAGGTTTCTAGTGTAAGCTAATAGCAGCCAGTCAGTGTCCTTCAAGCGGCTCTGTCAGTCCTTCCTTCAGCGTGTGCTCTCCAGAACTGTTCCAGTGCACATTGCCAATCATATCTGGTGTCTCTATAGCGTGCTTTTAAAAACTAAATTTTTTTTTCACTGTTATAGATTGAATAGCAGTTACTTGTCTTCAAGCGGGTGTGTCTAAAATGGCTGCCATATACATGTCCTCTGATAGGAGATGCGGAAGGTATTAAACTGATATGAACAATACTAAACTCACCACTCCTATCTGGTGGCACATTAGCTTGCCCGCGCAGTGCCCCAAATTTCAAGTAAGAGGACCGACCAAGCATCTTCTTCCATCTCCCTGTTACATAAATCAATGCCATATCCATAGAAATTGTAGAGAATATCCAGGATAGTTTTACAGGGCCAAATCATGTCGCCTGTTGAAAGAGGTGACCTTGCTCGGGTCCCAGGTGTGCGGTTCCTAAAATGGCTGCCATATACATGTCCTCTGATAGGAGACGCGGAAGGTATTAAACTGATATGAACAATACTAAACTCACCACTCCGAGTGCTGTTATTTATTTAATTTTTTTGTGGTGAGGCTTTACAGGACAGAGTGCTTCTCCACGGGACATGTTAACTCACGGGCAGCTGGCTCATCAAGGAACCAGAGCAGCTTGAACGAGGTGACCTTGCTCGGGTCCCAGGTGTGCGGTTCCTAAAATGGCTGCCATATACACGTCCACTGATAGGAGACGCGGAAGGTATTAAACTGATATTAACAATACTCCACTCCTATCAGTAGGTCCGTCCCATTGTGATTTATGCCCCCCACCCACCGCGCAGGGATGGGGGCCGGGGGGAGGAAAGTAGGCCCCCAATTGTGATTTATGGCCCCCACCCACCGCGCAGGGGTGGGGGCCGAGGGGGGGAGGACAGTAGGTCCCCCCATTGTGATTTATGGCCCCCACCCACCGCGCAGGGGTTGGGGAGGACAGTAGCTCCCCCCAGTGTGTATCATGGGCTTTGAGGACAGGTGTCAATCCATACCTGCCAAGTGACCCTATGTAGGGGTAACAGTCTCTATTCTGCTCTGTGTCAGTGTGTATCATGGTCTCTGTGGACGGGGAACAGTCTCTATTCTGCTCTGTGTCAGTGTGTATCATGGTCTCTGTGGACGGGGAATAGTCTCTATTCTGCTCTGTGTCAGTGTGTATCATGGACTCTGTGGACAGGGAACAGTCTCTATTCTGCTCTGTGTCAGTGTGTATCATGGTCTCTGTGGACGGGGAACAGTCTCTATTCTGCTCTGTGTCAGTGTGTATCATGGACTCTGTGGACAGGGAACAGTCTCTATTCTGCTCTGTGTCAGTGTGTATCAGGGGCTTTGAGGACGGGTGTCAATCCATACCTGCCAAGTGACCCTATGTAGGGGGAACAGTCCCTATTCTGCTCTGTGTCAGTGTGTATCAGGGGTTTTGAGGACAGGTGTCAATCCATACCTGCCAAGTGACCCTATGTAGGGGGAACAGTCCCTATTCTGCTCTGTGTCAGTGTGTATCATGGTCTCTGTGGACGGGGAACAGTCTCTATTCTGCTCTGTGTCAGTGTGTATCATGGTCTCTGTGTTCAGGGAACAGTCTCTATTCTGCTCTGTGTCAGTGTGTATCATGGACTCTGTGGACAGGGAACAGTCTCTATTCTGTTCTGTGTCAGTGTGTATCATGGTCTCTGTGGACGGGGAACAGTCTCTATTCTGCTCTGTGTCAGTGTGTATCATGGACTCTGTGGACAGGGAACAGTCTCTATTCTGCTCTGTGTCAGTGTGTATCAGGGGCTTTGAGGACAGGTGTCAATCCATACCTGCCAAGTGACCCTATGTAGGGGGGACAGTCTCTATTCTGCTCTGTGTCAGTGTGTATCATAGTCTCTGTGGACGGGGAACAGTCTCTATTCTGCTCTGTGTCAGTGTGTATCAGGGATCATTAGGATAGGTGTCAATTCATATCTGCCAAGTGACCCTATGTAGGGGGAACAGTCCCTATTCTGCTCTGTGTCAGTGTGTATCAGGGATTTGACTATCTTTATTCAGATTCAAAAATTACAATTCCAGGAAAAATTTAACAAACATTTACAAGAACATGTTATGCACATCATAGAAACAATGTGAACCTCTTTAAAGCCACAAACTTAAGACAAAAAATACGTACACACAATGTGTAAGGGTTTGAAAGAATATTCTGAATCCTTCCATGTTTACTTTATCGTTTGTTTGATTTTTGTGAACCATATATAAACTACAAGCAGCGTGAAAACTATAAAAACTCAAGTGGCCATGCTGATCAAATTAAATAGTATGCTTTACACAGCGTATAAGGGTGATGTCACAGCACAACGGGAATCTAACAGGGGAAGAGGTGAAAGTCATCCTCCCCCTCCCACGACCCCGCCATATCTGCCAAGTGACCCTATGTAGGGGTAACAGTCTCTATTCTGCTCTGTGTCAGTGTGTATCATGGTCTCTGAGGACGGGGGACAGTCTCTATTCTGCTCTGTGTCAGTGTGTATCAGGGGCTTTGAGGACAGGTGTCAATGTTAGGTGATTTCTGCCCTTTATGGATTAAAAGCAGACTCTGCATCAACTGTGTAATTTTCCATGGGAGTTTTGCCATGGATCCCCCTCCGGCATGCCACAGTCCAGGTGTTAGTCCCCTTGAAACAACTTTTCCATCACTTTTGTGGCCAGAAAGAGTCCCTGTTGGTTTTAAAATTCGCCTGCCCATTGAAGTCAATGGCGGTTCGCGCGGTTCGCCGGTTCGCGAACATTTGCGGAAGTTCGCGTTCGCCGTTCGCGAACCGAAAATTTCGGGTTCGCGACAACACTAATGATAGCACAAAATTGGGCCTCACAAAAGATACCTACCGCAGCGATGTGCATTCAGAAGGTGAATCAATCACACCACTATGAATCCATCATCAGAAAGTATAATACCCCTCCCAATAAAAAGCACCCGCAGTATCGACAATATTGGGAAATAGCATGGGACAAATGGGCAACGTTCTGTAATAGCGCCCCCATTAACAATGCAATGACCCAATGAAGAATAATACTTAACTGTACCCGATAGTACACATTAGTCTAAAACTGCAATAGAAAGCAAGAAACGGATAAACCTGACACGGAAAATTTATATCTACCTAGACTAAAAATCCCAAATTAGAACTGAGGGAAACCGGATCACCCGCCATAAATACTGCCCGCTTATATATCTCAAAAAAGTATACACCAGGTATGATCCAGCAACCTCAGGTGCAACTTCAATTAGGACATAGAAGCGACCCAAGGTATCGCATAGCAACCATAATATAATAACTATGACTACAACCAGAATCTCGCACCACGGCACGACGCTGTACAAAGCCCATAAAAATGTATAAAATGCAACACGACATGAATCGTATAACAAACTGTGAAATGTCCAATGTAATACTGCAAATCAATGCCTGTAATATGCGGAAATGTACGAACATGTGTGTATCATCTTAAGCCTGAACTGGCAATTACAAACTGTTCCCCCCCCCCCCTCTTCCCTTCTGTACCCCCCTTTTATCACTTTGTTTACATAATGACAAAATAAAAATTGTCAAATTAAAAAAAAAAAAAAAAATCGATGCCATATACACGTCCCCTGATAGGGGACGTAACAGGGATTAAACTGATAAGAATAGTACTACTTAACACACCACTCCTATCTGGTGGCACATTAGATTGCACGCGCAGTGCCCCAAATTTGAAGTAGGAGGACCGACCAAGCATCTTTTTCCATCTCCCGGTTCCTAAAATCCATGCCATATACACGTCCCCTGGTAGGGGACGTAACAGGGATTAAACTGATAGGAATAGTACTACTTAACACACCTTATAATAATGCAGAGAGAAGTAATGCAGAGAGAGGAGTCTGAAGAAGAGGAGTCAGACGAGGAAGGTGGCTTTGAGGAGGTGTCCCAGGGGGCTTGTTGTCACCTTTCGGGACTGTGAAGTGGGCGTAACCCTTACACTACCTGATCGATACAACATCATACCTGATGTTTTAACCCTTTAAGGACACATGACATGTGTGACATGTCATGATTCCCTTTTATTCCAGAAGTTTGGTCCTTAAGGGGTTAAAGCACGTTATTCCAAACAATTTTGGAATGTTAGGTGATTTATGCCCTTTATGGATTAAAACCAGACTCTGCATCAACTATGTAATTTTCCATGGGAGTTTTGCCATGGATCCCCCTCCGGCATGCCACAGTCCAGGTGTTAGTCCCCTTGAAACAACTTTTCCATCACTATTGTGGCCAGAAAGAGTCCCTGTGGCTTTTAAAATTTGCCTGTCTATTGAAGTCTATGGCGGTTCGCCCGGTCGTGAACATTTGCGGAAATTCGCGTTCGCCGTTCGCGGACGGAAAATTTTATGTTCGCGACATCTCTATCTGCTACACTTAGGCCTATTCTTGCCTATTCTTTTGGAATGTTAGGTGATTTATGCCCTTTATGGATTAAAACCAGACTCTGCATCAACTATGTAATTTTCCATGGGAGTTTTGCCATGGATCCCCCTCTGGCATGCCACAGTCCAGGTGTTAGTCCCCTTGAAACAACTTTTCCATCACTATTGTGGCCAGAAAGAGTCCCGTGGCTTTTAAAATTTGCCTGTCTATTGAAGTCTATGGCGGTTCGCCCGGTCGTGAACATTTGCGGAAATTCGCGTTCGCCGTTCGCGGACGGAAAATTTTATGTTCGCGACATCTCTACCTGCTACACTTAGGCCTATTCTTGCCCTCCTTCCCCTGGAAGCCAGGGTCTGTCCTGCTTCCCTAACCCCTCGCTCGTTGCGGCCGGCGAGCGCTGCGATCGCGCTCCTATCTGATTTTCTTTTTCCTCTGGGGCTATCTGTGGGGAGGTGTAGGGTGGTGGGGGGCGCCAGCGCTGTTTTCTTTCTCGCCAGCAGGCTCGCAAAATCGCGGACCTCGCCAAACATCGCACTCGGCAGCCATCTTGTATCTCAAGGGTGCTGCAAGATTTACGTTGGCCATTTTCTTTCTCCTTCCATATTGGTATTACCACAATCTGGACCTCCATTTACCCTCAGACAAGTACTTCTAACTGTATGCAATGGTTACATACTGCCTAAAGGACCTGCTAATCCTGCTATATCAATTATAAGGTACCTTGAGGGAAACATACTGTGTTTATGCCAATTCTGGGAGTGTTTCTATTTATATGTAAAATGTCTTAATCTATTGAGTCACTGTCACACAAGGGACTACAATCTGGGAGTTGTAATTGCTGATTATTTTATATTACCCGCTGTGGTGTATCTAGTTTAGGGCTGCACTATGTGCTTTATGCCCTTGCACTGTGCCTGTCTGCCTTATACCAGTTGCCATTTATGGGTGCCCTCTGTTGCACAAGGTACATCACCTGAGGTGAGTCCCCAGATTTCAGGTGTGAATCCATCACTGGCACTATTTGTTAAGCTGTTTACAGACACCTGCATATAGCTGACCACGGAGGTCCCAGCCTTGACGTACAACTGGGGTGCATCCCTTAGTGGTATACGTCACCACTGGCAATTTGGAGTCCACAATAAAGTGGCATATTTGGGGGTTCACACCGCAAATGTTAAGAGACTACCACGTCTCCCATTTCACTTAAGGGAATCCCCTCTTTCATACCTCGGAGGGTGAGCCCCTCTTATTTGGCACTGTACTTTGATTGACGGCAGTATATACATACACTGAGCCGAGTCCTCGATGAGCCCCAGATGTACTAGGAGCCTGAAACCTGGCGTGTGTCTCTGGCTACCGTACACCCACTGACTGTCGCTGTCTTTTACAGGGACAGATTAAGGCATGATGGGCGACACTCCCCCTCCTACACAAGACTTTCAAGCAGTGTCGCAGTGGCGGCCTAAGTGGAGAAGGCCCTATTATGGGTCATACCACAGGCACAAGATGCAGGGTTGTCAGGAACAGGGGGCACCCTGGTATCAGATGCCCCATGGAGCCATACAGGCCCCAAGCACATTAGGAAGGGTTCCAGTTCCCCACCCGGTGCTAAGGCCAAGGGCAAAGCCCCTTTAAAGAAGTCTAAACGTTTTGAACGGATGGATCCCCTTCCGATCCAATCATCCGACTAAGACTTTTGCCCACCTCACAATTTAGGTATAGTGGATAAATCTCCCTTTGGCGAGAAGGATTGGCAAGACATACCCCACACAGACTTCAAATACGTGATTGAAAATATGCTGGGTGATGATTATTCTGAGAAGAATACCCATGCTCCCTCGCCCAAACCCAAGGGTGATTGGGTCTTCTTTTTATTGGGCACACCACTATTTGACCCACGCACTATAAGACACCCCAGGTCTTCCGAGTGGAACTTGCCAGACCACCTGACGCAGTTCATTCACTTTTGGCTACACAACCCTTTGGATAGGGAAGTCTGGGCACATCTGTGGCCAGAGTGCCCCCGACCCCTCCTGCCGGACAAGATTACCAAAACTCCAAAATTTGATACCACAGTCGTGGTCTCGTCATGAGCCGGCAGAGACCCTCGCAAGGGCAGTGAAAGAGGGCTTAAATCAGCCCAAGACAAGTTATTGGACTTACTCGGCCCACTGGCCAAAATTCTTTATTTTGTGGACCTAGCTCTGTCCCAGGGTACCCAATTGGACCCAGGTGATCTACATGAATGGGCACAATGCTCAATTTGTATGCTTGGAAACGCCAAAGCTGCCCTCTGCACTGAAAGACGCAGGTCGGCACTTCTAAGGATGGACTCGAAACTCCTGGAACTGGACTCCAAAGAGCTGGGCCCCCTGGCTAATGGCCTCCTGTTTGGGAGCCATTTATAACAGAGCTAAAGAAGCATGTCAACCTATTCACAAAATTGAACAAGGCTCAATCCTCCCTGAAGCAAGTTTTCTGCCCCCCCATTTGGAAGAGATGTTTTTGGGAGGGCTGGTCGGCAGCGAGGCCGCACCATCAGCCGATTTTGGTCCACGGGCCCCAGAGCACAATCTTCCTTGTTCTACCCTTCATACACGGCTGGGCCACCATTACACAGAGGCACAGACAGTGCGCAAGGATCTAGAGGAAGTGGCCGAGGACGCTTCCCTACAGGTGAGTCCCACCCTATGTACTGGGGTTATAATTATGACTGCAGGCCGTTTATCTCTTTTCTTACAGAATTGGTTGGAGATCACTGTGGACGCATGGATCCTGCAAACGGTCCAGAGGTATGTTATCGAGTTCCACTCGCAACCTACACAGACCTCCTGCCCACCACTTTTACAGGTCTCCAGGGTAGATAGACGAAGAGATTAAATCACTGTTCGCCAAAGGCGTGGTCCAGTTCACCCCGGAAGGATGGGGTTTCTCAAACAACATCTTTCTGGTAAAGAAAAAGATGGGTGAATTCCAGCCAGTCATCAATCTCCGTCGACTTAACGATTATGTCGTATACAGACACTTCAAAATGGAAGGAATTCACCTCCTACGGGACCTTCTGTGGGCAAACAACTGGTTCACCTGCCTCAATCTCAAAGATGCGTATCTTTCCGTGCCCGTCACACCGGACTGTTAACGGTTCCTTCGGTTCGTCTCGGGCCATCGTGTGTGCCAATTTACGTGGCTTCCCGTCGGCCTCAGCTCGGCTCCATAGTGCTTCACAAAGCTGCTGAAGCCGGTTATGGCTCACCTCCGATCCAGGGGCATCCGCTGCCTCATCTACCTGGACGATTTGCTAATCGTCTGCAATGCAGCCTCCAGACTGCGCTTTCAGATGAGATTTGTTGTTCCCTTTCTGGAGTCCTTGGTGTCACATCCTGTTCCTAGCTTCGGATCATTCTGGCTATAGCTTCTGGTATCCAGTACTCTTTTTACAATTCTTGTTTAGTTTTTCTTGTTTTTTTGGTTTTCTATTCTATGTCTGGTTTTCTTCATGCTGGGTTTCTGGGTTCATTCTTATATTGCGTCCCTGGATTTCCCAGTCTCTTGGATTCATTTAAATGTTTGTTTTATGTTGCCACACCTGTTTGTTTTCCATCATTCCTTTTGTTTCAGTGTTCCTGCAGGCAGCTTCTCAAGTATTCTGCCCTTTCTTTCAGGTAAGTGCTAGATATGTCTTCTTTGGTTGTTTTAGCGAACATTAGGCAGAGTAGGACCTGCCAGATATGGGGTACATTGGCGTTGTTGGCAGGCTTCTGCAATGTATGATCATATAATGTGACTAAATCCCCATGATTTTCATATATAGTGCTTAGTTATTTCTCCTCTTGTTTGCCTATCTTGTCTTGTTTTAGTTTGTATACCCAGTCCATGTACAGTCCTGCCCAGTCATGCCCATGTTATGTCAATGTTTCCCTAATGTATTGTATACATGTTCTGGGTTTAGCTTACTATCCTTCTCTGGTTCTGGGTTCTATTAGTTCTGTCTTGTTTTCATGTTTGGTGCCTATCTCTAGTCTTGCCTTCTTTCTAGTACTGGATACATCTCTGTATATGTCTGTTCTGGCTTCCACTAAGCTGCTACAGGGCCTTGGTTTGTGGCCGCACAAACGCTGGTGCTCAACACCAGGGGGCGTGCGGTTACCCTGCACCAGGCCCTACTTGTCCATTACCACGCTGAAGACTCCGCTCATCTCCTCATCAGGCACAGAGGTCCCGGTCTACGGACTGCCACCCTGACACTTGGGCTTCGTGGTGAACAGACAGAAGTTAGCACTCTCACTGTCTCAGGTCATACAATTCCTCGGCTTCGAAATAGACTCAGTAGGCTGTGTTCTTCGCCTACCCGCAGCGAAGATAGCATGGAAATGGTCCCTCTGCGACTCCTTGCACGGATCGTAGGACTCCTCTCCTCATTGATCCAAGCAATATTCCCAGGACCTCTACACTACCGTGCCATGCAATGGTTGAAGGAAAAGCACCTACGCTTGGGCCACATGTACGATCACTGCATACCCCTCACAGGGAAGGTGCAGACAGAACTCAGATGGTGGCTGTTACATATGGAATGGCAAACCTGGAATGGCAGAGCGATATTTGGGCCATTGCCTGATTTCACGATCACATGGCCCAGGGGGCCGAAGAGGAAGGAGGGGGACTCCCAGGTGAGTCCCCACACCGTGTTCGCCGGTGCGGTATCGTCGGCGCAGGATCTCCGGCGACCGGGTAAGTACAAAGGACGGCGGGGACGTGCTATGCCGCCCCCAGCGTTTGGAGCCGGTTCCCTAAGGATAGCATAACACGTCCCCCGCCCTTAGGGGGTTAAGGAAACACCAATGTTTACATTGCAATGTTTACATTGACTGACTCTAGTGGCTGTCTACTAGATATCCACTAAAGGTACTTCCTGTTGTTTAATGGAGTTTAACTCCAGACTCTTCAAATCCCCCAAAGGAAAGTATTGAGTCAATTCTTTCCTATGGAGAAGTCCTAATGTGTGCGTGTCGTGCTCCCTGCACAGGCACATTAGGTTTCTCCTTGTAATGGCGTTGGAGGAGTCAGAGAATGGAATCAGGTAATTAAACCTTTCATTGTGACAGGGGGTGTAAGAGTACAGTTTTGCATTCCCAACACTATAGTGTTCCTTTAACCCCTTAAGGACACATGACGTGTGACATGTCATGATTCCCTTTTATTCCAGAAGTTTGGTCCTTAAGGGGTTAAGCATTGAATTGTTTTTATTAGCGGTGCTGATTGTCAATCCCTGTAAATGTAAGGTGGAAGCAGCCTAAGTGGATTGATTGAAACATTTTGCAATATACATAAGTCAAAGTGAGAAAATCTACAGTTGAGGTATGGCCAGCGAGCTGCATGCTTTTTAGCTGTTGAATCTACAGTGCAGAAAATGAAACATGAAACAGATATACTGATATTCCATAGAGACAAACAGTGAGAAAGCTTTTCAGGTAAGTGTATGAATACATAACTAGGCTGCAGAGTCTTGTTTGGAATGTCAGTAGAGTTCTAGGTGTAACGTAAGTATATACTACAAACAGAATGCCATTCATGGTCTACTTTTTCATTTTACATTTCATGTTCTATAGGTTCCAGGGCTAAACAAAAATAAATATTTTTCCATAAGGCATGTTGTCATTGGTTCTATTACCATTGTTCTACTTATTTCTCACTCAGTCATTTACATTGAAGACTGGTGTAAGTTTTGCTACCTTGATAATAATGAGAACCTAGCAGTTGACGTATATCTTATGTGATGTCCTTGATCTTCATCTAAAGAGAATTTGGTATATGCTTTAAGAACACAGGTGCACCTATTGTGGTGTCAGTACAATCGCAGAAAATTAAACAATCTTGTTCAGATCTGGTATGTTTGAATGCTAGTTAATGTTCCAAATAGACAGGGAAACAAGTCAATTAATATTTAGTTTTTGTTAATTTTGTTCACTGTTCTACACCATATAACCAATAACCTTGATAATATATAATGTTCCACACACAATATAGGCACACGCATCAATCTGTCTCTCTGCCAGTCTGTCTAGCTATCTGTAACCACTGAAATAGTGTAAATGTCATCACATTTATATTTTTGACTCCGAATCTCTTTACATTCATAATTCCCAGTATCCAAACAGAGGTAATTCAGGGGATTTATTTTCTCTCTCCATCAGTGGGTTTGTTTATTTTTATTTTTATAGTAACTAAACTGAAAACCAAAAGTACAGAAGAGGTTTAACAAAATTTAATTAAACTACCAACATGTAAACTGTTGGCAACATTAAATATAACATGTAGGGTACAGCAGTGTGACTAAGTATTATGGGATGTTTACAGTTACAGTTCACAACACTTTGGAGGCAGATAACCCTAAACTCTAACACTAGCCCAACATCTATCTAATACTACTGCAATCTTAACCCGTCAATTATTTAAGGCTTGTGTCTTCAGATAATATAAGATATAGTTATAAAGATGCTATGTCTAAGCCTCAAAACATACATTCCCTACCTGCTTTCTTTAGTATGTTTCAGACCAATTACAACATGTGGCCGTTTCTGATAGCGCTTCCCTCCCTCTTCCAGTCACGTGTGATGTTCCCCAAGGCTCGGCCCCCTGCTATTCACATTATTTATAAATGATCTGCCTAACGTCTGCAAATCCTCAACTGTACACATGTATGCAGACGACACTGTAATCTATGCTAGTAAACCCAAGCTACCGCAGCTTGAGGCTTTGCTCCAAAACCAATTCACGGAGGTAGAAAAGTGAATAGCGGATAACAAACTCTTCCTAAACACTGACAAAACCGGTACAATGACCTTTGGAACTGTACCTAAATTACATAAACTACAAAATCAACAACTGTGTATCAAAACAAATTCTACAGCAGTCTGCTCTTTTAAATATCTAGGTATGTTGCTAGACCCCAATCTATCTTTTGACATTCACATTGAAAAAATCTCTTCAAAACTTTACCCAAAACTAGGTGCCCTGTACAGAAACCAATCCTGCCTAAGCCCTACAGTAAGGAAACAGTGCAACAAATGCTTATGCCGGTCATTGATTTTGGGGATGTAGTATATGCACCTGCACCGTAAACGCACCTTAATAAACTTAATACATTATATAATTAATTCTGCCGCTTTGTACTCGAATGTAATTACTTTACCCATCACTGTGTTATGTTAAAAGAGCAAAACTGGCTGTTGCTGGAATCCCGACGCATTCTTCATCTTTCCAGCCTTGTGCATAAGAGCATTTCTGGGAAGCTCCCACCCTACCTGAGTAGAATGCTCTCTCTAGCTGTTCCACCTCCGAAAAACCTCCGATCCAGTACTAGCACGATATTTAGCATACCGCTATACAAAATTAAAGTGTTTTGATCCTCCTTTTCCTACAGAGCACCGCAATTATGGAATTACCTCAGGGACACAGTCAAATCTTCATTCAATCTAAAATCTTTCAAGAGATCTATGGCAATATACCTCAGCACAGAATGCAACTGTCATGGTTGAATATATTTATTACCTGTTACGTATTAAATTTATATATGTGTGTGTATATATATATATATATATATATATACATATATATATATATATATATATATATATATAGTTTGTATATTGTATCTTTGTAATATTGTATCCTATTGTAACAATGAAATGTTTTGTGGACAAAGACCCAGGACATACTTGAAAACAAGAAAAATCTCAATGTATCCATCCTGGTAAAATATTTTATAAATAACTAAATAAATAAATAAATGTGTTTAATGTTGTTTTAGCCAAATTATTACATAATTTAACTTAAGGGCCCTACCAGTTGAGATATTGGGGAACTACTGTGGAGCTTGCAGAAGTCCACATGAGATAAGATGGTCATGGGGGATGGAGTATTTTTTCTGAAGATTTCTTTGTCAACCTAGGAGAAGGGACATCTTATAACCAACCGTCTGGATTCAAACTTCAACGACTCACTACTGGAGAGCCGGTCACAGCTTTCCAACTGAAAGGCATGTTGGCAGAATTCACAGCTAATGTTTTGGCTGACATGGCCTACATTAAGGATGCTATTGAATACATCACCTCTCAAAACCAACAAAATGCAGAAACAACAACTTGCCACCAATGGCAGGGTAGATGCCCTTGAGGATCAGCAGAGACATTATAATCTTAACATGCATGGTACCCTGGACTCTTTAGGCCTCTCAGACTTATCTCGATTTATCCAAAGCCTACTTTGCCCTCTATTGACGCCTAAACAGGCCAAAGCTGTGTGGCTCGATGGGATGTTCTTATTGCCGAGGCCAATTACAGTGCCAACTGCAGCACATGTGGACCTAATTGTCCGTTTTCAGTCTCTACAAGAAAATGCCCTCCTGTTGGCAGCTGCCCGGTGGAAGTCTCCCTTACTATTTGAGGGATCCATGCTGTCATTGTTCCCGGACCTAACCAGAAGCACCACCGGGTAGTGCAGAGCCCTACAACTGCTCCTGCAACTTGGAAAAAGGAGCATCCAGTACCAATAAGGGACACTGAAGAATGCTCTTATCTACAAATCATAGCACTACATATAGAGCGTTGAGCTATTCGGAACTGGAATCCCCCAAGCAAACTAGGCCTCGCTAAGCCCTTAAGGCTGTCCCATGGTGGCGGAGTTCATTCAACGTGCATCCAAGCACATAACACCTCCATGACAGGAAACCTGAAAAGGCCACGACCCACAGAGAGCACTTTTCAAGTTCCAAGACCGCAATCCCTTATGTGTAGGTTAAGGCTGATAATGCTCTGCTCCTTTTATTTTGGATTTAATTATTCATTTTGATTTCATGATTTCTTTATCAAACTGCTGTTTGCAGCCTGGATATAACGCTGTGTTTCATTACATAGAGTAAGGCTGCCATTTTGTATTAATTAACTGTGAACATCCCCCTCACCCTATTTCTGTCAGCGCATCTACAGTTTGCACTCGAAACGTTGAGAAAGAGGAGATTCCCTGCAGCGGATTGGTAACTTCATTAAGCATCTCATGTTGTACTCTTTTTACCCGCAAGGGAGCTACTAGTTAGCCAATCTGTTAATTTTCATTGTGTTTATGTAACCTAAAAAAAACCAAAAACATTCTACATGCTTCCCTCATGGTGATTATTGTACTGTTAGTATATATACATGTCTATCAAGTTAACATGACTTTCTGTGTTTTCATAACGTGTGGATTGAAAAATAAAGAATAAAAAAAAACAAAAAAAACAAACATGATTTTAGTCATAAACATTGATACAATTCATACCATTAAGGTTTTTATGCATTCAACCTGGGATTGAAATTTTCACTCTTTAAAGCTTTTTTTCTGCTGTACATCAAAACTAAAAATTTGGCACATTTGCAAATAAGAAAAACATGTTTCTCACATCTATTTTATTTTCTGACAATTTGATCACAATGTTCCTGTGGGAGTAAATCTATTAACACCATATTCAGCCAATTAAAGTATCATCTTTACAAATGCACTTGATGTGTTTCCCTGGATAAATATTCTAAACCTTTTAACACAAACAGTGAGATTTAATCCCTGTCAATTGTTAGGAAATTCATTTTTTATATGAGAAGACATCTGTTAGTGAGGTAAATTCAGACTAATATTACTGAAAAAGTATTTCTGGAGTTAGTCCTTTATGGGCCAGTACATTATGAAGCATGTTGGTATTTACTGTGGCACTGAAGAGGTTAATGTATGTATCGTATTTCTTGTAACTGCGTCTATTCACAATACTTATATAAAATATATACATAGTATTTATATTTTGCTGTACATTTTCATGCATTTGTGGTTTGTCCAAATAATTTTCTAGAGTATTTTGCATGGACAATAAGCAGACATGTCAATGACCGATTTGCCCCAGTGCTCAGTCCGGCCCAGGTGGACAAGATCTTTTTAAGAAGTATTCACTATTAGAAAGCTAAGCTGCCCTTTCTTCTCTAATTACTGCTGACTAAGCACACCCTTATGGCTTCCATATGAATTAAGAGGCCAAGTAGCATACAGGTGCTGCTAATCAAATGCTTTTGATCAAGTAATTATCAGCAAGTTTGGCCACCTCTATAAAAACCAACATTTTAGCAGTTTGCAGGTCTGGAGCATTCGGGTATGTGTTAACACAGTGCAGGGAGGAAAGACATAAGCAATGACCTTAGAGAAGCAATTGTTGCTGCCATCAAACTGGAAAGGGATATAAGGCCATTTCCAAACAATTTAAAGTCCATCATTGTAACGGATCACCTGGCACCCCGACTTGGTACCTCCGTTAATGGATGCTCCTAGTGCTTCCTGAGGACTCCAAGCACTCTGGCAGACACCACAATCACCGAATCCGAGAAACCTTTAAATTCTCCCAAGCATATGAATGCTGTAGACCATTGAATAGGAACCATACGAATAGGCTTGTACTCCTAGCAGTCAACTGGAACAGCATGCAATAAATCCTTCCCCCAATAATGAGACGACACATCACTTTGAGGGTAAAACAGGAACTCTGGACTGGCTCATCCAGCCTGGCTTTTATTACACTAATCCACATACAGGCCACACCCAGGGGGAGGCATAAAATAACCAATCACATACATGGTTCAGCCCACACATCCCCTCCCCTCAGATAACATTAAACTCAATTATCCAGTACACTTTTTCAGCCAAGTTCTGGATGTACCCCAAAACCCGGGGGTACACCTTTAAATCCAGCATCGCTGGATAGCCCTTATTCAGGGGGACAACATATCCAAAATTCAAGTAATTCGGATGAATGGTTCGTGAGATATGGGGTTCCAAAGATTTGACCGACCGCATGGGTAAAGTATCCGAAAACAGTTCCATGCATTTTGGCCCTGCGGTCGGTCACAAACAAGGGAATGAAAACAGACGAATTGCCTGTGTTATAGAGCCTGGAGAGGGTTTGAATGCATTCCCTTGTTTATGGGGTTCTTTCTACCGAACGGCGGTCATTCGGTAGTTTCCATACGAATTTCTGGAAGTATGGAGGTCTCAGCGGTGTTTGCCTAGTCAAGTGTCCGATTTTAGTTCCAGACACTCGACGGCAAAACACCGCTGTTCGGTAGTTTAAGATGGCCGCCGCCACGTGTTTGTTTCCCGAATGGCGGCCACCCAGAGGACAAAGAACACATTACATGATTGCCAATTACCCGTTTGCAACATTGTTGCAAACTGTAATTGGAGGCACACTTATTCCTGGGTGGTCTGGTTGTTCGGTAGTTTCACTCAATATAATAAATGGAGTGATTCTACCGAACAATCAGATGAATGCTGCATACATATCCCAGGTTAAACTTAATACACATATACACATATAATATTACAGGCAATATACTAGAATATGTATCACAGTCTTAAAGGGACAGTAGTCCCAAAAGTCCCAATATGTCCATAGATGCTGTTAAAAGGGCCAGTAGCAGCGATATACAGTACAATATGCCCCAAATAACCCAGGGGCCATAGTCAGCAGGTAGGAGGCTAGCAAACAGGCTTCTCCAGGGCCCAGTGGCGAGGTTGGTTTCGCCACATTTCTCCCCTTTTCCAAACAGACTAACAGGGTACCTGACCTCTTGCCGGTCAGTGCCCTTGTTAGTCCAGCAGCCCACCCACAAAACAGAAACAGCAGTACAGCCCACCCACAATAAATGGTTACTACACCTGAGTAAGAGAAAAACTTGTCCAGGTCCAGGTGCCTCACCATGGCTGTGTGGGGGACTGGTAGGCTGTTTTGGTGGGTTGCTGAGTGGGCAGAGCCCAGCGGTACTCGGCCCTGGTGCTAGCACTACCCCGGGAGTAGTCTGGTTGGAGCCTTGCTGGAGACCGACTGCCTCCCCTTTAGCTGCGCAGCTCTGCTGCTGGAGACCGACTGTCTCCCCTTGAGTTACACAGCTCTGCTGCTGGAGACCGACTGTCTCCCCTTTAGTTACACAGCTCTGCTGCTGGAGACAGACTGTCTCCCCTTTGGCTAAACAGCCCTGTTGTGGGGGGGCAGGACCGACCGTCCCTACCCCCTGTGCTGGAAGTGCAGAGACCACGGTCCCATCTGCACAGGTGTGGGGCTTACAGTCTCCCCCTGGTACATTAAGCTGTCGCTGGGGAGAGGTGGTAACCAGCTCCTCTCCCATTAGAACACTCTGCCCATCGATGATCCGTTGCTGGGGAGAGGTGGTAACAATCTCCTCTCCCATGCCTACTTTCAGTCTTTGTGGAGGGAGACCGACTGTCTCTCCTCCCAATTCAGTGTCCTGCTGCTGGGGAATAGAGACTGGGCTCTCTATTCCCAAACAATCATGCTGCTGCTGGGGGGTAGGACCAACTACCTCTGCCCCCTGTAACTCAGCCTTCCGCTGGGGAGGGAGGACGCTGCTCTCCTCTCCCTGCACTTCACACTGCCTTCCCGGCATATCACTCTGCTGCTGGGGGGAAGGACCAACTACCTCTGCCCCCTGTAACTCAGCCTGCCGCTGGGGAATGGAGACTGGGCTCCCAATTCCCTGTGATTCACACTGCCGCTGGGGAATGGAGACTGGGCTCCCAATTCCCAACAAATCACACTGCCGCTGGGGAGGGAGAACGGCCCCTTCAGCTCCCTGTAACTTGGGCGCAGAGACCACGGTCCCAT
This sequence comes from Pelobates fuscus, assembly GCF_036172605.1. Classification (NCBI taxonomy): domain Eukaryota; kingdom Metazoa; phylum Chordata; class Amphibia; order Anura; family Pelobatidae; genus Pelobates; species Pelobates fuscus. The sequence continues at coordinate 352,703,569 of NC_086317.1, read as the reverse complement.
CTGCGCTGGTGTGGGGCTTACTGTCTCCCCTTGGTGTGCTAAGCTGCCGCTGGGGAGAGGGGGTAACAAACTCCTCTCCCTTACACACTTTCAGCCGCTGGGGAGCAGGGCTGACCCTCTGTACTCCCTGTAGGCAGGGCGCAGAGACCACGGTCCCATCTGCGCTGGTGAGGGGCTTACTGTCTCCCCTTGGTGAGCTGTGCTGCCGCTGGGGAGAGGGAATAACAAACTCCTCTCCCTTACACACCTTCAACCGCTGGGGAGAGGGGATAACAGGCTCCTCTCCCTGCACCGTAGACTGCCGCTGGGGAGCAAGAACGGCACCTTCAGCTCCCTGTAACGCACACTGCCGCTGGGGATCTGGGCCGACTGCCCAGCATCCCTGTAGGGCCGGTAGAGAGACCGCAGTCCCATCTCCACCTGCCATCGGTGGGTCTTCCCAGGACCAATCCGTGAGGCCCCTCAACATTTGTGAGTAAGGGCCACCTGCTTCCCCACCTGGCAACTCTGGCTGCTGCTGGGGATCTGGGCCGGCTGCCCAGCATCCCGGTGGAGTGACCTTGGTCCCATCTCTACCTGCCTGTTGTGGTTCCTCACAGGACCAGTCTATGAGGACCCCCACTTCGGGTTCCTCCCGCCGCCTCAGGGAAAGACAGCTAACCTCCTCGGATGCAGCCTCTACCCGGCTGCTGTAACGCTCCTGCTGCTGAGCATACTTCCTCTCTTTTGCCAACCGGAATTCTCGGTCCAGCCTTGTGTTTCGCTCGGCCATGACCTGGTTCCAGATCACCCGGCGTGTCTCCATGGGTATATCATCCCCATACTCAGCCACTCGCTGCCTCACCTCGGCCAGCCAATCATCTCCAGAGCCAGAACCTTCCATACTTGTCTGCTCCCAGGGGCGCTGCACGACTGCTAGCGTTGCCCTCAATTTGTAAATCCAAACGAACTGTGTCTCCGAGCTGCTTTACCTCACACTAGGACGCCATCCCACCGCTTGCCACCAATGTAACGGATCACCTGGCACCCCGACTTGGTACCTCCGTTAATGGATGCTCCTAGTGCTTCCTGAGGACTCCAAGCACTCTGGCAGACACCACAATCACCGAATCCGAGAAACCTTTAAATTCTCCCAAGCATATGAATGCTGTAGACCATTGAATAGGAACCATACGAATAGGCTTGTACTCCTAGCAGTCAACTGGAACAGCATGCAATAAATCCTTCCCCCAATAATGAGACGACACATCACTTTGAGGGTAAAACAGGAACTCTGGACTGGCTCATCCAGCCTGGCTTTTATTACACTAATCCACATACAGGCCACACCCAGGGGGAGGCATAAAATAACCAATCACATACATGGTTCAGCCCACACATCCCCTCCCCTCAGATAACATTAAACTCAATTATCCAGTACACTTTTTCAGCCAAGTTCTGGATGTACCCCAAAACCCGGGGGTACACCTTTAAATCCAGCATCGCTGGATAGCCCTTATTCAGGGGGACAACATATCCAAAATTCAAGTAATTCGGATGAATGGTTCGTGAGATATGGGGTTCCAAAGATTTGACCGACCGCATGGGTAAAGTATCCGAAAACAGTTCCATGCATTTTGGCCCTGCGGTCGGTCACAAACAAGGGAATGAAAACAGACGAATTGCCTGTGTTATAGAGCCTGGAGAGGGTTTGAATGCATTCCCTTGTTTATGGGGTTCTTTCTACCGAACGGCGGTCATTCGGTAGTTTCCATACGAATTTCTGGAAGTATGGAGGTCTCAGCGGTGTTTGCCTAGTCAAGTGTCCGATTTTAGTTCCAGACACTCGACGGCAAAACACCGCTGTTCGGTAGTTTAAGATGGCCGCCGCCACGTGTTTGTTTCCCGAATGGCGGCCACCCAGAGGACAAAGAACACATTACATGATTGCCAATTACCCGTTTGCAACATTGTTGCAAACTGTAATTGGAGGCACACTTATTCCTGGGTGGTCTGGTTGTTCGGTAGTTTCACTCAATATAATAAATGGAGTGATTCTACCGAACAATCAGATGAATGCTGCATACATATCCCAGGTTAAACTTAATACACATATACACATATAATATTACAGGCAATATACTAGAATATGTATCACAGTCTTAAAGGGACAGTAGTCCCAAAAGTCCCAATATGTCCATAGATGCTGTTAAAAGGGCCAGTAGCAGCGATATACAGTACAATATGCCCCAAATAACCCAGGGGCCATAGTCAGCAGGTAGGAGGCTAGCAAACAGGCTTCTCCAGGGCCCAGTGGCGAGGTTGGTTTCGCCACAATCATTCTACAGTGAGAAATATTATTTAAAAGTGGAAAACTTTTAACATAGTTGACAATCTTCCCAGGAGTGGATGACCCAGTAAAATCACCCCAAGAGTTGCAAAATTTCAAAAAAAAAAAAGTTACATCTCAGACTCACAGGCCTCAGTTAGAATGTTAAAGTGTATGACAGTACAATTAGAAAAAAACTAAACAAATATAGTTTGTTTGGAAAGGTTGCCTGGATAAAGACTTCAGGCAGAAGAGACCAAAGTGAAGATGTTTGGCCATAATGCACAGTGCCATGATTGGTGAATACCAAACACAACATACCAATATTAGGCAGCAAGTAAACAGTTAATTCTTGAATTTCTTGTTTTGGAGGCAGAGGGACTTTGATAAGGGCCAAGCAGCAATGACTAGGCGACTGGTTCAGGGCATCTCCAAAATGACAGGTTTTGTGGGGTGTTCCCAGTATGTAGTGATAAATACCTACCAAAAATGTTGCAAGGAAGGACAACCAGTAAACCAGCATCAGTGTCATGGATGCTCAAGGCTCATTGATGCACGTGGGGAGCAGAGGCCAGTCCATCTGCTCCAAGCAGACAGAAGAGCTTAAATTTATAAAAAAACAAACAAAACAAAAAAAAACCTTAATGCTGACCATGATAGAAAGGTGTCAGAACACACAGTGCATCACAGTTTGCTGCCTATGATGACCTCTGTCTAATGCTGAAAGCGCCTTCAATGGTGACGTGATGCACTTGACCTTGACTATGGAGCAAATAAATAAGGTTGCCTGGTCTGATGAATCATGGTTTCTTTTAAATCATGTTGATGCGTGCACATAATTTTTCTAGGGAAGAGATGGCAGCATGATGTACTATGGGAAGATGGCAGTGCGACAGTGTTTTGCTCTGGTCAATGTTCTTCTGGGAAACCTTGGGTCCTGGCATTCACGTGGATGTTATTTTGACATGTGCCACCTACCAAGAGATTGTTGCAGACCACTTCATGGCAATAGTGTTCCCTGATGGTAGTGGCCTTTTTCAGCAGGTTAATGCACCCTGCCACATTGCAAAAAATTACCAGGAATGGTTTGAGAAACCTGACAAAGAGTTCAAGGTATTGCCTTGGCCTCCAGATTTCCCAGATCTCAATCGTATTGAGCATCTGTGGGAGGTGCTGGATCAACAAATCTGATCTATTGAGGCCCCACCTTACAACTTGCTGGGCTTAAAGGATCTGTTGCTAATGTCTTGGTACCAGATACCACAGGAGGTCATGTGGAGTCCATGCCTTAACGTATCACAGCTGTTTTGGCAGCACTAGGGGACATACACAATATTAGGCAGGTGATTTTAATGATCATTTATATATTCATTGCCTAATAAGATATTAGGGCTCAACATAAACTTGTTCTTACTTTAAAATAGAGAATTTCATTATATCACCGGTATCACTGCATTGCCTTATTTTAAATATTCTTTTTGAATGTCACTATAATTCCTCTTACAATGTCAGGCGTAAGTACCCTTTTGGATTTGGCAATGTACACTTCACTGTAATCCTGTACCCTTGGATCATATGAAGGTTGGGGTGTACTCCTTAACTATGATAACTAGCTGTGGACTGCAACTTCCATCATTCTAAACTGGCCATTTCCGTTAAACAACTCACTGTCTACTAAACAAAACATATTTTATACCTCTTTCTTTAGTGTAATGATGTACTCTCTTCATTCTCAAAGAGGCATTTTCAAATCAATGACTACTAAATAGTAAAACCATATTGATAGCGATGGACGTTAGAGTTCACAGTATCTTGAATGCATATAACCCCATACTTGACATACCTCATTAACATAACTCTAAGTTTCCCTTAACCCTAAGTCATTACTAATATTAAATTCCCTCTATCTCTGTGGAGGTACTGTAACAAACCAAAGCTCTTATGAAAAGAATGCCATTTCAAAGAGCTAAAACAATACTCAACATTGTAAACATGCTCTTTCGATTTTAGCATTTTAAATGCTTCTTCTTTGTAATTCTGTTATCTTAATCTAAGATCATATGCAAGTGGCATAAATTTGGCTTTGCTTAAGAGAAACATTGCTTCACAAAAGGAAATTTGCAACACTAAGCAGGACTACCTCTGTATTAATTGTTATATTTCAAATAAATGTATAGCCGTGGGCTAAATATCCTCAGTATGGTGGGTGGTTTAATTAGCAAACTCAAGATCCTTCATTACACTAAGGACCAAAGCACATGAAGTACATTTTTATTTACTCAACAGCGAATTGTAGTTGTACTGAAAACTATATAGAGAAATTTAGGTCAGATTAGCAGAGTTGGAAATATTCCCCCAAACAGATATTTTTTTAAAGCATGCTTTTCCAAATTTTAGCTCGAATTTTTAAATTTGTAATTGTGAATCTACCTGATGATTGATATATATGCAACAGCTAAGATTAGCCTCAAATGTAATCTTGTCACATGGTAAAAAATACCAAAGAATATTAGTAAATTGTTTTATTGTTTTATTATTTATTTGATTGATTAGTTGTTGATCACTTGATTGTTTAATTGTATTTATTTGCACTTTCCCTATCTTTTACCTATAAAAGTTTGCTCTTCTGAGTGTGGAGTACCTTGACAAAGACCAAGTTGTGGGTTGAAACGTTGCTGTATACCTTCTGTTCCAATAAATTTGCCATAAGCGGTTGGTGTGCCTGGACCTCTTTTCTAATTTTTACAATTTACTGTTTAGTAAATAAACATTAATCAATAGTGTATCACGTAGTACATGTCATTCAAGCAAATATGAACAAACAGTAAACATTTCTCAATTGGGACTCGACTGTTTCCAGCAAAGAAGATGATGCTTTTAACTGATTTCTTCACATTTCTTCACGTTGTTATATGGAGACACATTACTAATTTCACCAGGTTATGTACACATCTAAAAGAACTCCTAACATTTCCAGACTTAAATTACTATGTAATTATCTCCATATATTATCTATTTTCCAGAGCAAGACATTAGCTTTTATCTTTGTGCATCGACTGTAGCTTAAGAGGTTCAGAGTTTGTGCGCAGTTACAACAGAGGCACAATCAATTGCAATCTAACCAGAAATCAATGGTGTGTGGCTTGCAAAATGTGACTGGCTGCCTGTCTCATTCTCAGTTGTGTGCTCTGCTTGTGTATCACTGATTCTGTTTATTGCAAGTCAGGGCACATTTGAGTAGTTTCACGCACGATATGCATACGCTATTCTTAGAAATTTGGTTACAAAACATATAACTGTGCTAATATGTCAATAGAAAAATAGTGAATATATGAACATAGTAAAAACAAAAGAAAGATACATTTCCTTTTTTTTTCTGCATGTTCCGTTGCCAAGATCTAATGCCACTTTAGAGATGGTTTCAATTTCTTTGCCGAGAGAAGCAGATAAGGTATCATTTTATCACTGTCTGTAAAGAACGGGTCAAGGGTATTTCCCCTGACTAAGACATGGCATGACCCTGAAAGCAAATATAAAAACATATGCAAGATTATTTATTTATAATGGTTTCAACATGTCTTACATGGAAACATAATATTAAAGATGCAATTATGACCTTCACCCTACAAGTTTAAGGTTATGTCTAAGACTTTGCAGTATCCCAGCTCTTTAATGATTCTGCCACAAAACCGCACACACTCTTAAACAGATTCCTTTAATACAAGAAGCAAATCAGATTAACCCACTGAAGGCCATAGGTTGTGGAAAGTACAAACAACATATTTAGTGAGTAAACATTTCATATGTATTATATAGAATCAGAAAAAGAAAAAGTAAATAAATGCATTGGTTTCAGCTTTTCTTTAATTAGTTTCATATAAAGATAAAAAAACCTGATCTAAATTAGATCTGAATGGAACTTTACAATGCTCAATTATATTTTTCCCTAGTCATGTACGGAAATATGCACTAAGTATACTAAATGTTGATTAGCTGAACACCAGTGAAACATCAGGTTTGCTATCTAGGCTTAGATTGAATGTTTTTGGATAAACTTTTCAAATTATTGCAATCAGGACCTCTATCAGGGGGCACAAAGGGCCTGGTTCAGTTCAGGGGCCCATATAGGGACCCCGTAGTGCTAAATGGTATGGTTTGGAAGATGCTGGACCAGAATGCAATGGCTGTCAGCAGGGCCGTCTTTAACATTGATTGGACCCTGGGCAAGCATTTGCTTGGGCCCCCCTGGATCCTGCCCTTCCCCCCACACACTTCCACCCCCTGGCATGCATTCATGCCCTCCACCCCAACACAGTGGCAGAACTAATGTAGAGAAGGCCCTGGTGGAAGACATTTTTAGGGCCTCCCCGCTAGCGCAAGAATGGAGAAAAGATAGTGTGGCAGATCTCCCTGCCTCTGGATTAATATTTGAGACTGTTTTGTATGTTTGTTCGCCAGTCCCCGGTTGTTCGTGTGTTCCCTGGGTGCATTCAGTAAAAGACGAACTAACTACCGAATGGTGGGCCACCCAGCAGGGAAGTGTGCTGCTTGTTAACTTTTTTGACCTTGTTAACACTGTGGTTAACCACAACCACTTCCAACTCCCGAACGGTCGGCTGGTTGGTCGTCGTTCGTATGAACAAACACGTGACGGCGGCCATCTTGGACAGTCGAACACCCAGCGGTGTTCGTCGACAACCACATGGAACTAATTTCGGACACTGTTTTCCCCGAACACCGCTGAGATCACCAACCATCCACCTCTTCGTTCCAATTCATACGGATGCCGTGCCGTTCAGTATATTGACAATTCACGAACGAGACCGTCCCAAATAGCTAAACCCATGGAGCTCATTGGTTCTGCCGAACGCCCGATGAACACTTTAACTCCATGGCGATTTGACTGTATACATAGGATCTGAGCGCTGTTCGGATATATTGAACGCTCAGATCCAAGCTATCTGGGGATATGTCGAACATGGGGGTTCCGTTCGATAAAATAAGAATGATATATTTTTATGTGTTTTTACTGTTATTGTAAAGTGTGAATATTCTCTATACCTGGAGGTAATTGAGTTACTTCAGGCACTTAACCCAGTTATCTCCAGGATATAGAGGAGGAGTTGCACTGTTTGTGTGGGAGTGTTTTCATATTGTGACTGTATGTGATTGGATACTGTAAAAATGTATCAGTTTCAACAAGGTCCCTATGGGAGTGTCCCCTGCTGGAAGACCTGCATAATAGGCTGATATGTGGCCACCATTAAACAGATCCTGCTTGACCCTCAACACAGAGCCTCGACTCGTGCTTGGGGGGATATTTCGTATGATTCCTGTGCGGCGCTTAGGAGTGTTCAGCAGCACCCAGGGTGCCATTACAGATAGAACTTCATCTGTTGTACAATTACTACAATGCTATGCCAGCTGGGGATCTACCATTTGGCCACTCTTGCAGGGCTGTATTTGTGAGCAGTGTTTGTACATTTGATTGTGAGCATGTTGCTGTATAGAGTATGTGTGTGCATTAAGGGCGTAGTATTGGTGTTAGAGTGAAGGGGTGTGTTTCTATATACTTTTCGAGTTTGAATTCAGGGGTTTGTTTGTATGTAATGTTTGTGTTTGCAGGGGTGTGTTTGCATGTTGTTTTTGATTGCTGGGATATATGACATACATTCACAGATATCCATACACATTAGCACACTGATTCATGCACACATCTGGACACATGCAAAGACTGACACAAACAGACTCTGGGCACCATCACCACTTCAGGTCACATGTATGTACATACATACACACACACACAGAGATAAAAACACTGGTGCATCCACACACAGAGATACACACTTACACACACTGACACAGGTATGTACACTCACTAAGATACACACAGACATACGAGTACACATGCAGGGGTGTATTTGTGTGCAGTGTTGGCGTAGGAATGCTGGGATGTATGCAATGCCACACAGATGCACACTTTCACAAACATTGAGAAACACACAGGAACACAAATACACATGCAGTGGTGTATTTGTGTGCAGTGTTGGTACTGGAATGATGGAATGTATGCATTGCCACACGCATAGATACACATTTACACAAACTGACACTCATACACACGCAGGTACACATACAAACTGACACTCATACACACGCAGGTACACATACAAACTGACACTCATACACACGCAGGTACACATACAAACTGACACATAAGTACACAGATACGGGTATACATACACCTAGATACACATATACACTGACACAAACAGAGTCAAATAGACACATACAGTCAGACACATACAGTCAGACACATACAGTCAGACACATACAGTCAGACACATACACAGTCAGACACATACACAGTCAGACACATACACAGTCAGACACATACACAGTCAGACACATACACAGTCAGACACATACACAGTCAGACACATACAGTCAGACACATACACACACAGTCAGACACACACACACACACAGTCAGACACACACACACACATACAGTCAGACACACACATACAGTCAGAGACACACATACAGTCAGAGACACACACACATACAGTCAGATACACACACATACAGTCAGATACACACACATACAGTCAGATACACACACATTCACACACACAGTCAGATACACACACATACAGTCAGATACACAAACATACAGTCAGATACACACATACAGTCAGATACACACACACAGTCAGATACACACACATACAGTCAGATAAAAACATACAGTGAGATACCCACACATACAGTCAGATAAAAACATACAGTCAGATACCCACACATACAGTTAGATAAAAACATAAAAGCCTGGAAAGCTCCCTTGCAGGTGACAGCTCTGTAGGAAGTGATATCGTAGATATCACAATAAAGCTGCTCTTACTGGCAGCTGATGAACTGATGTAGGCCGTGTGTACAGAGGGCCAGGATTTGGCATGTATGGGGTATACTTATTGCTGATTACTGTGGAGGGAAAGGTTGGGGATGTGTATTTGTAAGTGCCTGACTGTGTGTGTCTCTGCCTGTATGTCAGTTTAACAGTGTATGTGTATCTATTGTGTGTGAATGTGTATGTCTAAATGTCTGTGTGTTTGACAGTGGGTGGATGTCTATCTATTGTGTTAGTGTGTATGTCTGACTGGGTGTGTGTTTGACAGTGTGTGTGTTTGTGTGACTGTCTGTGTGTGCATCTAAGTATGTGTGTGAGTGTGTTTGGTGAGTGTCTGTTTGACAGTGTGCATGTGTGAGTTTGTATGTCTGGCTCTTTGTTTGAGTGTACCTACATGTCTGAATTTGAATATCTGATTATGTGTCTGTTTGACAGTGTGTACCCAATCATGTGTGTAAGTGTGTATGTCTGGCGTTGTGTCTGAAAAAGTGTGCATGTCTAACAGTGTTTGAGAGTGTGTTTGACTGTGTGTATATAGTAAACACAAAAAAGGAAATTGGAGGCACACCTGGAACATACATTTTACAGGAATGGTGCTGCCGTTGTCCAGCATTGTCCAACTATGTATCTATTTGATGCTGTGGGTGTGCATCTGTGTGTGTGGCATGCGTTTCTGACAACTGAATTCTGTGCATGTTTCTAAAATTTAGTACCTATGTACAGTTGTGCTAAAAAGTTTGCATACCTTGGCAGAAATTATTTTTTTGAAGGATATTGATCATATGAAGCCATTTTCACATAGTTGTTTGGCTCAGTTTTAAATCACAATGATAACAGAAATCACCCAAATGGCCCTGATTAAAAGTTTACATACATTGAATGTTTGGCCTTGTTACAGACACACAAGGTGACAAACACAGGTTAAAATGGCAGTTAAAGGTTTATTTCCCACACCTGTGGCTTTTTACATTGCAATTAGTGTCTGTGTATAAATAGCTGGACTATAAAGAAGGCTGAGCATCGTTGAATTGATGCCTTTGAACTGTGGTGTTGGCGAAAACTGCTTAGAATCCCTTGGATTGAAAGAAGATCCAATAAATCCGTACTACATCTAATCAAGACAAACTGTTAACTGGAAGCTATGATCATGAGGCTGAAGCTAAAATATTTTGGCCATATAATGAAAAGGCATGATTCTCTAGAGAAGACTCTGATGCTGGGAAAGATTGAAGGCACGCGAAGAAGGGGATGACAGAGACGAAGATGGATAGATGAGGTCACTGAAGCCACGAACATGAAGTTGTTGGAGCTCAGAGGGGCAGTGACTAACAGATGTACCTAGCGTGCATTGGTCCATATGTTCACGGAGAGTCGGACACGATTGAATGACTAAACACATACACATAAATAGTCAATGAGTTTGTTAGCTCTCACATGGATGCACTGAGCAGGCTAGATACTGAGCCATGGGGAGCACAAAAGAACTGTCAAAAGAGCTGCGTTACAAGGTAATGGAACTTTATAAAGATGGAGAAGTATATAAAAAGATATCCAAAGTCTTGAATAAGCGCTATGTTTGGAGAGCGGTCAACAAGGCCTACAGGGAAAAGAATACCATCCCGAATGTGAAGCATGATGGTGGCTCAGTGATGTTTTGCGGGGTGTGAGCTCTAGAGGCACAGGGAATTTTGTGAAAATTGATGGCAAGATGAATGCAGCATGTTATCAGAAAATGCTGGCAGACAATTTGCATTCTTCTGTAAAAAGGCTGCACATGGGATGCTCTTGGACTTTTCAGCATGACAATGACCCTAAGCATAAGGACAAGTTGACCCTCCAGTGGTTACAGCAGAAAAAGTTGAAGGTTCTAGAGTGGCCATCACATTCTCCTGACCTTAATATCATCTAGCCACTCTGGGAAGATCTCAAACATGCGGTTCATGTAAAATGACCAAAGACTTTGCATGACGTGGAGGCCTTTTGTCAAGATGAATGGGCAGCTATACCACCTGCTAAAATTGGGGGCCTCATAGATAATTACAAAAGACTACATGCGGTCTTTAATGCTAAAGGGGGCAATACCCAGTATTAAGAACTAAGGGTATGCAGACTTTTGAACAGGGGTCATTCCATTTTTTTATTTTTTGCAATGTTTTGTTGTATGATTGTGCCATTCTGTTATAACCTACAGTTGGATCTGAATCTCATAAGAAATTAAAGAATTGTGTTTTGCCTGCTCACTCATGTTTTCTTTAAAAATGGTACATATATTACCAATTCTCCAAGGGGATGCAATCTTTTGAGCACAACTGTATGTGACAGTGTGTGTGTGTGTGTGCATGACATTGTTTATTTGTGTCTGGCTATATATATATGTGTGTATTTTGAAAGAGTGTATGTATGACAGTTTAAGTGTGTATATCTCTATGTGAGGCAAGGAGTGTGTATATAGGTGAGGGGGGCCTAGACAATATTTTTTTGAAGGGATCTTGAGATTCCTGAGGGCTTCCCTGATCACAATCTGTTAATCTGTGAAAAGCTACTTACAGCATACGTATGTTTCTTTCTCTCTTTTTTTTTTAACAGATATTCATTTTATTGGCCTGCTCACTATTATTAGGGTTATTAGGTTTTTTTTATTGAGGGATGAATATACTTTTTTTGGTGTAGGACATGCCATTTTCCACCACCATAATATTTAATTAGAGGCCCCGCCCACTGCCTATGGGTGGGGTCTGGGAAGGGACTTTAGGTCTCCCCTGTCTGTTACTTAGCGCTACTACCAGCTGATCATGGGTGGGGGCTGGGGAAACTAAAGGGTTAGGCTAATATTGTTTCAAAAAGTTCTCAAACAATTCATACACTAATCTACAATTTCAAATATTCACTAAATCTTTCAAAACAGTTTGTTAACCCCTTAACGTCGTTACGACGTGCTATGCCGTCACGGTTTAAGTGGGCTTTAAAGCCGTTGTGACGGCATAGCATGCCGTAACGGCTGAAGCCCCTGGAGCGCCCGGTATACTCACCTTCCCGGCGCTCCGCTTCGGGAGGACTGCCTCACAGCCCAGGCAGCCCTCCCACGGCAAATCAGGCCCCCAGGGGCCATGTGATCGTTCTCAAAGAGCGATCACATGGCCCCCTATAGCTGGCTGTGGATCTGCCAGCAGGGGGGCTGTCTGAAATGTCAGACAGTCCCCCTGCTGGTGGGAGGTGTAAAAAAAAAAAAATATTACACGTGTAAAATTAAAATATATATATATATATTATATATATATATATATATATAATATATGTATATATTATATATATATATAATATATATGTATATTATATATATTTAACGCCATACATAGTGTATTTTAATACTAATATTAGTATATATATTAGTATTAAAATACACTTAGAATGACGTTACATATATATAATATACATATATTATATATATATAATAGATATATACACATATATTATATATAAATACGTATAATTACAATAATAAATAAATGAAATAATAAAATTAATAAATAAAATATTGAAACAAAATTTAATATAAATTATATATACATATGTAATTTCATTCTAACTGTATTTTGTTATTAAAATATATATATTGGTAACAAAATACACTTAGAATGACATTCTATATATATCTATCTATATATAAAATGCAAATAACCGCAAATATATATATATAGATAAATACATATAATTAAATAAAAGATTACATTAGTATACACGTAGAATTTAAATACCTATAAATGCATATATATTAAAATTCTACGTGTATATTTAAGTAATCTTTTAACATAATTAGGTGATTTGATTAATTAAAATTTGATTGACATACCTGACAACACAAGGAGAAAGTGCAGAGAATGTAATTTGCAAGCACTATATTTGACCCTGTAACTCTCCAAGACAACATAAAACCTGTACATGGGGGGTACTGTTTTACTCGGGAGACTTCGCTGAACTCAAATATTAGTGTTTCAAATTGGTAAATTGTATTACAGCGATGATATTTTAAGTAAAAGTGAAGTTTTTTGCATTTTTTACAAACGAACGGCACTTTTATGGACTATATTATTGTTGTAATATGTTTTACTGTTTTAAAACAGTATTATGACATTCACAGCTAAAATGTCAGAAGGAAATACAAATTTTAAAACAAAATCTTATTTTCTCACATTTTTTTTAAATTTTATTCATAATGAATTATGTTCCATATATGAATAGTTAATGATAAATTAAAGCCATGTTTCTCCTGAACAAAATGATATATAATAAGTGTGGGTGCATATAATATGAAAGAGGGGAACTACGGGTGAACAGACATATAGCGCAAATTCTAGTTTTTGTTTACGTTTTGTTTTGATCAGAACGTGCACTATTGACTCCATCCTGAAGGGGTTAAAGGGCATGGTAGTGTTTCCATCATTCTACTAAATGCCTGTGCTGGAGAAATAAACCATCTGTAACGCCTGTATCACCCACAAAGTTATAACATTATAAATCTAAGACGTAGGCTAATTTTATAGCAAATCAATAACTTTCTAATTCTTGAGAACCTAATCTAGAAACTCGTAATATTTGCTCAAAGTTTGAAAAAATCGTAAGCTATCACAGTTGTGAAATAGCATACAGAAAATACATACAGTAAGATATTAGTTTGAAAAGTTTACATAGAATCAACAAAAGTCAACTCTGTCCCTATTTATATATATTTCAGTATGGGGATAATTTTTCAGTTAAAAAGAACATTTATTATCATGGCCTTTACTACAATCACCTCATATTTTGAAGATCAAACCAATGCAAGAAACCAATGGAAGAGAGCTAGGCTTGACCACTAATATGAAGTACTTAATACTTCAGTGAATTCAAAGTGACAGGTGGTTTAATGGACAACACTGTGAAATCTTTCTTTGCATCCATAGTCTCGAGGCAAAGATTAACAGGAATCCATTAATCTGCTAGTCCTCATAAAATGTGACTTATTTCTAAATTCTGAATTTAATTCTTCTGACTGCAGGAGCTCTTGAACAATCGTAAAGTGATGTTTAGTATTATTCTTAGCCGTCCATATCCTTTCATTGCATTTAATGCTTACCACAAAATATCATGGCTTTGAACATCTTACAATCCATGTAAGGATGTAAAGATAATGCAATCTTTGGAAGGATAAACCATCTTCCACATATGTCCCAAAGCATTCAAATGAGATCAGAGCTGTTTTGATGTGGGAAAACCACTCCATTGCCTAGAGTCATGTTTTGCCAAAGGCTCACCACTGTTGAGGAGGCATATACATATCCAAGCCTTGTTTAATAGGATCATGGGAAATGTACATCTGATCACAATCCACTGGAGGCTCCTGAGCAAGTAGAAGAATCAATGGTTTTCTAAACAGCACAACAGGGAGGTTGGCAACATTTCTAAAGGTAATAACCGGTAAGTCTTGTGAAGGAACCTTCTAAACTAACCTAAAGCACAAAGATAAATAGTCTTAGTAAAGATACATTGTTTGTTTACAATCTATTTTAATATCAACTCTTTTAGTATCAAATCAAAGCTGTGTGAATATAGGAGATAAACATGTTAACCCCTTCAGGACAGAAGTTGTGATCAAAACTAGACCTAGAATTTGAGCTTTATTTCTGTTCAACCATAATTTAACTCTTTCATATTAAGCACACTCACACTTATTATTTATCATTTTGTCAGGAGAAAAAGGGCATTCATTTCAACTCAAATATGATACGTATGGTACAAGATTTAATTATAAAAATAATCTAAAAAGTATGAAAAATTAAGACATTTTGTTATTTTCCAAGTTCTGCATGGCATTTATCTGTTAATGTCACAATTCTTCTAGCTTTTACTGCAATAATAAAAAACATATGTGTATGCTTTGATGTCCCAGAAGTACAACAATGGCCCCATACAGGTTCCAAGGTGTTTTTGAAAGTTACAAGGTCAAACAGGGCTGGACTGGAAAAGAATTTAAGGGAGCCGGGCCAAAGAGGGGCGTGTTTTGTTATCACCAATGACAAGCACATTCCCTCTCAAAGGGGGCATGTTGCTTCAATGCTCATCCAGGGCAGACCACGCATAGAGCCCTGTTGAAGAGCTCTTGCATGAGAAAAAGGCCCTGTATTTTCTCTGCTCACTCAAGTTTAAATGATTTAATGACACGCTTGTGCTGTGTTTGCTTGTAACTTGCTTCTGTTGTCTCCATAAGTGGAATACCAGAGGACAAAAGGACCAGCTAAACATATTGTTCATGTGGTGGCAAGCTGCTTGTGGGACTGCGTGTGTTTGGAGAGAGCAGATTGTGGTGTCGTGTTTTGTGTCATTTTTAGCTGTTTTATGTTTGTGGTGTAAAATGTGTGGCTAGGGGCTGTAGAGAGTGAGTGAAAGTGTGTGCTTAAAGGACATAGTGTGTATAGGGGATGTAGCGAATGTGTGCATATGAACTGTAGTGTATGCCTGTATTGGTGATGTATTGTGTGTATGGGCTGTAGGGAATATATTTAGGGAATGTAGTTTATGTTTTTGTATACAGGGGTTCTTGTGTGTGTATAGGGGTTCAGAGTGTGTATGTCAGGAATTTAGTGGGGGTTTATAGGGGATCTATTATCTGTATAGGGGATCTAGTGTGTGTGTGTAAAGCATCCAGAGTATGTTTAGGAGATTTAGCGTGTGTTTGTGTAGAAGGTCCAGAGTATGTGTAGTGGATCCAGAGTGTGCATAAGGCATGTAGTGTGTGTGTGTCTGGAATGTAGTATGTGTAAGTGGTACAGTGTGTCTATAAGGGATGTAGTGTGTGTCTTGCATGTAGTGTATGTAAGTGATAGATTGTGTATGTAAGGTGTGCAGTGTGTGTGTGGGGCACAGTGTGTGCGTGTGTGAGGGGTGAAGTTTGTGTTTGTGATGGGAGCAGTGTGGTGTGTGAGGGGTGCATTGTGTGTGTGTGGGGGGGCAGTGTGTGTGACAAGTTGAATGTGTGTTTGTTAGTGATGCCATGTGTGTGTGTGTGTGTGTGTGAGTTGACCAGTGTGTGTGTGAGGGGTGCAGTGTGTGTGAGTGGAGCAGTGTGTGTGACTGTCTCAATGTGTGTAAGGGGTGTTGTGTGTATGCGTGAGGGGTGCAGGGTGTGTGGCCTGTGTTCGACCCCGAGGGTGTTCTCCAAAGCCCTTGTTTCCATTATTGCAGACATTAGGAAGAAGGGTATCCTTTCACTACTTGGCAGACATCCTAATGTTAGCAAATAATTACTCATCCTTGATTGACCAATGGATATTGAATTATCAATTTTGGAGAATCATGGTTGGATTTTGAATTTCTGTGCTATGCTGCCCTGCCTTGTTAAAGTCCACATTTTGGATTTTCTTAAAGAGGTTTAATTATATAACTCAACTAAATGATAATACATAAAAAAGTGCAGAGGACAATATAAAACTTGTCCCGGATATCCCTTAATTTTACCTCCAGGACAACCATATTCTTTTCACAACAATTTAAGAGAAATGAGTAGGTAAAATAAATAACAAAAAATAAAAAAGTGGTTCACGATTATTTTTTCTCTCAGTGCACATCCCAGTGACAGGCTGATCCCTCCCTGCCTGGAGGAAACTCTTATGCCATACATGTCTGCTCTGCACAGCTGCATTTTATGGCCAAAGTAATAACAGTTTCTGATAAGTCATATCCTTGTTCACCCACCTCAATAAATAAATAAAAAATAAAAAAAAGACTCTTGCTGCTGCTCCCTCTTTTTCATATTTTTACATTGTATTGGTTTTACCGGGCCTGAATGAGTCTGGTGGTTCCTGCTACCTCTGCAGGGGTAGTTGGGAGAATAGGAAAGGGCACTGTTTTTCCACACTGAAGGACAGTCACTAATGCTATAAACTCGATGTGTGAAAGTTTTTTCTTGCCCCTGAGTGGAAGGCAGTGGCGGAACTACTGCACTCTCAGGGGTCGCAGCTGCGCCCACAGTGCCCTGCCACCATGTGTTGTGGCCCCGGCCCACGCGGGAGAATTACTGGAGCCGCGTGTTCAGGGTCCTCTCGGGTGGCCCATGCTTCTAGGGCCACCCCGATGCTATGTGATGATGTCAGACGCTGGGAGGAAAAGACTGCCCTGGTCACACCTCCCAGCTCACACAGAGTGCCGCAAGGGAGGAGGAAGGAGGAGAGGAGGGAATCTGAGGGCAATTTTTGCACCAAAACCCCGTGGCTTGTAGTTAAACCTCTGGTGGAAGGGGTGTGTGGATTGTGAATTACCTACTGACATTTTCCTAATTTTTGGATAAAACACTTTTTTTTAACTTGAAATTACTCCTGCATCCATTTTTTATAAATATAAGTTAGCAAAGTTAGGTGCTCACTGAGAGCACTTCCTGTCAGTAGTGATGTCGCGAACATAACATTTTCGGTTCACGAACGGCGAACGCGAACTTCCGCAAACGTTTGCGAACCGGCGAACTGCGAACTGAGTCTGCTTTTAATCCATAAAGGGCAGAAATCATCTAACATTCCTAAATCACAATGGATATGGTTTGACACCTGACATATGACATATTGACACCTTGACATATGGATTGACACCTGTCCTCAGAGACCATGATACACACTGACACAGAGCAGAATAGGGACTGTTCCTCCTACATAGGGTCACTTGGCAGATATGGATTGACACTTGTCCTCAGGGACCCTGATGCACACTGACACAGAGCAGAATAGGGACTGTTCCCCCTACATAGGGTCACTTGGCAGATATGGATTGACACCTGTCCTCAGAGACCCTGATACACACTGACACAGAGCAGAATAGGGACTGTTCCCCCTACATAGGGTCACTTGGCAGATATGGATTGACACCTGTCCTCAGGGACCCTGATACACACTGACAGAGCAGAATAGGGACTGTTCCTCCTACATAGGGTCACTTGGCAGATATGGATTGACACCTGTCCTCAGGGACCCTGATGCACACTGACACAGAGCAGAATAGGGACTGTTCCCCCTACATAGGGTCACTTGGCAGATATGGATTGACACCTGTCCTCAGAGACCCTGATACACACTGACAAAGAGCAGAATAAGGACTGTTCCCCCTACATAGGGTCACTTGGCAGATATGGATTGACACCTGTCCATAGAGACCCTGATACACACTGACACAGAGCAGAATAGGGACTGTTCCCCCTACATAGGGTCACTTGGCAGATATGGATTGACACCTGTCCATAGAGACCCTGATACACACTGACACAGAGCAGAATAGGGACTGTTCCCCCTACATAGGGTCACTTGGCAGATATGGATTGACACCTATCCTAATGATCCCTGATACACACTGACACAGAGCAGAATAGGTACTGTTCCCCCTACATAGGGTCAGTTGGCAGATATGGATTGACACCTGTCCTCAGGGACCCTGATACACACTGACACAGAGCAGAATAAGGACTGTTCCCCCTACATAGGGTCACTTGGCAGATATGGATTGACACATATCCTAATGATCCCTGATACACACTGACACAGAGCAGAATTGGGACTGTTCCCCCTACATAGGGTCACTTGGCAGATATGGATTGACACCTATCCTCATGATCCCTGATACACACAGACACAGAGCAGAATAGGGACTGTTCCCCCTACATAGGGTCACTTGGCAGATATGGATTGACACCTGTCCTCAGAGACCCTGATACACACTGACACAGAGCAGAATAGGGACTGTTCCCACTACATAGGGTCACTTGGCAGATATGGATTGACACCTGTCCTCAGATACCCTGATACACACTGACACAGAGCGGAATAAGGACTGTTCCTCCTACATAGGGTCACTTGGCAGATATGGATTGACACCTGTCCTCAGGGACCCTGATGCACACTAACACAGAGCAGAATAGGGACTGTTCCCCCTACATAGGGTCACTTGGCAGATATGGATTGACACCTGTCCTCAGAGACCCTGATACACACAGACACAGAGCAGAATAAGTACTGTTCCCCCTACATAGGGTCACTTGGCAGATATGGATAGACACCTATCCTAATGATCCCTGATACACACTGACACAGAGCAGAATAGGGACTGTTCCCCCTACATAGGGTCACTTGGCAGATATGGATTGACACCTGTCCATAGAGACCCTGATACACACTGACACAGAGCAGAATAGGGACTGTTCCCCCTACAAAGGGTCACTTGGCAGATATGGATTGACACCTGTCCTCAGGGACCCTGATACACACTGACACAGAGCAGAATAGGGACTGTTCCCCCTACATAGGGTCACTTGGCAGATATGGATTGACACCTGTCCTCAGGGACCCTGATACACAATGACACAGAGCAGAATAGGGACTGTTCCTCCTACATAGGGTCACTTGGCAGATATGGATTGACACTTGTCCTCAGGGACCCTGATGCACACTGACACAGAGCAGAATAGGGACTGTTCCCCCTACATAGGGTCACTTGGCAGATATGGATTGACACCTGTCCTCAGAGACCCTGATACACACTGACACAGAGCAGAATAGGGACTGTTCCCCCTACATAAGGTCACTTGGCAGATATGGATTGACACCTATCCTAATGATCCCTGATACACACTGACACAGAGCAGAATAGGGACTGTTCTCCCTACACAGGGTCACTTGGCAGATATGGTTTGACACCTGTCCTCAGAGACCCTGATACACACTGACACAGAGCAGAATAGGGACTATTCCTCCTACATAGGGTCACCATTTTTAGCCCAAGGCAGCTCATCTCATCAGGCCTTTTTTAGTCGAATGTATCGCCCACTGTCAGTACCTTCGGGATCCATCCCTCATTCATCTTAATAAAGGTGAGGTAATCTAGACTTTTTTGACGTAGGCAACTTCTCTTCTCAGTGACAATACCTCCTGCTACACTGAAGGTCCTTTCTGACTGGACACTTGAAGCGGGGCAGGCCAGAAGTTCTATCGCAAATTTGGATAGCTTAGGCCACAGGTCAAGCCTGCACACCCAGTTGTCAAGGCGTTCATCGCTCCTCAGAGTTTCGATATCTGCAGTTAAGGCGAGGTAGTCTGCTACCTGTCGGTCCAGTAGTTCTCTGAGGGTGGATCCCGAAGGGCTGTGGCGATGCTTAGGACTTAAAAAGCTCTGCATGTCCTCCATCAACAACACGTCTTTAAAGCGTCCTGTCCTTGCCGGTGTGGTCGTGGGAGGAGGAGGATTACTTTCAACTCTTCCCCTGTTAGATTCCCGTTGTGCTGTGACATCACACTTATACGCTGTGTAAAGCATACATTTTAATTCATTTTGCAAATGCTGCATCCTTTCCGACATGTTGCAATTTGGTAACATTTCAGCCACTTTCTGCTTATACCGAGGGTCTAGTAGCATGGACAACCAGTACAGGTCGTTCTCCTTTAGCCTTTTTATATGAGGGTCCCTCAACAGGCACGACAGCATGAAAGACCCCATTTGCACAAGGTTGGATGCCGAGCTACTCATTTCCCGTTCCTCCTCCTCAGTGATCTCAATGAAGGTATGTTCTTCCCCCCAGCCACGAACAACACCACGGGTACCAGATAGGTGACGACGAGCACCCTGGGATGCCTGTTGTGGTTGGTCTTCCTCCTCCTCCTCAAAGCCACATTCCTCCTCTGACTCCTCTTCCTCACAATCATCTTCCAGCGTTGCCGCAGGTCCAGCAAGCGATGCTGATAAGGATGTTTCTGGTGGTGATGGTGACCACAACTCTTCCTCTTCACGCTCATCTACGGCCTGATCCAGTACTCTTCGCAGGGCACGCTCCAGGAAGAAAACAAATGGTATGATGTCGCTGATGGTGCCTTCGGTGCGACTGACTAGGTTTGTCACCTCCTCAAAAGGACACATGAGCCTACAGGCATTGCGCATGAGGGTCCAGTACGTGGCAAAAAAAATCCCAGCTCCCCAGAGGCTGTCCTAGCACCACGGTCATACAAATAATCATTAACGGCTTTTTCTTGTTGGAGCAGGCGGTCAAACATTAGGAGTGTTGAATTCCAACATGTCGGGCTGTCGCAAATCAAGCGCCTCACTGGCATGTTGTTTCGCCGCTGGATATCTGCAAAGTGCGCCATGGCTGTGTAGGAACACCTGAAATGGCCACACACCTTCCTGGCCTGCTTCAGGACGTCCTGTAAGCCTGTGTACTTATGCACAAAGTGTTGTACGATCAGATTACACACATGTGCCATGCACGGCACATGTGTCAACTTGCCTAACTTCAATGCCGCCAACAAATTTGTTCCGTTGTCACAAACCACTTTGCCGATATCCAGTTGCTGCGGAGTCAGCCACTTTTCCACCTGTGCGTTCAGGGCGGACAGGAGTGCTTGTCCAGTGTGACTCTCTGCTTTCAAGCAAGTCAAACCCAAGACGGCGTGACACTGCCGTATCCGGGATGTGGAATAGTACCTGGGGAGCTGGGGGGGTGCCGTTGATGTTGAGCAAGACGCAGCAGCAGAAGAGGACTCAGCCGAGGAGGTTATGGAAGAGGATGGAGTAGGAGGAGTAGAGGAGGTGGCAGCAGGCCTGCCTGCAAGTCGTGGCGGTGTCACCAACTCCTCTGCAGAGCCACGCATTCCATGCTTGGCAGCCGTCAGCAGGTTTACCCAATGCGCAGTGTAGGTGATATACCTGCCCTGACCATGCTTTGCACACCAGGTATCAGTGGTCAGATGGACCCTTGCCCCAACACTGTGTGCCAGACATGCCATTACTTCCTTTTGCACAATCGAGTACAGGTTGGGGATTGCCTTTTGTACAAAGACATTTTGTCCGGGTACCTTCTACTGCGGTATCCCAATAGCCACAATTTTTTTGAACGCCTCAGACCAGCTTGTATGGTAAAAGCTGGCGGGCTAATAGTTCAGACAAGCCAGCGGTCAGACGCTGGGCAAGGGGGTGACTTCTTACACTCAAACATGTCTTTGACAGACACCTGACTGTGGGCAGATGAGCGGGAACTGCTCAAGGCGAGAGACGGAGTGGCGGACGGTTGAGAGGGGGCAAGGAGGACAGCAGTGGTTGACGTGGCTGAAGATGCTGGACCAGGAGGAGGATGGCGGCTTTGAGTTTGTGTGCTGCTTGTACTCATGTGTTGATCCCATAGGCGTTTGTGATGTGCGATCATGTGCCTACGTAAGCAGTTGTACCTAGGTGGGTGTTGGACTTCCCACGACTCAGTTTCTTTTGGCACAGGTTGCAAATGGCATCACTGTTGTCAGAGGCAGACACACAAAAAAATGCCACACTGCTGAGCTCTGCAATGACGGTATTCTGGTGGTGGACACAGCATGCGTTGATTGGCGTGCTGTCGGGCTGACCCCGGGTGCCGATGCATGCTGTCTGACTGTGCCACTAGCTATTTGCGACGACCTCCCCCCAGTTCCAAATGGTCTCCTCCTCCTCCTCTCTGTCTCCCCATCTGAACTTTCGCCCTGTTCCTCTTCTTGCCGAGCGGGCACCCACGTGACATCCATGGACGCATCATCATCATCAACCACTTCACTTGTATCTGACAACTCAGTAAAGGAAGCAGCAGCGGGTACAACATCATCATCATCATCACACCGTACGTCCATGTGTGTAATGCTGCCTGACTGAGACATATCCCTGTTATCTACATCCTCTGGCAATAATGGTTGCGCATCACTCATTTCTTCAAACGGATGTGTAAATAACTCCTCTGACAGATAAAGTGAAGTGGCTGTGGTGCTAATGTTGGTGGTGGCGGCAGGCGGGTGAGTGGTATCTTGAAATGTGCCCGAAGCTAAGCTGGAGGAGGATGGTGCGTCAAGGTTCCGAGCGGAAGCTGTAGAAGATTTAGTGTCCTGTGTTAGCCAGATAAACTATGTCCTCAGAACTTTTCAAGTTCAGGGTACGTGGCCTGTGAAAATTGGGCATTATTCTAGGGCAAAAGGGAATCACAGCACCATGACTACGACGGCCCCTGCGGGGTGGTCTGCCTCTTCCTGTCATTTTTTTTTTGGATTAGTGGTACTATGCGTGCAAGCTACTGTGAGACCAGATATGAGTGGCAATGTGCACTTTCAGAGGTTGGCAGAGTACACGCTGTAGGCCTGACACACCCACTTGAAGACAACTAACTGCTATTCAATCTTTAACAGTGAAAAAAGTTTTTTGGTTTTAAATGCACGCTATTGTGACACCAGATTTGAGTGGCAATGTGCACTTGCAGAGGTTGGCAGAGTACACGCTGTAGGCCTGACACACCCGCTTGAAGACAACTAACTGCTATTCAATCTATAACAGTGGAAAAAGTTTTTTGGTTATTAAATGCAATCTATTGCGACACCAGCTAAGAGTGGCAATGTGCACTTGCAGAGGTTGGCAGAGTACACGCTGTAGGCCTGACACCCGCTTGAAGACAACTAACTGCTATTCAATCTATAACAGTGGAAAAAGTTTTGGGGTTTTAAATGCACGCTATTGTGACACCAGATTTGAGTGGCAATGTGCACTTGCAGAGGTTGGCAGAGTACACGCTGTAGGCCTGACACACCCGCTTGAAGACAACTAACTGCTATTCAATCTATAACAGTGGAAAAAGTTTTTTGGTTATTAAATGCAATCTATTGCGACACCAGCTAAGAGTGGCAATGTGCACTTGCAGAGGTTGGCAGAGTACACGCTGTAGGCCTGACACACCCGCTTGAAGACAACTAACTGCTATTCAATCTATATCAGTGAAAAAAGTTTTTTGGTTTTAAATGCACGCTATTGTGACACCAGATATGAGTGGCAATGTGCACTGGCAGAGGTTGGAAGAGTACACGCTGTAGGCCTGACACCCGCTTGAAGACAACTAACTGCTATTCAATCTATAACAGTGGAAAATGTTTTTTGGTTTTAAATGCACGCTATTGTGACACAAGATATGAGTGGCAATGTGCACTTGCAGAGGTTGGCAGAGTACACGCTGTAGGCCTGACAAACCAGCTTGAAGACAACTAACTGCAATTCAATCTATAACAGTGAAAAAAGTTTTTGGGTTTTTAAATGCACGCTATTGTGACACCAGATATGAGTGGCAATGTGCACTGGCAGAGGTTGGCAGAGTACACGCTGTTGGCCTGACACATAGGTGCTTGCAGACAACTAACTGCTATTCAATCTATTACAGTGAAAAAAAAAATTGTTTTTAAATGCAAGCTATTGTGACACCAGATATGAGTGGTGGCACTGGGCAAGTGGGCACAGTATCCACTGTGAGCCTGACACAGAAGCTGGCAGGCAGGCAGGCAACTGCAATTAGATTACACAAAAAAAAGTAGACTGATGTTCTAGCCCTAAAAAGGGCTTTTTGGGTGCTGTCCTTACAGCAGAGATCAGATGAGTCCTTCAGGACTGTAGTGGACACTGAATACACTAGCCTAGCTATACATTTCCCTATCAAATGAGCAGCAGCTACACTTTCCCTCCTCTATCTAAGAATGCAGCTTCAGAATGAATCTAAAATGGATGCTGTACAGGAGGTGGGAGGGTCTGGAAGGGAGGGTCTGCTGCTGAATGGATGGAATGTGTCTGCTGACTGTGAGGCACAGGGTCAAAGTTTAATCAATGATGACGAATAGGGGGTGGATCGAACCGCGCATGTGTTCGACCGCCGTGGCGAATGCGAACACGCTATGTCCACCAGGAACTATTCGCCAGCGAACAGTTTGGTACATCACTACCTGTCAGTCCAGCCGGGTACAGAAAACTGAAGCTCCTGTAGAGGATCTGCTCCGCTCGGCAATGCTACAAGAGAGGTAGCAGACACACCAGGAAGGGGAGAGTGACCATTATGGGGGGTGGGGGGTGCACCAAGGGACAGGGAGGGGAGAGAAACAACAAGGGACAGGGAAAATAGGGGGAGGGGATAGAAACACTAAGGGGCAGGGAAAGGAGGGGACCACTAATGGATGGGGGGGACGGGGAGGGGAGAGGGGCTGGTTAAGAGGCACATAGGTGAAGATGTTGTTTTTAGGGGGGGGGCAGAAAAATGCATCTTCGCCTATGTACCCAAAAATCATTGCACTGGCCCTGCTGGTCACATTTTAATTTATTTATATTCCTTTTTTGATCTGAGATGTCAACTTGCCACTAAGGAGAGCCGACTTGTTCAAGAATTTCTCAAACAGACTAAAATTTGATTATATTTTGGCAATTTTACCTCAATTTAGACTTATTCAAAAAAGACAAGCACTAGTCATTTAAGAATGTAGCATTTCCCCAGTTGAAATGATGGTAAATATAGTACATTTCATTGAAACTGGAGCTTCCACATTACAAAAGCAAACTCATCTTTTCATATTTAATCCTCAAAATTTCTCCTGAAGTTATGTTCAAAGCATCCAATTATTTGCAAAAGTTCACTTTATAGCTTTCATCAAAACATTAAGCCTCATGAGTAGTCAAAATGAAATGCTATTTGTAAGAATCTGAATGAAAAGTGTATAGGTAATATAAACTGATGCATTGCATTGCGAAAGTCTGTTTGTAATAACTGCAACCATTTTGGAAAAAAATATATATCAACCTTAAACAAAAATGGGCAGTATGAGTTTATATTTTTTGTATTAAGAAAAACAAAATAAAAGTAAATCTTTCTATATATCTCTATATGTCTATGTATCAGTAGATAGATAAGTATATAACTTTAAATAATGGTTGATTCATAAGGATGTCTTAGATCTAGTCTTCTCCTCTCAAAAGATCTGAAAGTTAGACTGCTAAGCCCTTATAATTATCTACCCTATTTGTGACAAGCATGGTCTAATCAGTCTCTTAGGGAGTTACCCTGCAGATCATGGAGATATGTGTGTGTAGTTTACTTCAATTCTTTTATCAAGCTACTTTACAGGCAGCATAACACAGAAGACGTCAACATGTTATTATCCTTATGGAGATGGCTAGCACTACAAATACACGTGGTATGTAAAAATTATTAAAAACATCTAATGAGCATGCTTTAAAACATAAAAAAGTTGGTAATGTAAAAAACATGAGATATAGTTTACTGTAATCCCATATTAAAAGATTAGAAACAACATCTGAAGAAATCAGAGAGTGTCTAATTGAGGTTCTCTGCTTTAATCCTTCGAGTAGACTCCCACTGGATACAAAGATCTGTCAGTAGAGAGTCTTGGGATTTCTTTAAGAAGAGTAAACTGCAAGGGATGGACACACAGTATATATTATGACCTTAAAAAGGAAGAAATGATCTTATTTGTTAAGAATATGTATTTCAAAGAGAACCAACAGGAGAAAATACTTGGCATTTGAAGTGTGAAAAAATTAAGTTTTAACATTTAAAAATTAGATTTTTTAGTTCAGAGATTTTTACTTCAAAAAGAGATAAAATTTAAGATGATAATGTTAACATTTTTTCACACACTAGAGCATTGATTAATGATATATGTTCTTACAAAGAGATGTTCGTTACTGACGATACTTTTACATATATAATTTGAAAATAGGAAATCAGTTTTGATGATAGCCCCTTTGTAAGTACTAAGGGTTGTCATAGTAGGACACCCTAAATTATGTAATAAATGTAAAAATAAAGAAAACAATGCAGCTTTAAAAATACACACTAAAAAAAGGAAATTTAAGGAATATAATATATACTATAATATAATACATGGAAACTGATATAAGATAAATGTGTAATTTATAGTTGAATTATATCTAAATATATACTACATTTTATAATATTTTAACTTATAAACTTTCTATTATTTAGGTCACATACGTGTAGTCCATTCACAGGTTATCAACAGTTTAAATATTTCAATTACACATTTTGAACTCTTGCAGAAGGTGAAAAGATAGTAATACTAGGTTGGTTTCCCAGGGCTGTAGCCCTTCTTCAAACTCTTGGAAGGCCCTTTTGCCTGACAAAGCAGTTAATACTTTTGTAATTTCCCACCCAGTAGCGACTCTAGTCATAGCCCTGCTAAAGGAAACCCTTTCAGGATGAACAGGTCCTTAAATACGTGGGCTGGAGTCTGGGCCACTGTTGACTACTGTTTACCATACCCAATGCTTTAAGAAACATAGAAGCATTTGCAGCAAAGGACAGTCCCGTCAAAGAATTAAAAAAAAAAATACTTCTGTCATTAGCTGTTATCACCAAATTCCTCACTCTCATTCCCTAAGTACAATAACATATATGAGTCCCGTCTGGTACTAAAGTCCCTTCCCCAGCCATGTGCCTCTCAATATATGCAGTTAAAGGTAAATTTTATTTCATATGTTTATCATTTGCTGCCATCTGTTTCTGAGTTACCAGTCACCAACATGGTTACAGTTCCAGGCACTGACAGGAAGACATTTCAATGTTTCAATAGAGTATTGATATTTCCTCCACCTACCTAGGAGTCTAGAGCAGGCTTAGGCAACCTTTGGCTTTCCAGATGTTTTTGACTACATGTCGTATAATGCTCTTACTGCTATAATGCCGCAAATGAGAAAAAAGAGCAAAAGCCCCTATAAACGGGGGCCTTAAGTGTGTCCTGAGGGTGTCTCACAGGAGGTAACCCTTAAACAAGTTAAAGAACAAGAATATGTGTATACCTGGGACAGGAGGAAGAACCCTTGGAGTCTGGGGTAAATATAAATTTAACATTTAAAAACACATTTATTGTAATTCATAAGATGCAAAAGAAAAATAAATAAATAAAAAATGAAAAATAAGTCAAAATACCTATAAACTCCACATCTAGATCCCTGAGGAGAGCTAACAGGCTCAAAATACCTACTGGGGGTATATAATTAGTGGGTTAGCCGGACTGACTACAAGACACAAGTCCAACACAGACAAACACGCAACAAGGGGAGGGCTCGCAGGCGCTATTGATGGGGGATATGAGAATTATATCTCTCTTTGATAAGGTGTTTGATCAAGGAGTACTTACTAAAGAGGAATATGGCAGCATTTTTGTTAAAAATCGCACAATCTCCACATTTTACTGTCTCCCCAAAGTACACAAACAGTATGAAATTCTTACAGCTAGGTCCATAGTATCCAGCTCTAATAGCTTCACAAGCAAGGGGAGTATCTATGTGGATAAAATCCACAAAAAAAGACCTTAAAAAGACTTTACGTGCAAAAACTGCCATCATATGTAAAAGATACAAAGTATACCCTCAAATGCATGAAATCACTTAAAGTACCACACAGAGCTATACTTTGTAGCCTTGACGTTGAAGCCCTGTATTCCTCCATCCCACATTCCATTGGTATAGAAAATGTGGGATTCTTTCTAGAGACAAGGGGACCGGAACATTCCCATCATACAACTTTTGTCCTGGACTTATTGCAGTTCATTCTGATCACTGAGCAAACATCCTTCTCCCTGGGGCCTCCTCTTCTTTTTCCTATTCAAGGGAAAACCCATGCTGCATCTGATTAGAACTTTAAATTAGCCATTGTAAGATATTTGCATTTTGTCTTTGTGCAGTTAGGATCCAACGTGCAGCTATATTTCCTTCAAGCTTCTTAATTGTGAGGGACTACTTTACCTGATTAAGAACTAAAGTACTGTATCTTTTTACATCTTTCCTAAAATGATAACATTTTCTGGTCATCAGTAGAATTCCCATATCATGATTATACAACTATCATACCCTTTGCAAGACAGATTCTGGCAGGCTTAGTTTATTTATATCCTCAAAGTTTACTAAAAAGATTAGGCTTGATCTTTTCTAATCACAAAACATTTGTCCCAGGGCCGTCTTTAACGCGGGGCAAACGGGGCAGCTGCCCCGGGCCCAGTTACTCCTGGGGGGCCCAAAGCAGCTGCCCCTTGGCCCCGCCGCCCATAGCCTGCATAAGAAAAATTCCCTCCCTACCCATGGGCCCGCGGTGCTTGTATTGCGGCTGCACCGGGGCCCAGTGGCGTACTAAGGGGGGGGCGGGGGGGGGCGGCCCGCCCCGGGTGCCACTGACTAGGGGGGTGCCATGACTTCCAGTGTCATGTGTCACCCCCCATCATTACGCTGCGCACAGCCGCAGCACCTTTGCGGCCAAACACCGGCGGGACTTCCTTCTTTATGAGGAGGAGGGGGAGGAGCGTTGCGGGCCGCGGCGTCGCGCAACGTGATGACGTGCGCAGCGCCGTCAGTCCGCCTTCACGGATCTTCAGCGGAAGGATCCATTTCCGGGCGGTGAGGCACCCAGTGGTCGGACTCGGCGGGCAAGCAAGGCATCATCAAAATGTAAGTATAAAGTAGTTATTTTATGTCTGGGGCTGAATTAATTAAAGGGGGGGTGTATTAATTAGAGGGGGGTGGATTCATTAAAGGGGGGTGGATAAATTAAGGGGGGATGTATTAATTAGAGGGGGGTGTATTAATTAGAGGGGGGTGTATTAATTAGAGGGGGGTGGATTAATTAGAGGGGGGTGGATTAATTAGAGGGGTGTATTAATTAAAGGGGGTGTATTAATTAGAGGGGGTGGATTAATTAGAGGGGAGTGTATTAATTAGAAGGGGTGTATTAATTAGAGGGGGTGAATTAATTAGAGGGGGGTGTATTAATTAGAGGGGGGTGTATTAATTAGAGGGGGGTGGATTAATTAAGGGGGGGTGTATTAATTAGAGGGGGAGGATTAATTAGAGGGGGGTGGATTAATTAGAGGGGGGTGGATTAATTAGAGGGGGTGTATTAATTAGAGGGGGTGGATTAATTAGAGGGGTGGATTAATTAGAGGGGGTGTATTAATTAGAGGGGGTGTATTAATTAGAGGGGGTGGATTAATTAGAGGGGTGGATTAATTAGAGGGGGGTGTATTAATTAGAGGGGGGTGTATTAATTAGAGGGGGTGGATTAATTAGAGGGGTGTATTAATTAAAGGGGGGTGTATTAATTAGGTGTATTAATTAAAGGGGGGTGGATTAATTAAAGGGGGGTGTATTAATTAGAGGGGGGTGGATTCATTAAAGGGGGGTGGATAAATTAAGGGGGGGTGTATTAATTAGAGGGGGTGGATTAATTAGAGGGGTGTATTAATTAAAGGGGGTGTATTAATTAGAGGGGGTGGATTAATTAGAGGGGGTTTATTAATTAGAGGGGGGTGTTTTAATTAGAGGGGGTGTATTAATTAGAGGGGGTGTATTAATTAGAGGGGGTTTATTAATTAGAGGGGGGTGTATTAATTAGAGGGGGTGTGTTAATTAGAGGGGGGTGGATTAATTAGAGGGGTGTATAAATTAAAGGGGGTGGATTAATTAAAGGGGGGTGTATTAATTAGAGGGGGGTGGATTAATTAGAGGGGGTGGATTAATTAGAGGGGTGTATTGATTAAAGGGGGGGTGTATTGATTAAAGGGGGGGTGGATTAATTAGAGGGGGGTGTATTAATTAGAGGGGGTGTATTAATTAGAGGGGGTGTTTTAATTAAAGGGGGTGTATTAATTAGAGAGGGTGTATTAATTAGAGGGGGTTTATTAATTAGAGGGGGGTGTATTAATTCGAGGGGGTGTGTTAATTAGAGGGGGTGGATTAATTAGAGGGGTGTATAAATTAAAGGGGGTGGATTAATTAAAGGGGGTGTATTAATTAGAGGGGGGTGGATTAATTAGAGGGGAGTGGATTAATTAGAGGGGGTGGATTAATTAGAGGGGTGTATTGATTAAGGGGGGGGTGGATTAATTAGAGGGGGTGGATTAATTAAAGGGGATGTGGATTAATTAAAGGGGGTGCAGCACGGGGGAAGTTTATTTAGAGGGGGTATGTTTAATTAAAGGGGGGGTGCAGGTTGTTTTTTTTATTAATGGGGGTTGCAGTATTTTATTTATTAAGGGAGGATGTGCACTGCAAATTTTTGTTTTTCATTAAGGGGGTGTGCAGGGTTTTTATTAAGGGGGGTGCATGTTTTTTTGTTAGGGGGGTTGTGAAAGTTTTTGTTTTTTATTAAGGGGGTGTGCAGGGTTTTTATTAAGGGTTTGCATGATTTTTTTTAATTAAGGGGGGTTGTGCAGGTTTTTGTTTTTTTTAAGGGGGTGTGCAGCTTTTTTTTTTAATTAAGGGGGATGTGCAGGGTTTTTTATGTGTAGGGAGTGTATGAAATTTATGTGATCGGGGTGCAGGGTTTTTATGTGTACGGAGTGTATGAAATTTATGTGATCAGTGTGCAGGGTTTTTATATGAAGGGCGAAGGGCAGGGGTTTTCTAGAAGGGGCGAGACCAGGGGCTTTGTAGAAAGGGGCAGGGGAGGAGTTTTCTAGAAGTTTCTCACCAGCCCCTTTCTACAAAAGCACTGGTCTTCCCCCTTCTACAAAAATGGCGCATTTATACAAAACCCCTGCCCTGGCCCCTTCTACAAAACCTCTGCCCTAGCCGCTACATCTTTTGAACTCAAATCCCTTTCCTATGCTATTTCTAAGGATCCGCTCAATAAAGTGGTATGGGTGCCAGGTCCCTTTAGTTTTAACCCTGCAGCTGAAAACATATGTTTCACTGAGGGTTAATCCAGCCTCTAGTGGCTGTCTCACTGACAGCCGCTAGAGGCGCTTCCGCAATTCTCACTGTAAAACTCACCGTGAGAAGACGCTGGACGTCCATAGGAAAGCATTGAGTAATGCTTTCCTATGGGCAGTTTGAATGCACATGCGGCTCTTGCCGCGCATGCGCATTCGGATCTAACATCGGCAGGGGGAGGAGAGGTCACCAGCGCCGAGGGAGCCCGACGTTGGAGAAAGGTAAGTGGCTGAATGGGTTTTAAGGGGTGACCTCTTCTCCCCTGCCGACGTCAGCTCCCGAGTGGAGCCGAATGCGGCAAGAGCTGCGCGCACATTCAAACAGTCCATAGGAAAGCAAAAAATTGTGGGTGTTTTCTTACATTTTTATTTAGGGGGGGGGGGGTGCCACACTCAGGGTCCGCCCCGGGTGCCAAATGCTCTAGGTACGCCCCTGCCGGGGCCCATACTCTAAGGGTGCTCACCGGGTGGCCAATACACTTAGGGCCACCCAGTGAGCACTTTTCAGCACGGGCCCGGTCGGATGCTGTGGCCGTTTAACAGCACGACCGGGCCTCCTGCTTTACGGCAGCCTGGGAGGAAGTGACGTCCGGGAGTCACTTCCTCCCTCAGAGATGATGACCCGCGCGGGAGAGATGCTGAGCCAGGAGGCAGCGAGGAGGGGGACTGAGCAAAGAGAGCCAGTCCCCAACTCCCAACCACCCAAGGCAGCACACTGAACCCCAGGGAAGGTAGGAAACTGGAGGGGGGCTTTACAGTTTGTCCATGTGTATTTACAGTTTGCCCATCAGTATGTGTGTGTTTATGTCTGTCAGTAGGACTGTGTGTGTCAGTGTGTGTGTGTGTCAGTCTGTCTGTGTGTGTGTCAGTCTGTCTGTCACTAGGTCTGTGTTTGTGTCTGTCAATAGGTGTGTGTGTGTGTGTCAGTCTCTGTGTGTGTGTGTGTCTTGTCTGTCACTAGGTGTGTGTTTTTGTCTGTCACTAGGTCTGTGTTTCTGTCTGTCACTAGGTCTGTGTTTCTGTCTGTCACTAGGTCTGTGTGTGTGTCTGTCACTAGGTCTGTGTTTGTGTCTGTCAATAAGTCTGTGTGTCAGTAGGTATGTGTATGTGTGTCTGTCAGTAGGTCTGTCTGTGTGTGTGTCAGTGTGCCAGTATGTCTGCCTGGGTATTAGTATGTTTGTGTGTGTGTGCCACTATGTCTGTCTGTGTGTATGTCTGTGTGTCTGTCAGTACATCTGTATGTGTGTCTGTGAATGTATGTCAGTATGTCTCAGTATGTGTCTGTGTGTGTGTCAGCATGTCTGTCAGTGTATGTGTTGGTATCCATATGTCAGTATGTATGTGTCAGTTTGTCTGTCTATATGTGTCTGTATATCTGTGTGTCTGTATGTGTATCAGTGTGTATCTGTATGCTGTCTTTGTGTGTTTCGGTGTATCTGTGTGTGTGTCTGTGTATCTGCATGTGTGTATATGTGTCTGTATATCTACATGTGTGCCAGTGTGTATATCGGTGTGTCTGCATGTTTTCCAGTGTGTGTGTGTGTGTGTGTGTGTGTATAAATATCTATGTGTGTGAGTGTGTGAATGCGGAGATGTATGCACATATACAAACACTACATACAAATACACCCCTGCATTCAAACTCCAACACTACGTACAAACAAACACCAAAATTATATGTAAACACACCCCTGCATTCAAAAACCAACACTACACATAAATACATGCATGCAAGTACGCCAACACCACATACATTCCATACAAAAACCTGTTTACATTCAAACACATAAAAACAGCTTAGTGCTAAATACAAACCTTCAAACATGGGTAAATGGTAGAGCCCCAGCTGTCAATGCATTGCTGGAGTTGCACGACAGATGGGGAACTACCTTTTAATCACCCGTGCGATAGGGAGGCTCAAAAAAATTCTTGCACCTCTCTACATTAGGACTGCCACTGCGTTGGGGTGGAGGACGGGATTGCACACCTGGGGAGAGGGTACCAGGGGGCCCAAGCAAATGCTTTGCCCAGGGTCCAGGGTCCAGGGTCCAATCAATATTAAAGACGGCCCTGATTTATCCATATCACAGTTTGGGGAAATCTCATTTTGTTTTTCTGGAAGGCTGCAGATGTGGATTAACTGTGTGACACCTTCAGAGTGATTGTTAACCTCTCCATGACTTCTCTTGCTTAAGTTTTGTAGGAAAGCAGTGCCTTGTCATGGTGCTACTACATGGTTAACAACTAACTCAGGCATTGTAACACCTCAGCTTTTTTTTTTTTAGCAGCCTCCTTCATTTGGTGGTTGCACCCATGAACTTATGGTAACCTTTACAACATTACTGCTTACTGATATCTGACATGGCTAGAGTATAACTATTATACTAATATAACTATTATACTTGCATTGACAAACAGGTCAAATATTGAAGAGACTATTACAGAATTGTCCTAACATTGTGCTCCGCTCATAGGTCTTCCTGGATTCCTGCAGTTGTCGATAATTGTCTAGCTCACCCAAGGCTCATAATAGCGATGTATCCAAAATAATGAAGGAAGCAGAATGACAATCAAACAGGTGTAGCATATGTTGCAGTACCCAACAGAATATCCGCATTTCATCTTGCACCTCGATGATGCATGCCCTAACAATTGAAGATTATGCTAGCGTTAGTGTACTTATAATCTTAATTTTAGTAATGACAGGAGGCGAGTATTTTGCATTAACTCTCTTTACTAACTCACATAGCAGTAAAGAAAAGGTGAAAACATTAACCAATCAAAAGAAAGTAGGAGGTATAGTATTCACAGTAATGAGGCTCCTCCCCCTCTTTCGAGAGCGACATCAAATACAATAAAAGTTTTAAAAGAGAACGGATAAAGTCTTGCAACATGCACCAACGGGTGACTTTTCAAATACGAAGTCCTAGGGTGATCCAAACATGCACCAACAGATGACTTGTCCAATTGCGAAGTCCTGGTTTCTGAAGGAAGGTCCAAACATGTCCATCCTGAGTGTAAGCAGTAATGTCTTGAGGTTATGCTGAAAGAGAGTGTGGAAGAGGTTAGGAACCGGTCTGGCAACTGTTTGCAGTAATGTAATAAACCCAGCACAAACTCTAACGAAATGTACCTAGTCTAAGTATGACAACCAACAGTAACGAAGCTGTAGTTAAATAAGGTACACGTATTATATATACCAGGTAGTACACGTCTTATATATACCAGGTAGAAAAATATGAAGGAAAATATAGAGTATAGGTATACTTACATGAGATTTCATCCCTCGAGGGTGCGGAGGGTGGGAAAATACTCGCCTCCTGTCATTACTAAAATTAAGATTATAAGTACACTAACGCTAGCATAATCTTCAATTTTACCACATGACAGGAGGCTTCATATTTTGCATTTTTAACGCTGATGAAGGAGAGACGTGGCTGCCCCCGAGTTTGGGCGGAAATAGAAGGTCCGAAAGGTTGCTTCGCGTGACCAATCCGCGGCTCGTAGGATGTCTGTCAGTGATGCTCCCGCGGAGAAAGCCGACGAGGCCGCCGCTCCGCGAACTGAGTGGGCACCGAAGGTGTCTTCTACACCTGCTAGAGACAGGATCCATCGAACCCATCTGGCGAGGGTGGTAGTAGAGACGGGAACGTGAGGTCTAACATAAGACACCAATAGTTGTCCCGACGATGAAACCCGAAGGAGGGAAGTGACCTGGACATAACGACGCAGAGCAGAGACCACGCAAAGCAGCGGTTCGGTAGGAAAAAAGGGGTAGAAAACCGACGATGAGTCCGATTTAGTACGACGAGACACTTGGAAGGTAACTCCCTCTGGGGAGACCGAAAAGGCGTCGACGTCGAAAGCCCGCACGTCCGAAACTCTGCGGAACGATACCAGACAAAGTAGGAGTGTTAGTTTGGCCGACAGTTGTCGGAGTGAGAGTCTGTCGTTATCTGGCCAGTCTCGCAGAAACTGTAGGACGACTTCCACGTCCCATAACCGAGTGTACTTGGGTCTGGGGGGCCTTTGAAGTCTGATGCCCCTGAGGAGGCGGCATACCAGAGGGTGTTTCCCGACGGGTGAACCCAGGACCGGAACGTGAGTGTCAGGATCGGGACAGGGATCCAACACGCAAAGTACAAACAGGTACAGGATACGTATACCGGTCCTTAGAATGGCCGGGCTAACGTACAGAGAGTATAAAGAATGGTCAGAGACAAGCCGAGGTCGAGGGAACGAGAAGACAGGTAAGCGAGGAACAAGCCGGGTCAAGGATAACGGAGGTAAACAGAGTAAGGAAACAAGCCGGGTCGAAACCAAAAGGATAACTGAGAAACACCAGAGCACTGTGTGACTAGACAGGCTAGAACCACGACAGGGCAATGAGCAACAGGGCGAAGTATGTTTAAATACCCTGGCTAGAGAGGATAGACACGCCTCCGACGAAACCTGATTAGTCTGTCTCGGACTGAGTGACAGGTCGTTCCGGATTGGCGTGATGACGTCGGCCTCCGGACACCATGCTACAAAAGGAAGAGACTCCCTCGCGGCCGGCGTTTGTGTGAGCGGGTCGACCGCGAGGAACAGAGGAAACATGGCGTCCGGACGGATGAACGTCTAAGTCTCTACCTCTCTCGGAGGTAGAGACTTCAGGTACCCTGACAGTACCCCCCCCCCTCAGATACGCCCACCGGGCGGAAAGAACCGGGACGAGATGGAAAGCGAGAGTGATACGCCCTGCGGAGACGAGGAGCATGAACATCCTCCTGAGGTACCCAACTCCTCTCCTCAGGACCGTATCCCTTCCAATCGACCAGATATTGTACTTTCCCCCGGGAGATACGAGAATCAATAATAGAGTTAACCTCATACTCCTCCTGACCCTCCACCTGAACAGGACAAGGAGGGGCTGTTGTGGAGGAGAACCTGTTACAAATAAGAGGTTTCAGCAACGACACATGAAACGAGTTAGGGATGCGTAAGGTATCAGGAAGAGCTAGACGATACGCAACTGGATTGATACGAGACAACACCCTGTAAGGTCCAATATAACGGGGAGCGAACTTCATGGAGGGCACCTTTAAACGGATGTTCCTCGTGCTCAACCATACCCTATCACCCGGAACAAAGAGCGGAGCCGCCCTTCTACGTTTATCAGCATGTTTCTTAACCAGCATAGAATTGTGCGTAAGGATTTGCCGAGTTTGATCCCACAACTTCCTCAAATTAGCAACATGAACATCAACCGACGGCACCCCCTGGGAAGGAGAAGCCGAAGGAAGAATAGACGGGTGAAAGCCATAATTCATGAAGAAGGGGCTTGAATGAGTAGAATCGCAAACGAGATTGTTGTGTGCAAACTCTGCCCAAGGAATCAAACCGACCCAATCATCCTGGTGTTCGGAAACAAAACATCGCAAATATTGTTCAATTTTCTGGTTGGTACGTTCAGCAGCTCCATTAGACTGAGGGTGATAGGCAGAAGAAAAGTTCAATTTGATACCAAGTTGCGAACAGAAGGACCTCCAAAAACGGGAAATAAATTGGGAACCTCTGTCAGACACAATTTGAGAGGGTATCCCATGTAGGCGAAAAATCTCCCTAGCGAATATCTCGGCCAATTCGGGAGAAGATGGAAGTTTAGGCAGAGGAATGAAGTGTGCCATCTTAGTGAATCTGTCAACCACGGTGAGGATAACAGTCTGTTTTTTAGAGATAGGTAGATCGACAATAAAGTCCATGGCCAAGCAGGACCACGGCTTCTCTGGAACTTCTAAGGGGTGCAGGAATCCACAAGGAAGCGTATGAGGTTGTTTGGTCTTAGTACAAACCTCACATGCAGCGATGAAATCTTTAGTATCCCTACGTAAAGCAGGCCACCAGAAATCCTTAGAGATCAACGCAAAAGTCTTGCGAATACCAGGATGTCCCGCCATCTTGCTGTTATGGAAACACTGCAACAGTTCCAGTTGAAGAGCAGGAGGAACGAAATGTCGACCCACAGGAGTCTGTCTAGGTGCTAAATGTTGTAGCTTAACGATCTCGGCCAGTAACGGAGAATGAATCCTGAGATTCGTATTAGCAACAATATTGCATTTCGGAACTATAGAGGAAAGGACCGGTTCAGGTACAGTAGAAGGTTCATACTGGCGAGATAAGGCATCGGCTTTAGAATTTTTTGAACCAGGTCTATAAGTCAGCACATAGTTGAAGTGAGTCAGGAATAAGGACCAACGAGCCTGCCTAGAGGACAGGCGCTTAGCTTCCCCAATGTAGGACAAGTTCTTGTGGTCCGTCAGGATAGTAACAGGATGTAAGGTTCCCTCTAATAAATGTCTCCATTCCTTTAAGGCTTTAATGACTGCTAAGAGTTCTCTGTCGCCGATGTCATATCTGCTCTCAGGACCCGAAAGTTTCTTAGAAAAAAAACCACATGGGTGCAATGGTTTATCTACCCCCAATCTTTGTGACAGAACCGCCCCTACTCCTGTCTCAGAGGCATCGACCTCGAGCAGGAACGGTAAGGTCGTATCCGGATGGACTAGTATTGGAGCAGAAGCAAAAAGTTCTTTGAGACTCTTGAAAGCAGCTAGAGCATCAGTAGACCATGTCTTAGTATCCGCCCCTTGTTTGGTCATATTGGTGATGGGCGCAATAATAGACGAGTAGCCCTTAATGAAGCGTCTATAATAATTAGAGAAGCCAATAAATCTCTGAATAGCTTTGAGTCCCTGAGGCAATGGCCAATCTAAAATAGACTGGAGTTTGTCAGGATCCATCTTAAAGCCCTCCCCAGAAATCACGTATCCAAGAAAGTCTATCTGGGTCTGGTCAAAACTGCATTTCTCAAGTTTACAGTACAAACCATGTTGTAAAAGTTTGTGTAATACCTGTCTGACTTGTCGATGGTGGGTCTCAATCTCTTTAGAGTGTATGAGTATGTCATCCAGGTAGACAATAACACAATCATGTTGAAATTCCCTAAGAACTTCGTTAATCAAATCTTGGAAAACTGCAGGTGCGTTACAGAGACCAAAAGGCATGACCGTATACTCATAATGACCATAGCGGGTATTAAACGCTGTCTTCCACTCATGGCCTTGCTGAATTCTCACCAAGTTGTACGCCCCTCTGAGGTCCAACTTGGTGAAAATCTTAGAGCCCTTTAACCGATCAAAGAGTTCTGTAATCAAGGGGATAGGATAGGCATTCCTGATGGTTATTTTATTCAACCCTCGATAATCGATACAAGGTCTGAGTGACCCATCCTTCTTCTTAACAAAAAAGAACCCAGCCCCGGCAGGAGATGAGGATCTCCTGATAAATCCCTTGTCTAAATTCTCCTGAATATACTCCTCTAAAACAGCATTCTCTTTAGTGGATAGAGGGTATACATTGCCCCTAGGAGGCATGGTACCAGGTAATAGGTTAATTTTACAATCAAAGGACCTGTGTGGAGGTAGAGTGTCAGCGTTCTTTTTATCGAATACTGCCTTTAAGTCCATGTACAAAGGAGGTATCTGTCTTTCTTTAGGCTGGGTAGTAGTGTCAGGTGTGTAAATTACAGCCAAAGGGGATACCTTCTGTAAACACCTCTCCTGACAACCCTGACCCCACGAGAGTATCTCCCCTAACTCCCAATCGATAGTAGGGTTATGTCTCTTTAACCATGGATACCCCAGGACTATGGGAATGGAAGGGGACGAAATAAGCATAAGAGATATACTCTCCTCGTGTAAGATACCAACAGACAGGCTCATGGATATAGTCTCACGAGTAATAACAGGCTCGAGTAGTGGTCTACCATCAATGGCCTCAACGGCCAAGGGGATCTCTCTTAACTGGGAAGGAATAGTGTGCTTAGTGGCAAAGGCTTGATCGATAAAATTCTCAGCAGCGCCGGAATCTATCAATGCCACGGTCTTAAGTACTTCCTTCTTCCATGTTAAAGAAACTGGTAGTAAAAGCCTGTGATTTTTGTAATTATGCGTAGAGGACAAAATAGAAACACCCAAGGCCTGTCCTCTAGAGAAACTTAGGTGCGGGCGTTTCCCGAGCGAACAGGACAATTCAGGCGTAAATGACCTCTGACTCCACAATACATACACAATCCCTCCCTTCTCCTGTACAGTCTCTCCTCTTCTGAGAGATGAGTATTGCCTATCTGCATAGGTTCAGGAATTAGTGAGGTATTGGACTCAGGACTTAGAAATGCGGGTGCTAATTTAAAGGCAGGTCTTAGGTTCCTCTCTCGAGTGTTCTGTCTTTCTCTTATACGTTCATCAATACGAGAAATGAACGAAATTAAGTCCTCTAAATTCTCTGGTAGCTCCCTAGTAGCAATTTCGTCAAGGATAACATCTGATAACCCGTTCAAGAATACATCCATATAAGCCTGTTCATTCCACTTAACTTCTGACGCCAGAGACCTGAACTCTAGTGCATAATCCACTAATGTTCGGTTCTCCTGTCTCAGGCGCAACAGTAATCTGGCTGCATTGACCTTTCTACCAGGGGGGTCAAAAGTTCTTCTAAAAGCAGCTACAAAGGCAGTATAATTGTATACCAACGGGTTATCGTTCTCCCATAATGGGTTAGCCCATCTCAGAGCTTTCTCAATGAGTAAGGTGATAATAAACCCAACCTTTGCCCTATCGGTAGGATAGGAGCGAGGTTGCAATTCAAAGTGAATGCTGATCTGGTTTAAAAAACCACGACACTTCTCAGGTGACCCA
The DNA here is from genome assembly GCF_036172605.1 of Pelobates fuscus. Lineage (NCBI taxonomy): Eukaryota > Metazoa > Chordata > Amphibia > Anura > Pelobatidae > Pelobates > Pelobates fuscus. The sequence goes on along the minus strand of NC_086317.1, from coordinate 352,663,057 downwards.
CCATAACGTACGGGTGGAGTAACACGGGAAGAGGCACCTACAGTAGCTACCTCTAGGCCTGAACCTACAGAGGAAATAGGAGTAGGACGCGTCTCCTCTGGAGGATTATTAGCACGAGACAACAATGCCTGTAGTGCTAAGGCCATTTGGTCCATTCTGTGTTCCATGGCGTCAAACCTGGAATCAGAGGAACCAACCTGACTGTTTGTACCTGCAGGATCCATTGGCCCTGTCGTAATGTCAGGATCGGGACAGGGATCCAACACGCAAAGTACAAACAGGTACAGGATACGTATACCGGTCCTTAGAATGGCCGGGCTAACGTACAGAGAGTATAAAGAATGGTCAGAGACAAGCCGAGGTCGAGGGAACGAGAAGACAGGTAAGCGAGGAACAAGCCGGGTCAAGGATAACGGAGGTAAACAGAGTAAGGAAACAAGCCGGGTCGAAACCAAAAGGATAACTGAGAAACACCAGAGCACTGTGTGACTAGACAGGCTAGAACCACGACAGGGCAATGAGCAACAGGGCGAAGTATGTTTAAATACCCTGGCTAGAGAGGATAGACACGCCTCCGACGAAACCTGATTAGTCTGTCTCGGACTGAGTGACAGGTCGTTCCGGATTGGCGTGATGACGTCGGCCTCCGGACACCATGCTACAAAAGGAAGAGACTCCCTCGCGGCCGGCGTTTGTGTGAGCGGGTCGACCGCGAGGAACAGAGGAAACATGGCGTCCGGACGGATGAACGTCTAAGTCTCTACCTCTCTCGGAGGTAGAGACTTCAGGTACCCTGACAGTGAGCCGCTGAGATCGCGGAGCGCACGACGTTGAGGGATCGGTAAGACCTGCCCGCGGAGTATAGGTGGGAGAGAAAATTCAAGATGGCCGTTACAGGTGCCGTAAAGGGATCAAAGTTCCGTTCACTGCACCAAGTGGACCAGGAATTCCATGCTGCGAGATAGCATCGTCTGGTTCCTGGTGCCCACGAATCCCATAAGAGGTCTCTAGCTGTCTGCGATAAGTCCTCGGTCTGCCAGGCACCCCTGAAAGAGTCCAGGCTACTAGAGAGAGGCGGTCTTCCAGAATGAGAGGATGGGGGTTCCCTCTCGGGTCTGTGAGGAGTGTCCGGTAGGACGGTATGAGGAGAGGGTCCCTGTAGGATGAAGCTAGAAGGTCCGGGAACCATGGTTGGCTCGGCCATAGGGGAGTGATGAGGAGCAGAGACCCGCGTTGCGTCTTTAAGTATTGTATCGTCCTTGCCACCATGGCAAATGGGGGAAAGGCGTAAGCGCCCCTGGGTGGCCATGGTTGGAAAGGCGTCTACTGCTTTGCTCTCCGGGTCTGGTAGCCAGCTGAAGTACTCGTCCGTCTGCCTGTTGTTCCGAGATGCGAAGAGGTCCAGGTGGAGGGGGCCTCTCCTGACCAAGAGGCGATGGAAGATTGTAGGATCCAGTCTCCAGTCGCTGCTGTCCCGCCAATGGCGAGAGAACCAGTCCGCTGTCAGGTTCGTTTCGCCCGGGAGATATTCTGCCATGAGGGAGATTTTCCGGGGAAGGCAAAACTCGAATATTTCTTTCGTAATCTCTGAAAGGAGTCTGGACCGGGCCCCTCCTAGTCTGTTGATGTAACGGACCGCTGACACATTGTCCATCCGGAGGAGGATGCAGCAGTTGGTCCGGTTTCTCGCTAGGCTGCGAATTGCAAACGACCCCGCTAGAAGTTCTAGGCAGTTGATGTGAAGTTTGAGTTCTTGGGAGGTCCAAGTGCCTCCCGTCGAACTGCCTTCGCAGGTGGCGCCCCATCCCCAGAGGCTGGCGTCTGATTCCAGGACCATGTCGGGCGTGTTTCCGAAGATGGCTCGGCCATTCCACGCTTCCATGCTGTCCAGCCACCATCCCAGTTCTTCTTTGACTTCCTCCGTCACCGGAACCGTTTGGTCGTACGAGGGGTTCTGGCGGAGAAAGGAAGCCTTCAAGCGCTGCATCGCTCTGTAGTGGAGTGGACCCGGGAATATCGCCTGGATGGATGCGGATAGCAAGCCCACGATCCGAGCCAGGTTGCGGAGTGGAATGGAGTGGCTGCGAATGGCTCTGCGTATTTCCTTCTTGATGGCTGTGATCTTTGAGGTTGGGAGCCGTAGAGTGCTGGTCTTGGAATCTATCTCGAAGCCCAGGAATTGTATCTTCTGGGCTGGGGATACTTCCGATTTTTGAAAGTTCACCGCGAAACCTAGGGACGTGAGGAGTCGGGTGGTATATTGTGTGTGTTGCGTTAGACTGTACCTGTCTGAGGAAAACAGTAGCAGGTCGTCCAGGTAAATAATGCACCGAATTCCTTGAGTGCGTAGTCGAGACACTACTGGCTTCAGGAGTTTGGTGAAGCACCACGGTGCTGAGCTGAGGCCGAAGGGGAGGCATGTAAACTGCCAGGGGCGGCCTTGCCATCGGAATCTGAGGAACTGTCGGCAGGATGTGTGGACGGGTACCGATAGGTAGGCGTCCTTGAGGTCCAGTCTTGTGAACCAGTCCCCTTCTTGGAGCAGATCTCTTAGGAGATGGATGCCTTCCATCTTGAAATGTCTGTATGTTACGAAAGCATTGAGCTTCCTTAGGTTTATAACCGGCCGTAAGTCTCCAGATTTCTTTTTCACTAGGAAAATGTTGCTGAAGAAGCCGTTTTGGTCGTGAGCGGGTTCTATCGCTCCTTTGGCCCTGAGTTCCCGTAGTTCGCCATCGATTAGAAGGCGATCTTCTTTGGAGCACTGAATGGGGTACGGAGGGGCGGTCTGGGACGGGGTTTCCACAAAATCTATGATGTAGCCTTGGACCGTCTGGAGGATCCATGCGTCCGTGGAGATGGCTGTCCAGTTCTGAAAAGACAGAGCGATACGACCTGCAGTATACGGGGTTAGTGGACATTGAGGCATAATGATGCTTACCTGTGGGGAAGCGTGCTCTGCCACGGCTACGAGGTCCTCTGCCTCTGTCTGCTCCACGGGTGTAGGAGAAGGGCTGCCTGAAACCCACTTCCGGGTAGAAGGGTTGGGGTCTGTGTGAGCGGGGGCCAGAGGGCCAAAAACGGCTGGCTGCTCGGCCCCTGTAGCGGCCAGCCCGTCCAAAAACACCCCGATTGGGGTAGCCCCTGAATACTCGCTTCATTGAAGTTTGAGCCTTATTGAGCGAGGTGAAAATGTTTACGTGCTTATTAAGCTCTTTGAGGAAGGCTTCCCCAAACAATTTGCCCTGTGCAAGCGGTCCCAACTCCTTGGTGCCCAATTCCACCAGCTTTCCGTCAATACGGAGCAGCGCTGCTTTTCGCCTCTCAGAGGAGAGGGCTACGTTGGTGTTGCCAACAAAACAAAAGCACCTCTGTGCCCATTCTCTTATATCGTGTGCCCACTCTTTAACCATACTGGCATCAAATTCGTCAGCCCTTGTAAAAGCATCGTCCGCCAAAACATGATGCGGGAAAGTGGGCCAATAGAGTCTAGGAGTTTGTCTTGAACTCCGTGAAAGCCCTTCTCCACTCCTCTCCTGGGGTCGCGACCACCCCTAGACATGAATGTGTTCATGACCTGGTCGAATTCGGGGGTTTGGGCCACGTTGTCGGGAAGGGAAGGGCGAGGGCATTCCGAACGTAGTCGGTTGCGCACCGTTTTGTCCAGGGGTTTGCGGAGCCAACGGTGCATAAATTTGGAAAGATGGTCGGGGGGGGTCCAGTCCCCCGAACGCGGGTGCCGTATGTTGCGGGGGTCGAATAGACGTTGCCCCGTGGGGTCCAGAATGGCTTCCCCTTCTTCTTGGCCCGGTGTGGGGTCGTCCGGCAGTTGGATGTCGTCCAAAAAGGTGCCTTTTAGGAGACCCGTATGGGATCCCGTGTCCGAACCCCAGTCGTTATCTGGATCGGAATCTGCGGCCTGCCACTCATCTAACACAGCCATGGAGCGTGTTTGTTCTTCCCCCTCGTCCGAGGAGTAATGGGCGGGGGTGGGTGGTGCTGGCCTGTGGCGTTTGGCAGGTGCCTTGCCTTTGCCCAGGTTATCATTCCTTTCCTTGCCCTTCCAGTGGCGTTTGCTGGGCCGAGAGTCGGCCTGGGCATGGGATTCTGAAGCCTCAGAATCATAGTCATGGGCTTGGGCTGTTGTGACTTTTTTAGTCTGATCGGCAGTCGCCGTCATAACCCTGGATAATGCTTTCTCCATAGAGGCGGAGATGGCTTCCGCAATCATGGTTTGGAAGTCTGCAGGGTTTTGAGGTGTATCCATGGTAATGGGAGTTGGGCCGCTGTAATAGCTTGAGGCACAGAAAATGTTGGGCTAGGGGTCTGTCCCAGTTAGTGATAAAAAGGAGGGGGGTACCTGCAGTACCCAGTTAACCCCAGCAGGGTAGGTATAGGTATATATATATATAAACCGTGAAAGGTAAAAAAGGCAAAACCCCAGCAGGGTGAGTATGACAATTCTGGCAGTAAAAAGCACCAGTTTCCCCAGCAGGGAATATTGGGATTTTCTTCTGGGCCACACCCAGGTATAAATGCTCAAATATATATAGGTGGCACGAAATCCACCTGATAGCAGCGGTATTAAATATAGGGCTTCACCCTGTAAGTGTGCAAAAGCACCAGTAGGCAGTAAGTATTTTCGATTATGGGGCCACACCCCAAGCACAGGTAAATAATTTGACTGACCTGGGGACCCCTGCCTGGTTGTGTCCGGTTACTGTGTGTACGGGCGCCGGAATGAGGAGACCGCAATGCTCCCAAGATGGCGGCCGTGGATCTCGCGAGGCGCGAGATCCAAGATGGCCGCCGGAGGAGCGGGAAAAACGGTTTCCCGCCGTGCGGCTACAGTGAAAACGGCTGTGAAGCCGTGTGGAGGAAAAGGGGGGGTTGGAGGGTGAGCGTTACCCTCAGGGAAGTGAGAGACAGTCGGTCCGACGGCGGAGAAGCCGGCGGACCGAGAGGTGAAGAAAAGAAGAGAGACCCTGTGAAGAAAACAGGGAGGGGGAAAAGACTCCCCCAAGAGCGAAACCCCAAGGGGGCAGATGAAATAAAGGTAGAAAACAACAATAGTAGCAAATATAAAACTACATATATAAGATAAAATACAGTATAATATAAAAATTACATATACAATAGTGAAAAAAAAAAGGGAAGAGCCAAAAACTCTGACCTGTCTGCTGATGGAGCAGTAAAGAAAGAGGGGGAGGAGCCTCATTACTGTGAATACTATACCTCCTACTTTCTTTTGATTGGTTAATGTTTTCACCTTTTCTTTACTGCTATGTGAGTTAGTAAAGAGAGTTAATGCAAAATATGAAGCCTCCTGTCATGTGGTAAAATTAATCTTTCTCATTTAAATAGGCCTTTATAGAATCACAGAGTCATGTGACTGGAAATTAGCTGGGAACCATGGTAATGGTAATGGTAAACAAACACAAATAAACATAAACAAAGCTGACAAAGTGATCACACATAATTAGACTTAATCACAAGGGAGAATTATACAACCTTTAAACAGCATGCAGAGTTATTTACATCAGGCTGTGCTATGCTGTGAATAAACTGTGCTGTGTAATCATCTCATATTGGATAGGGAGTAAATCTAGCCCATTATAATATTTTATTATTGAAAGTCCTTTCCACTTTTCTCTTCTCAATAAGTATGAAGAAGGGAACATTGCAGTACAAATATCTATGAAAAAAACTACAAAAGGTAAGTGTAAAGCAAAAAGGGGAATATATACAGATATTACAGAAAATACTGACCAGAGATCAACAAAGCACATGAAACAAACATGGTCAAAATTATATTCGGATTTAAGTCTGAGTAAAGGTAAAAGTATAGGATTACCTTCTTTTTCTGCAGCATCAAGTGCAGTGTTGAACGCCGGATCTTCCACCCGGAAAAAAAATACCTCCATCATTTTATGAATAATGTAAAAATTCCTTTATCCCATAAAGGGAGGATGGACGGGGGGAGTACACATTACACATATTTGGTGCCCCATCTAAGGAAGTGCCAGAGGGCACAAAGCACATTGAGAGTCATTCTGTGCTCCCCATTCATCCCATGTTAAAGTAATCAATATATTTTTGTACTACTCCTTTACATAATCTTACTGACATAATATAATCTATATTGAGGTATTTAGGCCATAGATAGTTAAAGGACCACTATAGTGCCAGGAAAACATACTAGTTTTCCTGGCACTACAGGGTCTCTAAGTCCCCCACCCTCTGGGTCTCCCTCCTGCCGGGCTCTAGGGTGTGGAAGGGGTTAATCCCTTACCTTTTTCCCCTGCCGGGCTCCCTTGGCATGGGGAACTCTCCTCCTCCTTTTCACCGTCATCGGCTGAATCACAGTGAGAAGTGCGGAAGCGCCTCTAGCGACTGTCAATGAGACAGCCACTAGAGGCTGGATTAACCCATAGGTAAACATAGCAGTTTCTCTGAAACTGCTATGTTTACAGCAGGCAGGGTTAACCCTAGCTGGACCTGGCACGCAGACCACTTCATTAAGCTGAAGTGGTCTGGGTGCCTATAGTGGTCCTTTAAAGTCTTAATCCAGAATACTTCCCTCTTTTTAAACGCTGCATGTCTGTTGCCATCAGCCAAAGGTTTTTCTACCCAATCTATAATTTGAAACCTGAGATGGGACATTTAATAACCTTTTTCAATTAAAGCGGCACTGTCACGCCAAACTTATCTTTCCCCAATGGCTTCTTTTTCTCTCCCTCTCTTAGAATCTGTTGTTCTTTTCTTCCTTTCCACTCTAGTTTTCTTTAAAGCACATTGTATTTTTCATACGTTTGACTTACTTTGACCAAAGAAGGCGCATAAGTCAGCTCCATCTCCTCTGTCAAAGAACGTTCCCCCATCATACTCACCCTACTCCGTGTTCTCGAGATGCCTCAATTCGCCATGACCAAATGTCCTGTTATATAGAAGGGGCACCGGCGAATTGACTAAATTTTGTCTAAACCAAATGTCGACAGTTTGCCCATTCATATTGGGATGAAATTTGGTATTATTTTCAGTTCAGAATTTCATTCAGTAGAATGAAATTCTGATTCATGCTGCGGCTGCATCCTGCAACCATGTAGTAAACAGCTCCCTTAATCCAACAAGTATTAAGGAGCTATCTACTAAAAAGCTGAAAGACCAAAATTGGTCTTTCATCCAATTTTACTAATGCTAAATAGTATATTAAAATCTCCCTCCTGCCCCTACACACTGGCATGTTTACTAAACAGTGAGCAGCCAGTGGGGGGACCTGACAAATCCCCCATGCCCCCATAGTTGGCACCTATAAAAATAATTAACAGGGGGACCAAGTGTCCCACCCAGCCCCCAACCATTAGCGGCAGATAGGAGCCCTAACTGACAAAAAGGGAGGGTGCAAATCCCCCCCCCACTCCCATGTATATAAGCGGTGGGAGCTCTAAGTAATAAGGGGGAGACCTACTTTCTCCTCTCTGACCCCAACCCATTAGTACCGAGTGCAGGCCCTAAGTAACAAAAGTGGGCAGGATGGCATCCTAAGTGATAAATAAAAAACTGTGTGAAAATTATTTTCCATTAGTCCTGATCATGGGGATATGTCATATGGCTGGGATTTTCATATATATTTTTTGTAGATACAGGCCACATACAAAAGGCATATATTGTTTCAAAGCTGATTGTTTCCTCAATTTTGATATGTTGGGTATTAAAGTTTATCAGTGGTCACAAAACTGTATAGAAAAACCCTGATGTATTAACCTACAAGGTTTTTGACATTATTAATGCAGATGTTTTATAACAAGACTTAATTGTATTTGTTTACCAAATAAAGACAGAACTCTTTGGTCACCGATTTACAAAATAACTGAATGGTTCCTTCATTTTGTATGCATACAAGGGATGTTGGAGAAAAGAGAAAGGCTTTACACTACAACTACACTCTAAGTCTCCCTGCTCTCTAATGATTGACACAGGACACAGGAGTACAGGCACACACAGTTTTACAAATACTATGTGTATCTGTCAGCATTCCTATACATGCGATCGCTCATAGCAATCATATTTTAGGAAACACCAATAAATGATTGCTACTGATATCTCTTGTATAAGAATATTTGCATGTAAATAGTAGCATGCATTACCTAATCCACATTAAAGTGGATGAGGTCAAAACTGGACAAATGTAATCAGTATCCTGAGGTAAATGGGATCACATTCCACTCTGCATGCACCAATACAGACACAAACCACATATATCCCACGTGCAAGTGAAATATACTAGCCGTGTAAGGCTACTCCTCTACCTAGTATAGATAATGGATAACCATTGGATTATCCAGACAGCACTTTTTATAACCCTTTGTAGGTAAGTAGTGCACTGGAAAATTAACCGGTATACCAAGGTAGACAAGGGGTTAAACCATAATATTAGTGTTAAAAAAACAGGGATTAACAAGGTTAAACCATAGTTCTGTCCGTATAAAGCATCATGTTAATAGTACCTTTGTGAGCCCTTGGTAGGTAAATAGTGCACTGAAAAAGTATACCAGTGTACCCAGGTAGACAAGGGGTTAAACCACGATCAAAATGTTAAATAACAGAGATTGACTCAAGGTTAGACCATGGTACTATCCAAGTGAAGCACAAATAAACAGATTGGCTAATAGAGTACTATAGTATATTCAGCTGCAACCTAAAATATCCACACACAAAATAAAAAAACATTTCCAATGTACAGGAAAGTGATATAGGAAATAGGTCGAGCATAAGACAGTAAAGTGTAGCAAAACTTCTCTCTCTGTTAAACTGACTGGATAGGTAGAAGAGTAAAAGAATAAAGGAGTGAAAACTCAAAAAAAAAAAAAAAAACTAGTGAGAGTGAGGCATGTGTATAAATCAGATATCCTACAGTGCATAGTGATAAGTGCCCTAAACATACTCCAAACGAAACGCCCGACACACGTTTTGGTGTAGTACAATGTGCACCTTTGTCAGGTTATTATTATTGATAGTATTTTTTTATTTTAAGTCAACATATGTTTGTTTTTTTGTCCTTTGCAATCACTTTGTTTCATAGTTACATAGTTACATAGCTGAAAAGAGACTTGCATCCATCAAGTTCAGCCTTCCTCACATATGTTGCTGCTGTTGATCCAAAAGAAGGCAAAAAACCTATTCTGAAGCGCTTCCAATTTTGCCACAAACTAGGAAAAAATTTGTCTACTCTTATGTTTATATTAAAGAGGCACTGTCATGTTTTCTTTTTTTCCTTTCAGTTTTCCTGTTCTTAAGCCCTATGTATCCACACCATTGACACTTGCCTTTGCAATGGGTTTCAATACATGGGTGCCTCCATTTAGTTCTCCTCAGCCCATGCTGTTATGTGCCCTTCTGTATGATTCTTCTAACTGATGGCTTGTGGGTAAACTAGCTTTGCAATTTAAATGGAACCTTGTTAAGCTCCAAATGGAACTTTGCTTAAGCTCCACCCATTGCAACAACATTCTAATCACATTGGATTGAAAGAGTGTACACAGCAAGAGGGTTAACAATTTACATCGTAGACTTAACCAGACTTGTATGAATTTAAAGTAAGAAACAATAGTGATTAGGTAAGCCATGTCCAAAAATGTTTTTAAATTGTCATTAATAATGTGTTATAATGACTTATAAAGTGCAGTGTAAACACCATGAGCAATATATGAGTAGGTTTCAGGCGATATATCCTGTTTTCAAGCAGTGTGCCATAAACATATTATCCTGAAGGCAATGAGTGCCCAGCAGCATGACATTTGTTGGTTAAAACTGGTTAAAGGTAATAGCACTCTCTTAGAACTGGAAAACACATGCTCAGATACTGGTCAGACCACCTCACCTTAAGTGTCCTTGAGCAAGACACCTAATGATATGTATCCAACTACCTCAAATTATCATAGACTGTAAGTTCATTTGACCAGGCCATCTCCACCTCTAAATATCTATCCTCTTTCTATAATTGTAAAGTGCTGAAGGACACGTTGGCCCTACATAAATGTTAATAATTATCGGCCAAGTGTCTGAATATTTTTCGAAAGCTCTATCTCTGGATACTCAAGATTTGATGTCAACTGTACCTGACCTGGCTGTAAGAACCCAAACAATATTGGTGATGAATATACACACCTGCAGTTTTGCTATTCTTAGAGTAATGTTCAATAAAGTTGATTTATTGTCTGCTTCTCCTGTAGGACTTTGTTTCTCTAATATGTATTCACTAAGAAAAAAAAATGAGGCCATTGTCAAAGATACACAATGAAATCCTTTGGTTCATATAGGCCACGTGGCTTATCTCTATTTTGCTTAGAAACTTCCATTTATATTTGTTTATATATTTCAAATATATCAATCAATTATGCTTTTGCAAGTGTGCTTGCTTTTGTTTAGATACTATGTGCTTGAGATGTGACAGATGCTTAGGATTCTGCACTTGGTGTGTTGAAAGGTTCTTTTGATTACATTTTCAACCCCATTAAGTTACTAAATTGACAGTAATGTTTCGAAGATTAAAGCTAAGCAATTACTGCCTTAGAAAATCAGATAGGTATACAAATTCAGAGATACTTTTCAGAGTTCACCTAGGGAATGATAGAACGCACTGTATCTAACAGTGCACTCATTTATACTTAATTGCAGGGGAAAGTGATTTAAACTCGTTCGTCTTGCCTCACATTTGTCCTCGAGCAGTATAGATGGGTATATTTAGATTTAAAAGGAGATTTGTAATCTCTGTTATAATGTGATTTCTTTAAAGATTGTCATAAATCATGACAACGTTATATTTCACTTTCAATGAGTTTTTTTTACAATTCCAGTCTAACGTCATATTTAAAATGTGCTGTTTGATTTTATGTTATTTTCCTTATAACTCGGTATTTCCTCAAAATTCATTGTCCTCTTTTGATATACATTCCACACATTGCAATAGAAATAGACAGTTTTATTTAGTTTGAAGCTGAAATGGTGCTGCTTTAAAAAGAGCACAGACCTGTTAAATAACTGTTTTAACTGGATATAACTAAGCTAAAATCTTGTGTTAGGGCAGCTTAAGGTTTGACGTGTTTCATTTTAGAATGTGTTAGAGGAGTATTCATGGCATTAAGGACCTAGGATTAGGTAGATTTACAGTTTGAGATGCTTTCAAGATGTTGTGGACTCTCATCCAGTGTTCATTTTGTCGACTGACAATTGAAGTCAAATTATAGCTGACTAAAAATTTTTAAATTTAGCCAACTAAAATTTTTGAGATTTAATCGACTACAAGTTTTGAGATTTAGTCGACTAAAACTAGATTGAAACTAAAACAATTCAGATAACTAAAATATGGCAAAAATTAATGCCATTTTAGTCAAAAGACTATAAATAAAACTAAATAGAAATTTGCCACCACAATTAACACTGCACAGAGGGGTTGTGGAAGGGGCAAAAGAGACAGACCAAGGCTTAGGAGAAAGACGCCTAGAGGATCTGGGAGGACACAAAGAGGCACAGAGATGCTGGGGAAGGGACAAAAAAGACAGATAGAAGCTTTTCCTAAACCCATTCGATTTTAGTTGTGTCGACTAAAATCTCCAGTAGATTAAGTTGACTAAAATCTACTGGAGTGTTAGTCGACTAAAAGTAGACTAAAACTTAAACAAATCAGATGACTAAAATACGACTAAAACTAAAATGGCTTTTAGTCAAAAGACTATGACTAAAACTGAATTGAAATATGCCGCCAAAATTAACACTGCTCTCATCGAGGTATAGTACAGTCGACAGCAACTTGAAGGCAGATTCCCCTAACACTATGTTCCTTCTCCATATAAAAACACCCTACATCCACTAAACAAAATTGTCCTAAACTTAATGTATTAGTTTGACTGCATACACCTCCTTATTACAGAAGCAGGTAGAGCAGTGTACCTAATAAGCTAAAATATGCTTGTTATTATGAAAAGTAGTATAATGTCTCTGAACTATTTAACATGATGAGGCTTTTATAATATTATACATCTTTTTATGTTGATATTTTAAGTAAGTCTCTTACAGTGAGTATATTGACAGTGAAAGAATATTAATGAATTTGACTCTAAGATAATCCCAGTCCTTGATTAAGACTTATAAAAGAGTATTAATTAAATTGGTTCCTGCATCACTTTCATCAAGCCTTCCATATGTCTTTTATAACTTTTAAATGTATTGCTTATTCTGTAGTGACAAGGACATTAGGATAACATTTAAAAATGCTGATATTTCCCCTATTAGGGATCTTGAAGGATATTATGTTAAGGATAACAAATGCAATAGAATGCATATAATACGCTTTACATATTTATATCTTTCTACCCATCTAAGTGTGACACATTGTTCAATGATTTCTATTGGGTATGATTTTTTTTTTGTATTTTTACAAAATATGTGAACATTAATGGCCCATTGAATAATTTTATGGCAAAAAATAAAGCTGAGGATATTTTATTTTTCCCTCATGAGTAATTGTTGTGAAAATAACCTACAATTTATACAGACTGTAGAGGGATTGCTATAGAGGCGGCTTCCCCTAGTTACTGTATCTTATCGACCCCACTTATACAAACTAATAAAACTAAAAAGAAAAAATGCCATTTACCAAACACAGGGTGTAGGAAAGGAAGAGAGTAGATCGCATTAGTAAAGGTGCTGAGATTACCTCTTTCCACTGCCCTGTACAATATGAGTAATGGGGAAATAGTGCCAGGGCTTGTTCTGATTTTTCGAATTACTTTTTTAAATCTCCATTATTGGCAATTTAGTGAATAAACCCCATTCTTTATCTCCAGGTATTCCCTTACTAAAAACCAACTCTATACAAAGATAAGCTAATAATAATTTACAAAAGGCTATTTTACAGTAATAGAGCTTTCTCATATAAAAATATATTTCTTATTTAACATGGAATTATTTGGAAAATTACAGCCTTCTAATCATTGATTTTATATCAAGGCTTTCCTTCCAAGGTGTAATAATATAATCTACCTTTGCCAAACTTTTGCATTAAAAATTGACATGCCTTGTGTGACTACGCTGTGATACAGCATGTGTTTAAATGTCTGCCTATATTGGATGTGGATGTGAAAATATGTGATTGTAAAATATAAAGTGATTGCCCTACAAGGTTATTCTGGTTGAATATTACTAACATATATTAAATATATATTGCAGCAATTCCAAATACAGTACAATGTTTCTTTACAATGAGGATGGTAGTATAGAATGAAACTCTTCGAGTATTGCATTGGGATTTCGAAACACAATGCCCATTAAGAATAACTGTGAGCATAACTCCCCATGCTGTACTTTAAAACATGCCCCTATGTGTCATTATTGCACATTTACCATTTAGTATGTACATTTTAGCAGATGTGCCTACCAATTTATGAGCTAACTTCTTTCTTACTACTGAGAGTCTTTTCAGAAATAGGCATATACAAAAAGAGATTTCTCATTTTAATTTCGCTAGTATAAAACACTGACAGACAAATCTACTGTTTTACATTGCCAAGTGCTTGTATAATAAATACATTTAATATAGGCTGTAGTTTACCATGGTGCCACAATGCCAGTTGTGTAGATAATGCAACAAACTTGGCTTTTCTAAACGATAGTTTTCGGCACTTATTTGATTGCTAATGATCCTGGAACAGAATCCATCCTGTTTTAGTGTGAGATCTGTGGCTCTATAAATCATATAGCCAAATTTAACTATGGGTTATTACAGCAGAAAAGGACCAAGTATCTAATTTTAAACCATTAAATCTACTTTGCTAATAAATACATATATTTATATATACCTGAGTGCAGTGAGCTTCTTCTTTGTGTTGTTTAATAGAGTGTCTGTGCATATTCATTCTTCCATTTAATTGCAAAGTAGTTTTCTCAATGTAGCAACCTAGGTGACATTTAGTGCATTGCTATAAGTTGTAGGTGACCAGAAGTGGTAAATGTGTAGATAGATTTGTATCCCTGTATTGTAGAAAGTGCATATGTGGAGTTTGTAGAGCTTAGTGAATTTGTTTCATAATAGTCCTTGATTTGTAACCATTCTATATCATAGATCCGGAAAGTACATTTAGATGTGAATTACGGTCATTAGTGTCAGAGCATATACAACAGTAGCTAGCTGCCTGTAAATGATGCCAGGTTTTGTATTGGAGGGGTGGAACCTAGAGCTGTTAAAGTAACTGCATATGTTTGTAGGCTTTCTGTAACAAGATGTGTGGATTGTGCCATTGGTACATACCACAATAGTGTCCAGAATATTTACATATTTTGTAGAATATTTCATTTTTTGTTTGGTTGGTGGAATGGTTTAAAAAAAGTCATGGAATTGCTAACAAATTGCATATGGCTACCAAAAGAGAACAGACCCACTTCGAAATCGATGCTACCCACTAAACTAATGTTAACAATATGGGACACAAACAAACATATGGTGTCCTCTAAAGTTACCTGGTCTCTAGCGACCCCGCTAAAAGCGATACCTGCTCTTAACCACACATTTGATTTTAAAACATGGACTACTCATACGATAACACATTTACACCAAGTATTTGAGGAAAGGGCCATTAAGCATTTCCAAGCCTTACAATCAGAATTCCTCTTACCAGCTTCAGCCAACTTTTCCTACCATCAACTAAAACAAATACTGAAAGTCATGACAACCCAATCAGACACAATGGATAAACACAAACCCATGGCACAATTCTAAAAAATGTGCCTAAACAAATTCAAACAAAAGAAAATTCTCTCACACTGTTACACAGCACTTACGACACCTACCCTGAATCATCTATGGAAGTTCCAAAGGGAATGGTATGAAGATATAGGGAAGAACTGTCGCCAAAAGTGTGGGAACAGGCATTACTTTCAAGGAAATGTCCTCCTGTACATCCCACCTCTAAATATTGAGGGAATTACTATATAGGTGGTACTTAACACCAGATAAAGTAGCAGAAATGCACCATAAAAGGGATAACAAATCCTGGAGATGCCATACAGATGTAGGGATCACCCTGCACATATTGTAGACATGCCCAGTAGGGGCACAATTTTGGGAAATGGTAAAGGATGTAATAAAGGACAGTATGAAAACCCAATTCCCTCTCTCCATCAAAGGTTACTTACTCCTCATTCTGCCAACCTATTGCCCCAAACCAGTCTGTAAACTAAAATTTTTAACATTGACGGCTGCTACTAATCTAATAGCGAGAAACTGGAGAACCACAACGATGCCCTCCAAAGCCAAATTGCTGGCTCCAATCTCCACAAATGTGGAATACGAACAATTATCAGTACCCACCTCCCTCGCAGGGAAAATACAGAGGGAGGTATCCCGCCTATGGCAAGCATACAGAATGAGTCCAATTCAACATGTCCCGAGTTTCCCATAACATTGGTACCCCCGCAGGACACTATAATTGGTTTAAACAGTGACACTAGGCCGAAAAACCTTTAGGAAGGTAAGAGATAACAGGAGGTCAGGAGTCACAACTGTAATATGTAGAACATTAACAGGTGACTACAGGACAGACTAAGAAACGAAACCCTACATGGACATACCATCAGACAATCAGACACAGTTTTTAATTGTCTAAGTAAGTTTAAAGGAACACTATAGTCACCTAAATTACTTTAGCTAAATAAAGCAGTTTTAGTGTATAGATCTTTCCCCTGCAATTTCACTGCTCAATTAACTGTCACTTAGGAGTTAAATCACTTTGTTTCTGTTTATGCAGCCCTAGCCACACCTCCCCTGGCTATGATTGACAGAACCTGCATGAAAAAAAACTGGTTTCACTTTCAAACAGATGTAATTTACCTTAAATAATTGTATCTCAATCTCTAAATTGAACTTTAATCACATACAGGAGGCTCTTGCAGGGTCTAGCAAGCTATTAACATAGCAGGGATAAGACAATCTTAATTAAACAGAACTTGCCATAAAGAAAGCCTAAATAGGGCTCTCTTTACAGGAAGTGTTTATGGAAGGCTGTGCAAGTCACATGCAGGGAGGTGTGACTAGGGTTCATAAACAAAGGGATTTAACTCCTAAATGGCAGAGAATCGAGCAGTGAGGCTGCAGGGGCATGTTCTATACACCAAAACTGCTTCATTAAGCTAAAGTTGTTCAGGTAACTATAGTGTCCCTTTAAATTTATGTTTAAGTTTCTGTTATACAACCCTGATACACCCTCAAAACCCAAACCAGTGCAGTTGGTAATCAGGACAGAGAGTGAGCAGCAAATGCAAAGAGGCATTCCCTTAAAAGGAAAATAAGGGTATAACGAGTAGACGTTCGACCTATAGTCCAATACCACACATACTAGCAAAATGTCTTTCCACGAGAATTAACAGGATGGTGTTAATATACTGTGTTACCTGCACTGCATATCTGGTTGTACTAAACGTGTGTATCAGATGTCTGATCCCACACCCTTTTTTTCTTTTCTGTACCCTAATGTCTTTTCTCCATGAAAAACAAAAAACAATAAAAATTGAAAAAAAAAAGTAATGGAATTGCATGAGGTTTTCCTCACTTTCAGTGCAAATGATGAACATGTCATCAATGTATCGGTAATACTTGTATGGTATGCTATATTTCTAGGCATCTTTGTTGTAGGTCTGCCATAAACAGATTAGCATATTCCTCACTGTTAAGTCACAGAGAGTAACATCAGGATCAAGCTCATCGGCACCAACAGAACTGGCCTGCGGAGTTCCATAAGGATCCATCTTGTCTCCCATGCTATTTGCAATTTACTTGCTACCACTGGGGGACATCATTAGGCGACATGGCCTAAGGTATCATTGTTGCGCTGATGACAAAAAACTCTACTTCTCCTTTGCGCCTGATACTACAGATCCAACATGCCGTATCAACAGTTGCTTAGCAGACCGGACAGAATGGATGAATACTAATTGGCTTAAAGTGAACCCAGACAAAACAGAGTTACTCTTGGTGATGGGACCCCAGGCAACAAAAATATCCCATGATCACCCAACTGGAGGCTCTGAACTCAGTTTATCAAAGGTATGAAACCTCGTTGAGCTGACTATCATTTAAACAGCACATTTCCTCCGTAATAAAATCTGCCTACTTTCATCTGAAAAACATAGTCAGAATGCAACACTTAATTCCTTTGGACGATATGCCAACATTAATCCATGCATTTGCATCCTCTCGGCTAGATTACTGCAATGTACTTTACTTGGTCCTCCCAGAAAAAGAACTCCATCGCTTTCAGACTGTACAAAATGCAGCAGCCAGATTACTGACCAATCGAACTCGCTCCTGCCACATAACACTTGTTCTGGCTTCCAATTAAATGGCTCCTGCTACATAACCCCTGCATTGGCTTCCAATTAAATGGCGAACATATTTTAAAATTGGCCTGCTAACATTCAAAGCCTTAAACAATCAAGGCCCACAGTACCTGAAAGAGCTCCTGACACCCTACATTCTATCCCATTCACTTTGGTCAGCCAGCAAATTCTTCCTGTCAGTGCCAAGAATAAAGACAGACTCAGGTTCCAGGGCATTCAGCCACACTGCCCCTACCTCCTGGAACTCTTTACCATGCACAATCAGAGAGGCACTGTCCTTACAGACTTTTAAAGAAAAGTTAAAGACCCACCTCTTCCATCAGGCATTCAGTCCACTCATCTGACCTTCAGAAACTCCTAACTTTTATGTCTTTATGTTTGTATACTTGTAAAGTGCTTTGAGTCTCACAGGGAGAAAAGCGCTATTAAAATCACAAATTATATTATTATTACATATTGAGGTGCCGTTTTATAATTCATAGCAGTGCCCATGGTTTGTAGGTAGACCTTCTTGTTGAAACTGAAACAATTGTGTGTATATTTGGTTGTTGGCACAAGAGAGAAAATGAAAACAAACATTGATGTCATCATTTTTTTGATGTTGGTGTGCTGAGATTACACATCAATGGTTACAAGAATGGTGTTAGCAGGGAGGTTGTGATTTGGCTGAGTTTGTTGAGGAAGTTGATTGTGTCTTTTATGAAGCTGTTGGTGTTGGTGACGAGAAGTGTTAGAGTATTTTCTACTAATCCTGAGATGTGTTCTGTAAGTGTTCCTATTCCAGTAATTACAGGTCTGCCAGAATTGCCAGCTTTGTGAATTTTGGAAAGCATTAGAAAGTGCCCATGCAGAGACTGATTGGTATGAGTGATTCCAGTTCTTTGTAGCTTCTTAGGTAAGGATTTGACAAGCTGACTAAGTTTCAAAGTATAATCTTTTTATCTTGTTTTTATAATATTTGCCATCTGACAATTGCCTGCCCCTCTCTTTTATGTAGTCCTGGATGTTCATTATCACTACGGCGAGTCCCTTTTTCTGCTGATTTTCTCGTGATGGTGTGATTATTTTTCAAGTCACATATAGTTGTTTGTCACATATAGATTATGAAAAATGTTCTTGGAAAATTTTTTCTTGGAAATGCATTCGGGATATTGGCAACTATGCACTTCCCGCATTTGCTGAATTTTCAACTTTTGAAGTGAGCTGTACCTAGACCAAAAATAACTCAGGACACTTTCATTCTGTTCTTTAAAATGTAAGTCTATCCCAATATACTCAGCCCAGCAGAGATTTATGGGACAGGTAGTAATTACCATATCGTATAGGGAGAATAGAATTGATGACTGAGATCATAACAGATGCACTACAGTACCTATTTTCTTTACTTGTTGTTCAGTCAAAGTTTTGTGAGTGAATCTGTGATGTAAGACCACTTGTGCATGACCATGACTTAATCTCTTCCACACAAGATATGTAGGGTGCTGCTGAGGGAGTTTAGAAATTGCTATAGTGTGTGCATGCTGTAGAAATATATGGACTGTCCTTCATGACTTGGTTGGTAATTAATGCTCTATGGAAATAAGTATCTTTCAAAAGGAAATTATATACGTAGAATGTAGAAAAAAAACTTGGAGAAACAAAGTCAGATTTATTTTTTTACATGTCTTTGTGGTTCATCGTTCAAGGGAAATTAAAGCATTTGACCTTGTGTCACCTATACCCATACATATGTAAAATCAGCACAAAGCGAATACTAGTAAACTAGTGTTGACCATTAATGCATACATACCGGATGTACACAAATACACAATTGTGAGAAAGAACAAGAGTGACTTCCCCATAACAAGAGCCATCATAGTAATGCCAACATCCAAACTAGGCAATGTGTGCTGAATACTATTATGTTTTTATTAGGTCTTATTTCATTCCTGTATGTTGTGTATAGATTTATCTGTTGTACGGGTCTGGGCTCTTTGCACTATGGCAATTAATTCAGGTTTAAAAAACATGTATGTGTAGCTCTCTCACTAAAACATCTCTCAGGGTTATTCACTAAACCCAGAATTTTGATAATTTTATTCTCCAACTCAGTCACATCATGGACAGTTTAGCCTTCATTTTATCATTCAGATCTGTATTGCTTAATTTTGAAGTTTCATCTAACTCCTTTCGGAATACGTGTCCACGCATTCAGAGTACAACAAGTTTTAGGTTTTTTTTTTTTTTAAAGGCCCACTCTAAGCCCCATCACTAGTTAAATTGTTGTGATTATGATGCATAGTGTTCTTAACCTACTCTCAACTCTGATAAGGACTCACAAATGTTTCTTAGAGCTTTTAATAAGGAAACCTAGAATGAAAGTTGTGGTTTGCCTGTGTTTATTTTATCCAAGAGTTGATGGCAGTCATTGCAAACTGTACACACAATGTGGGCTAATCTCTCTCTCTCTCTCATGCCAGAAGATATGGGCAGAGCCTGGAGTAAGGTTCTGTTAAGAGTTGCCCATAGACCAGTTCATTAAACAGTGTATTAAGGGAATCATTTTAAGGTATTACCTTTTTATTTTTATGTTTTGTCATTAAAAATATAGGGTCATATTTTTGCATTGATGTTTCCCTTAAGGCAGTGGTGTATTTTGAAATGGTGCTGCCCAAGGCATGACAGATCTCGGGCACTCCCTAATTTAAATGTACCTGCCTCTTCTTGTCAAGGCCACACCTCTTCCTTAAAATACACACATTTTGACTGACAGACACACACTTACGGACCAGCACACACTCTCAGATACACTGCCATACACACACATACACTCACTGATTTGACACAATCTGACACACATACAATCATTTAGACACACACACTGACAGACACATACACTCACTGACAGATGAATACACTCACTGACAGACACATACACTTACTGACAGATGCATACACTTACTGACAGACACACACAAGCACTGGACACACACACTCACTCACATTCACTGACACACACACACACTCACTCACTTCCTCAAATTCACTGACACACACACATTTTCCCCCAACACTCACAATTATTACAATTTTTTTTTTAATTTAAATCCACCCAGCCTTTCTACTTTTGGGATAACAGGGTGGATTTTTCAATTGGGGTCCAGTGGGGCTGCTGGCTGGGCTGCTGGGCAGGAAGGCTGCCGGACATGCAGGAGGGCGGGTGCTCTAAGTTGTCAGCGAAGGATCAATGATCTCTCTGCTCAGCTCCTTTGCGCGCTGCAGAGTGATGCCGGGAGATGGACTGACATCATATTCCGGCTCCCGGCATCACTGCGGGTCACGCGAAGGAGCTGAGTAGAGAGAGCTCAGGGGAAAGTGCTCCCTCGCCGCTGGTCACCTGCCCTGGGGGAGCCCAAATGTGGCAAGCCAGCTAGCTCTTGGGCCCCCATAAAATGAGGCAAACAAGACAAACAAGGCATGAGCCTGGGCATTTAGGGGCGTGTTTCTTGCCGCCCTCTGGAAATTGCCACCCAATGCAAATGCCTTGTTTGCCTCGCAATAGATACATCCCTGCCTTAAGGTTCTTCTGTGGAAGTTAAGCCCCACTTTACCCAGCTCTACATTGCAGTTTTAAGCCATATTAACACTTCCCAATAAGGAAGAACCTGCAACATGAACATGTGTATGGACCACCTAGCATTTAGTAAATGTCCTGAGGTATGGTTTGGGTACTCAGTCTCTAACTACATACATGTGATGGAATAAATAATGGAAGCTTTAAGATGTTTATTAGTTTCCAGGATGTAATAAGGAGATGGTCCATTTTTAGAACTGTATGAAATAGGTCAGATGGTGCTGCATATGTTGTGGACTTCAGCACCAATAATGCCCTTTCAATTATAATGCTGGCAAAGCATCATGGGAGATGTAGTTCACAACATTTGCAGCACAGAAGGTTGCCTACCCATGCAATAGGATATTTTATATATTTGCAAGAAGAACGGTCTCCAGTTATTTTACATTATTCTGATATCCATAAAACCACTCTAGAATTAGTTTAGCAGTATATAGAGTCTACTTACTGCTAAACTAATTCTAGAGTGGTGTTATGACAAATATGATCATCGTTGAATACAGGAATATGAGGACATATTGTTAGGACAATAAAGTACACCTGGTCCTGTAAAATTGTGTATATTCCTATCAGTAAACTACCATGCAGAGCATTTATCAGAAGATGGTTTCTCATGGCATTATTGTTACCCAACTTATGGTGCTGCAATATCAGGGGGGGATATCATTGCTTCAGTTAGAGCTATCTTTATCTATTAGGATGCATCAGGCAGTTTTAGAAACCTTTGGGTGTCTTTTTTTTTTTGTAATTGCTCTTTGTAATTTTGGTAGTGATATTAAGCAAGGGCTTACAGGACACAATATGGGAGAGTTACAAATAATGTCACTATTCCATTAAACAAGATCCATATATATATTTTGTGTTAAAAAATGTATTTGTATATAAATAGTTGGATAGACTTCATACAGTACATAAGAAAATGGTCACAATTGTTACTTATTTTGGATTCCCTTTGCAGCTCTTTATTCTATCTATCTAGACTGCATGAAAGATGATGGTGAATAGTGGAACAAAAAAGGTGATATTAAAATTTACCGTAGGTAATTTTAATAATCTGTGACAAAATACTTACAAAATGACTAGTTCACTTTCATTTTTGTTCTGTTGTCGCAAAGGTTCTTTTTAGCACAGACATTAATTGTTTCATAATGATGGTACGTTTCAATTAATGGAAGATATATGGATTTCATATATTAATGAAAAGCAGAACTGAATTAGTAAGTTCTCTGGAGGCATAATACTTAAATTGATCAGTGTGATGGAGTGTTAGCATCTCCGTGGATTTCACCATTGTTTTAACATGATTTACTTCTATTTATATATATTTTACCTCTTGCTGTTCTTGCAGTATATTGTAAACTAATACTCATGTGTAAATTAACAGAACACTGATGGTAGTGATAATATAGAGAAATGTTTAAATGTTTATTTTTATCACAGCCTCATTAAATCAATAATGTAGAAAAATAATGTAGAAATTTAATTGATTGAATAAAGATTGTACGTAATTCATTCCACCTGTCTTAAACATTATCTTTAACACAAAAAAATGCAGATGCCATTTAAGGTTTTGCTAACAGCAAATAAAATTAAACAATAAATAACATGAGTTTACAATTCTAGGGCTTTTTTTGAACAATCAACAATATAGTAAGGGGATATAGAGAACTTCTGAGATGGTGGCTGAGACATCCATTGATATACTAAAATGCCTATGGCAAAGCAGTGGGAGGTGACAGAAATGATGTTTAACGGCAGTGGGTAAGACTTCTATCTATGGTACTTTCAACGATGAGCAGTATTTTCTTAAAAATCTGACACTTTTCTTTTGCATAGAGTGGGAACTGTATAGCTTAATTCACATACCTCAAACTGTTGTTTCTAATAATATTAATATATTAGATGATAAATAATATGTTTTGAAGATATTACTATCATAGGCAAGTAAAGGTATACTCCAAAGTGGGATTAACACTAACCAATATATATACAAAAATAAAATACATAAAATCCACTATTTTCCATAATATCCATTATTTCTGATAGAAATAGGGAATGGACATAGGTCCTGAGTCCTGACAATTCCAAACAGATTTGGTATGTCAGTATGTGTGTGGTGTATGCATGCAGTAATGCCTATGCATCTGTTGTATTTACACAGCTGAACAAAGTAGATTTTGTTCTTTTCTGATAACTCTATTGGAAATTATCTCCAACCAGGGTTTTACCTCTTTTTGTGATGAACAACCGATATAGAAATGTACAAACAACTGAACTCGAGGAAGCTTTTTTTCAACCTGTTTCACTATAAACAGAAAACTGAGTCATCCCTTTACTTTGGGTTTGCCAAAAAAATGAGAACTCACTCATGAGAGCTGGCCCCCTGTTCTCTTTCTACATTAACATGGTTATTCACTAAGTTAATTTCAAATTCAAGGTAAAAGAAAAAAATCTCTAAATAATCAGTTTGGCTATTCTAGCCTTAAATTTGTAGTTCCCTTTTAATTGTCATTTTAGTAAATAAGCCTTTTAGTGTGCCAGTCTTGCAGATATGTGGGCTAAACTGGGAATGCTCACCCTATAACTGTATAATTGAGATGTTTATTACATCTACGATATAGACCTGCTTTTCAACAATGTAAAACGAACAGAAAAAAATAATAATTAATGCCTGTCGATAAAGAAGAAAATGTACTGTTTCAATAGATTTGATGCTAATTCACTTGGGAAAATGTTACAGGCATATTGTGTTAGTAATTGTTGGCCTTCAGGTTGAATTTTAGGTGTGGACATTGTGATTATTATTTTATAATAAAAGCCTACTTCCTCTTCCTACGAGTACATTATTCTTGGAAATGTGGTTCATGGTTGCTTGATAGAACAATAGTGGTTAAAGCTCCTCACCCAGGTGTGGAATCACTATTACTGTAGCTTAAGTTAATGAAAAATGCAGAACTGGAAAACATGTTGTGTTAAATTGCCTATCGTTTAAAAATAAATAAATTGCACAGTTGGTTAATCAAATAATAATAATTAAACATGTAAACACACACACACACACATATATGTACATGTGTTAATTATACAATACATTATATTTAGAATTTATATAATCTAAGCCCCTATTTTTTTAATGCAAATAAAAAAATTGATATTTTTCTACGGCTTGAATTACAATAGTTGGTCAAAAATATATGCAGCAACCACAGAAAAATGTAATACAATTTGCTAAACACAGATGCTTATTGAGGATGCAACACATTGGCTTTGCTCTATGCCTTTAGAATCTGCAGAAAAAGCTACAGTATGAATCATTCATAGTTTCCCAGCTGAGATGGGCTTCAAAGGGGGTGGATCTGATTGGACGTCCTATGTGTATTGCCACGCTGCAGAATCCCTACACCCCAAGCACTGGAGGTTTGAGGAAGTACTTTCATGTGTGCCTCCAAAGTGTTTCAGGTCATAGTTCACCAGAAGATAACGATGTAGATGTACATTCAGAATTAGCAGCAGAGATACCTGTGTTGAAAACTGAGCCAGCTATATCCCTTGTGGATGCTAAGAATCAATTACTGTATTCTGAATACAAGGTTGGCTGCAGGGGATAAACAGATGTCAGAAAATGTTTCCCTAATAAGACCCCAGCAAAAGAAGAGGCCTGTCACTTTCAATTTACATTAAGAAGATAATTTCCTCTTTATAGGGCCAGTTTCATTACACATTCACACATATTATATGCAATTCTTTAAAAAATATGAGCCACAAATGGCTAAATTCTAAGCATGTAGGAAATAAAAAAGGAAAAAAAAATCTATGCAGTTGTTAAACTGCCTTACAATATAATTTGGTTATTAAAAAAAAATCTAAATAATTACTATAAAATATTAATATGTTTATTAAACACCAAATATAATCCCCACTAATTGAATGCACACATGCAGAAGAATATACCACTCAGTATTTTAATAACCATAAGTATTGAGAAAAAGATTTACTTTAATATTAACAAAATATAAACAAAAACCATAAAAGGTATAAAAAGTTAATGTCCCACATTAACTTTTTATACCTTTTATCGTTTTTGTTTATATTTTGTTAATATTAAAGTATACTTTTAAAGTTACTTTTTATATTCATTCTTTTACCTCCTGGATCCTGTATATCCTTGGTGGGGATTATACCACCTAAGCTGACCACACTAGAGCAGGCTACATGCTCTAGCAATTGTAAGTACAATACTATCCATTATTTACACCATTACTGGTACTTACTTCACCATTGGCTGCCATTTTTCCTTTTTTTTTGCATATACCATGCATATTGCACTTTGGAAGCACCTGTATATACCACAACAACATATCCCAAGACGGGGATTGTACCGTCCAAGCGCTGCACAGCTGAGCTCTGTTATAGCTCGTATAAATGTGAGTGGATTATATATAGCTGTACTCACCACCGTCAAAAATATTTTAATTACTGTATTGCACTATTGTTTTTTATTCTCTGTTTTATTCTGAGGTTCGGTTTCTTCTGGATATACTTGAGAACATATGTATGTATATTTTACACATATAATATACTAGGCGCGGGATACACCTTTCTTTTTTCTAATAACCATAAGTGCCTGAACGCAAATGGTTAAATAATAATTATTGAAAATAATATTATGAAAGTATTCAACCAGGAAAGGTATATTAAACGAACAGTATAGGCTGCATGATTTTAACCTCCTGTTTTAACCATGCAGCAGAAACATAAACAGTGCCATTTTATGTGGGTTAGCCTGCCTCCAGTGGCTGTTATACAGAAAGACTGTCTGATTGGCCGTGACGTGCATGTGCACTAGCTTTAGGAAAGCATTGGATTGGCTGAGATCATTGAACACGATGATCTCAGCCAAAGAGGCGGAGCTTCAGGAAAGAGACCGGTGCTGCAAGTAAAGTAGTTAAGTAAACCACCTTTTATATCCCTGACAATGGGGGCCTGGTCATCTAAACTGTGACTAGGGCACTATAGTGTTAGAAATACACATTTGTATTTCTAGTACTATAGATTTTCTTTATGCTTGTCTCGCTATTGTTATTATTTTATTTTATTTTTTTACATATATGTTGATGTTGAGATACAGGCAGACAGGGAATCTAATTTAAAGCATAAAGGAATAATTTATTGTTAATGGAAATAAAGAACAGTTATACTAAAGATTTACGTTTGGGAGGTCCCTCTCTAGCAGAGCTGCAAAACTGGTGGAGGATAGTTGCCCTTGTGATTCTTGTGCAATAAATAAGCCCACATGTGATGTTTGAAAAAGAACAGAACTGTGATGTATATCGAACAGTGTCAACTTGATATTTTTAGTGAGAACTGTGTATACATTGATATTTTTATACCTTCCAATGGGCACGTTGAGCTTGTTTTGCTCCAGGCTCCCAAGTCGCTAATCCACCCATGAGTATTAAAAGTTATGTAAAGATCATCACAACTTCTTTGTCAGTGACACTGTTACATTTTACGCTGTATCTTCTCTCAGGTTATACCAAGGAAGATTGTGTTTATGTGTAGTGGAAATGTAATATTGTTTATGAGATGAGACTTACATTTTTTATTTACATGGCAGCTTTTACTTCTGTGGTAAGTTGTAAAAATTGTTATTTTTTGTATTCTTTCTACCCTGAAAAAAAATTATAAGAAGCTGTTCTTCTAAATGTACAACAATGTGTTCAAGCTCTTCAGAACAAACTGAAAAAATAACTGATAAACTAAGAAAGGTCAGGGATGAGGATTTGACTTCTCTTTGGACCTTGTTCATCTTTTGTATCCAGTTAGCATTGCTTGACATGCTTCATGCGAGAAGCCTTTTTCCAGCATTAATAATTAGTAGTTATAGCATTACAGATCAGTGGCTTTTCAGATCAGTGGCAGAACAGGTGCAAGAATTTAGTTTGGGCTCCTTCTATTCCCCTCTTCAGAGTAGACAGCTCCCCATCTTCCTTCCTCCTCCCCCCCCCCCCCCCCCACACACACACACATATTGCAAAGCAGTACCTTGTTCCTGGCTGAGCTGGTGAGTCATCACCCACAGTATCACCCACCACCCACAGTACTGACAATCAGCCAGCAAAACCAAAAAGCCCCACACAATCCCTCCTCTTCCTTCTGCTATTGCACTTTAGTCACTAGTCAGCCAGCACTTAAGCCCAAGCCACTATCTCCACTATCTGTCCCCTCTCTCCCCAACTATATAACAGTAATGAACAAGAAGTGTCTTTAGTCTCTGGAATCCATCTGACTTCAATGAGTCTCTCTGCCTCTTTTCATTAACATTCTGCCACTGTTGGCAGTACCTTGGCAGCCAAGAAGGTAAATAATCATATAGCTCCCAAATTTATTATAAGCTAAAGTCTTTCCTATACCACATAGTTGACATAGTCCATGTACTGTGGATTAAAACTCTGCTAGACATTTTTGGTGGATATAGATCTATAATATGATGAAAATACAATTTAATTGGATGTTTTGTCTATATGTGTTTTCTGTAATTTAAAAATGGATGTTTAACACCTTAAGGACACATGACATGTGTGACATGTCATGATTCCCTTTTATTCCAGAAGTTTGGTCCTTAAGGGGTTAAATAGAGTTGGTAAATGTATGATAGTTAGTAGTAATGACAAACACTCAGCCCATCCAATACATTTAAGATGACAGTCAGCAGTGCAGTATTAATGCCAAGTGATGCCAAAAGGCAAAGACAATATACAGAACAGCAAAAAAACCTGAATAATATATTCACACAGTTACATAAGTATATCATATAATCAACATTACTGACATAAGCATGCCTCCAAGCTAGAAGTACTATGGCACTGTTACCCCATAATGGGGCAAGCCATTTTGCAAAGGTTTCCCCTCTTAGCTGTGTCCTCACCAGGTGTCTGGTGTGAGACCATCTGTACTTACCTTGGTGGACCGCTGCTTCTGAGCCTCCTACCCGATCTTCTAACCTCCAGGACACTGGCCGCTGTGCACACGTCCCCATTTTACTGATGCAGGGCATGTTTGCTGGCGTCATGATGTCAGTGGAGCTAATTACAATATCCACCAACGTATTTTCAAATCTTGTGAGTGTGGTTACACTAGATAGGCCCTCAAACATATAAAACCTCAGTAAGCCCGATCCACACAGTGCCCCGTTGTGGTTCCTGAGTTCCCCAAGAGTGCATTTGTAATTTCTATTGTGCTTTGGTATTTTGACTCAGCTATTCTCTGACTATACTTGTTTTTTGCCTTCCTTGACCTGGCTTTGGCTTTCGTATTTGTGATTTCTGGCTTTCATTGACCTTGGCTTGTTCTGACGTTCTTATTTATATTTATTTATTATCGATCAGCCCAGCCACACTAAGGGCCAGTATAGGTATTTTCTCTGTCCCTCTTTTGGTTGGTTTATAGTCTGCGTATATGGGTCATATACCTGTGACACCTGATCACCTTGAAGCAAGGTTAATGATATCCAGCTTTTGTGGCTCTGATAGTATCATATCATCATAACATCATATAATAAGCTAAATGTTTGCTGCCAAACTTATGTGTATTGAAAGGGGTACAGAATGTACACTCTTATTCCGACTGGCTAAGGATGTCCCAAGGACACTGTCGGAGATGGAATTACAGCAAAGGAGTTAAACTCTGTAAGTCTAGCATTTCAAATTGAAACTCTGCACATACAGAATCCAGGCACCAGAATCACTTGGAATCACTTTAAGAGCCACAGCAGGAAACTTGGGTTGAGTTTCTTGTATGTAGTTCACCTGACTTGGTTGGTTTCACAAGTTTATTAACTAAATGGCTGGAAGTAATCTAACTACTGTCCCACTGGCTAATGCACCCATCCAGATTTACTGTAATCTTGGCTATCCTTTAGATACATTTGTAACCTCCTTATTGTAGTGGAACCTATTGGGACACCCTTAGATTATGAATTAGGCAACTGCTCTTTCTCCATGATTAATCTATCCTCCATTCAATTAAATTCTTCCTTTGTGTAATTAATTATTCATTTCAGTACAGCCATAGGTATATTTGCCTTCACTATCAGTATGCAAATATTCTTTACATTCTCCTGATTAAAATTTCAATAAAATGCAAGTCCTAAATAAACAAAGTAATTATGATAATGCAATGAATTATAATGGTTTCAGTTTGTGATTACATTGATTTTGATACTTCAATCTAATTTTGAAAAGGATAATATAGTAAGAAGTTTACTATGAATGTATAACAAATGTCAGCTAACAGGTTATGTATACCTAAATGGATTTTCAAAACAAAACAAAAAACAAAGAATTATGAATTAAAGGGATACTGTAGGCATTAAAACAACTTTAGCTTAAAGGAACACTATAGGGTCAGGAACACAAACATGTATTCCTGACCCTATAGTGTTAAAACCACCATCTAGCCCCCTGGGCCCCTCATGCCTCTATAAATATAGCAAAATCTTACTTGTAATCAAGCCTGAAGCTGTAGCTTTGCATGCTGTTTGACTCAGAAAAACAAGCTGTCTGCTGACATCATCAGAAGTGGTGGCCTGATCCAATCACAATGCTTCACCATAGGATAGGCTGAGACTGACAAGGAGGCAGATCAGGGGCAGAGCCAGCAGAATTCAAACACAGCCCTGGCCAATCGGCATCTCTTCATTGAGATGAATTGAATCAATGAATCTCTATGAAGAAAGTTCAGTGTCTGCATGCAGGGGAGACACTGAATGTTTGGATGCATTTTAGGCAGCCATGACCCAGGAAAGATCTCTAACGGCTATCTGAGGAGTGGCCAGGGAAGTTATCAAGTGAAGTTATCACTAGGCTGTAATGTAAACACAGCATTTTCTCTGAAAAGACAGTGTTTACAGCAAAAATACTGAAGGTAATGATTCTACTCACCAGAACAAATTCAATAAGATGTAGTTGTTTTGGTGACTATAGTGTCCCTTTAATGAAGCAATTTTGGTGAATACAGTATGCCCCTGCAGTCTCACTGCTTAATTCTCTGCTTTTTACAAGTTAACTCACTTTTGTTTCTGTCTAGAAGCCCTATTCACACCCCCATTGGCTGTGACTGACACAGCCTGCATGAAAAAAGTTGTTTCATTTTCAATCAGATGCTAACTTATGTTAGAAGTTTTTATCTACTGCTCTGTAAATGTTACTTTATTTACACACAAGACTCCTGCGTGGTCTAGAAAGTTATTAGCAGAGCAGGAGATAATAAATTCTAAAATGAACAGACTCTACAAAAAGGGAAGCTGAAACATTACATCTCTCTTTACAGGAAGTGTTTAGGAAGGCTGTGTAAAGAATATAAAGGGGGGTGTGACTAAGTTTGCAAATAGAAAGTGATTTAACTCCTAAATGGCAGAGAACTGAGCAGCTAGACTGAAGGGGCATGATCTATGCACCAAAACAGCTTCTTAAGCTAATGTTGTTTTGGTGCCTATAGTATCCCTTTACGTAAAACACACCTTGTTTAAAATGTTGTCTTAAGATCCATTTGGAATTAGAAATGCATGGTTTGCACACCAATAAAGATTACGGTAGACATTTTGTGTTTAAATTGATTGAGAGATGCATGAAAAATTAAAATGATATCTCTCACATAATTTAAAAAATTTAATTATTCATTTAGTGCGTAGATAAATGTTTTAGAGAAATATATAATTTACGTTCTTTTAAGGCATGCCATTTAAGACATGTTCTAATATAATTTTTGTCATGTAATATAGATATGATAAAAATTGATAAATAATAATGGACAAATAACACTTACTTAAGTTTTAATGAGTAACCTGATTGTAGTGCTAGCCAGGTTCCCATGTAAAATATCAGTGAATTGAAAAGTAACTTTGCCCTTGTTCAGTATGTATAGTTATACTAAATACTAAGGACTTGGAGACTTGCAAGCAGCTTTACCAAACTCCATGTGATCCATTTAGACAATGTCTGTCAGAATGAAGACACAAAGTGTATTGTTAAAAATGTCCTCTTTGTGTTGGAGGAAGTAGTTGGAGCTGTCATTTCAGTCCATATTGAAAGGATTGAGTCTTGGCAAAGTAAATTGCTTCTGCACCAAGGAGGCATGTAGGTTTGACATTGGACTGTATAGGTTATGTTTCATTTTTCATTCATTTGCAATGCAAACCCAAAGTTAATATGAATAAATGTTTGGAATGGCTACAGTTTGTATCCTAAAGACCATGTAAGCATAAAGCATACAGCATTTTTGACATCAGCAATTCTGTAAATCATCACATATGTTTAATAAGTAGGATGTTTAATACTTTACCTGGGTCTTCAACATAGTATACCAGAGGGATTAATGATAGACAAGCATGAGCGAAAATAAAATAAGATTATATTACAGGCTGTATTATAAAAACTCAAGTTTTAATGATGAACTTGAATATTGTTTTTTTTTTTTTTCCAATGGATTTTTAAACAAATTTTGCACTTGTCAATAGCTCTATTCTGAAAACATTTAAAATCTCTTCCAAAATATTTGCCATTTTCATAATTGCTTTGCTAATAATATGCACAACTCTTGCAGTGATTGAAAAGTGTTTTGTGTTCCTGAAGAAGAGATATATTTAGCAAAATTTAAAAGCTCTGCATGGTAGGAGAAAAATAAATGGAATGGATGAAACTATATTAACTATACTAAATATATATAACTATATTAAGAACGGAGGCAATTGTACACGTTCTGTCAATATTAACTGTGAATATCATAAAACAATATCTTTTGCAGCAATAAAACACACATATCTGTATGCTGTGATGTCCCACAGGTACAATGATGCATGTGGGCAGGACTCAGATACTCAGGTATTCAGGTAGAAAAATACAAAAGGGGTAGGGGCTGCGCCCGAGGCTAATATTAGTAATCTATAATAACAAACAACCAGACCAAATGGTCTAAATTGAGATACAACAAATAGGCCTATATAAAATAGAACAATGAAAAAAGTCCCAAGCGTATAATAAAATTAAGGAATAAAAAATGGTAAGTAAAAGTCACATAAAAAGTCTCTCTATATACCAGGATAAGGGGGGGAAGTTGGCGATCCTCAGGAGTTCATCCGTCCGGATGGTTTAAAATATCGGTATATGTGGAGAGAAAGGGGAAACGACAAAATAGCCGATGGTGTAATATCGTCAGGATCCAGTAAAATATTATTAAAATGAAGGTAATACACTCACGTTTAGAAGAGCTCTAGCCAGCTCTGGGGTAAAGGGCGTGTAGCGGTATGATCCCCGCTAACGGATATAGTGGAGAGGTACGTCCGTCAATCCAGTCTGGTTAGGCAATGCTCCAGGGTATATATAAGAAAACAGCGATAGTGCTCTCAGTATATAATGGAATAAAAATAAAGTATATAAAATTTACTTACAAGTATAGAGCAGAGGATACTGCTCTATTAACTCAGCGCTGGTGGAATAATCCCCACCTCGGATTTCTTTAGTACAGGATACAGGATAAAATAGAAAGATGCCAGGAAAATAAAAAAAAGTGCAAGTAAAATACAATAAAAAGAGAATTGGTATAAAAATGTAATAACCCAAAAACTTTTATTGCTTAAAATACACAATTTAAAACCATTGACGTGTTTCACCATAAAAAGGCTTTATCAAAATGGTATAGACCATCATACCTGGCATACAGAGTTTAAATAAGAAAGTGTAACTTAAAATTGGCGCCAAAAATTGGGTCAGCCTATCACAATTTAGCCTTTAGTCTGTTATCTAGCGCTGACTCTTCCCCCTGTTCTTATTCAGGTAGAAAAACCTGCTATTTATTGTTAAAATGAGTGTATAAAAACACTTGAGATATGAAAAGAGATAAAATCACAAATAATTTGCTAGGAGTAATCCTACATGTTTTGTTCCAAAAGGGACTTCCTCAGGGACCTCAAAATAAAGCAACTAAATATAAAAGTGAAATAAAAGAAATGCAATAACAGGTAACAAAATTATATTAATCAAAATTAAAAAAAACAAAACAAGCAGTATACTTCCAGCGCTGCTGAAAAAGGAGAAAGGCAGTATGGATCAGCCCCCTATGATAATGGGGGAGGCATCCTTAGGCGGATAATCATTCTTAATCCCAATGAATGTCTTTGGCACTATTTTGTGAAGCTACAGTGCCATATAGGAGACCAAGCCATATCAGTTTTTACAGAACTTTGAATTTTGACGCTGGGCCTATGTGCAATTTCCAAGCATCTTCGCAGGTTTTAAATTCAAACTACCCCACAAAGGCCTACCATTTCTTAAAGTAGACACCCCAGGGTATTTCAAAAGGCATATTTTGAACCTTAGCGTGGGATCATTTTTCCGCTAGCTTGTACCAGGTGTAGTGGTACTAAGCGTTTTTTCTGCCTTTTTGACACACAAAGTGAGTTTGCACAGTGTATTTTGCAAACCTTATGTGTGCTACGACTGTATAATACTTCATATGTTGCTCAGCTATGTGGTCTGAGTACAGCAATACCTCCGTATGTAGCTTTGCCAGGTATATGTGGATGTTGAAGGGGCACATTTGAGACACAGCCATTCAGTTTTTTTCTAACTTTGAAGTTTTACGCTGTGTCCATGTTCCAATTTGGAGTAGTTTAGATGGTTGGTCATTGAAACTTCCCCACAAACACATACTATTTATTAAAGAATACACCCTGGGGTAATTCAAAAGGCATATTTTGAACCTTAGCGTGGGATAATTTTTTCTCTAGTTTGTTCTAGGTGTAGTGGTAATGAGCGTTTTTAAATGTATTTTTTTACTTTTTTAACTTTAACTTTTTAAAACAATTTTTTTAACTTTTGTTTTGCTTATTAATTTTTTTAAACTTTCCTAAACTTTCTTAAAACTTTTTTTTTACAGATTTAACATTTTCTAAGCTTTTTTTTTTACCATTAACCCCTAACTAGCAGTAAGCAGCACTAACCGTAAATTCCCCGTTTTCCCATAACACACCCACCCCACCTAGAAAAAAAATTTAATTATACAATATTTAAATTAGTTAATTCAATAAATTGTGTATATATATATATATATATATATATATATACTCACACACACACACATATACATATATACCTATATAGGTATAATATATTATAATTAAAGCATTTTATAATATATTTTACATATACAATGCATATATATGATTTAATTTTAAGTGTATTGAGATATATGTGTATATGTCTCAAAGTACACTTATAATGAAATTACGTATGTATAATATATTATAAAATGCTTTTATTATTTTATAATATGTTATACATATATAATATATCTATAATATATTTATTTTATTTTTATTTTTTACTTTATAGCAGCCTGGGAGACTGCTGGAAGCTCCATAGACTCCTATTGCGGCCATGTGATCATGGTGATCACATGGCCCTAGAGGGCTGGGGTAGCCTGAGCTGATGCAGAGGGCTGCTGGGGTCTCCGGCATTCCCCCCCGACCGTGATCACCTGTCCAGGTGAGTCCAGGGATCCTATTTATTAGGTACGTCCGCTGTCCTTTACAACCATTTTTTGTCTGAAATTTTTATATTATCTAAGCACTTTTTGTGTACTTTATAAACGTTTTAATAATTTTTAATAACTTTTAAAACTTTTTTGCAGGCTTTAGTCTGAGAGCTCAGGCAGGCTCCCTGCAGGCACTGCAAAAGCCGGCGAGCACATGGCTGATCATTCCTGAGATTACTTCTATAAGTTATCAGTCATTTGACGATGCACATTTGGTATGATATTATGTAATTTATGTATTTCACTTTGTGTGATGTTATGACTATTGCTTTACATACGTTCCTGTTTTTGTACACAGACTTTTTTTTTAGTTCATTCTATGTTTGAGTTATCTTGATGAAGACTGATGTGGGAGTCGAAACATTGTAAGGGTTTCCAACAAAATCTGCCTTAACACCAGTTATATGTGTTATTTACTAAAGTGAAAATTTAAAGAGAATTTCAAATATAAAGCCGGAGTAGCCAAACTGAAAGTATAGCCGACTTCCAATTTGTTATTTTGGTCTTAAATTTGAATTCACTTTGAATTCTCTCTTTAGTGAATAACCCTGTACATCTATAGAAGCTAAGAGAGAGTCTACATGCCTAAAGTGACAGTTACTAGCATGTACACACACATCATTTGGTGGCGTATGTAATATTTTAATATTTTTTTAATAAACGTTTGATAAATGTCACGATTTATAATGTGGACTAAAGGTAATCCTACCTTAAGATGAGCTAGTCATCCATATGATCTTTGGTTGACGGATTCCCTTTTAATCATGGGGAATTTTTATGCTGATTTACAGTCGATATAATGTAATTACTTAAACGACCTCAAACAGTGCTGATGTTTCAGCTTTAGAAAATAATGTTACTACATACAAGGCTGAAACAAACATAATGTGTATGAGTAAGACAGATGGAAATAGCACTCACATGCAAAAATTAGCAAAAAACTATGTAAATATATATTATACATAAATGATAAGTTTACTAATGACGTTTTATTATGTGTCTATGAAGATCAAATTAAAAGCGCTCAACTAAGCGCACAAATTTCGTTTTAGACACATTTGCTTTTTATGCTTAAGATGTGCACTGTTTTTGTGCTTTTACAAAACTTTATTTATTCATAGAGTCATTAATATATCATTTATAGCATGCATTACCCTATTTACATATTTACTTAAGGGGAAATGAATCCCAACAGTTTTGTCCTGAAGATTAGAGAAAAGTCCCTCGTTGCTCTTCAGTGATCAAAGTTTGGTGACCCTGGAACAACAGAAAACAAAATAAGATCATAAGAACAAAGAAATACCCAGAAGCTATGTAAGTCACTGCTGGTGTTCCTTATTTAACATCCTTTTTATGGGAGCATGAAAAAGCTTTGTCTGTTGAAAGGCCTGTAATGTCCCTTTGTTTAGTCTGAACCCTATGTTTCAAAACAGAATGTAAAATGTTTGGACAAACATACCTTTTTACATTATGTGTTTTCATAGCATAATGTAAATATGTAAACTATATTAATACTTTGACATATTAATTACAATTTATGCCAAAATCTCTAATATATGTTTATTTTGTAATCCTATTATTAATCATCAATTTAATTCATGGTCCTATAGGTTGCTTTTAGAATTTTGTCTTACTCTGTTGATTTTTCAAAAATATTGCCAACTATTCATGTTTCTTCCTTAGTCTATACAAATGCATACATCCCTACTGTCCCTACAGAAGTACTCAATCCTTCTCAGCCCTGGAATGAGGCACCTGTGACAGGGAAGGGTGCAAAGCTGGGGATTTCTATACATATCATTTTATATATATATATATATATATATATATATATATATACTCATGTATATATATATATATATATATATATATATATATATATATATATATAATTATATATATGCTCATTCAAAGGCTATTTAACCTTGATCTGCAGAGAGTCCCTCGAGGAAGCATTTCTCAAGAAAGTCCCATAAGAGTCGGCATTAGGTGCTAGAGTGCTAGAGACCTGCCAAAACTCTTGTATGTTGTATGAATTGGCCCCACGTTTGCATGTTCCCGTGAGTGCAGCCTCTTGATTTCAAATATATATATATATAATTGTTATTGTTATTATTATTATTATTGCCTTTTTATATAGCGCCAACAGATTCCGTAGCAATTTACAATATTATTAGAGGGGGGATTTAACTATAAATAGGACAATCACAAGAAAACTTACAGAAACGATAGGTTGAAGAGGGCCCTGCTCAAACGAGCTTACAGTCTATAGGAGGTGCGGTATACAAGAGATTAGGACAGGAAATAGCAATCAAATAAGGTGGGAGTGAAGCAGAGCTGGAGGAGAGAGTAAAGTGCTGCCCTTTAGGAGAGAGCAAGGGACAGTTATGTGAGGTAGAGGTTAGTCTGGGTGGCCATAGGCTTTCCTAAAGAAATGGGTTTTAAGGCACTTCTTAAATGATTGAATACTAGGGGAGAGTCTGAGAGGGGCTAAGATTATTCAGTGCTTTGTAGGTATGGGTTAGAACTTCGAAATGACTCCTATAGTATACAGGAAGCCAATGTAAGGACTGACAGAGGGGTGAGGTGTGAGCGGACCGACTAGAGAGGAGAATCAGTCTGGCGGCAGCATTCATTACAGACTGTAGCAGGGCAATACGGCTTTTGGGAAGACCAATTAGAAGAGGGTTACAATAATCCATGCGAGAAATTACTAGAGCATGGATAAGCTCCTTGGTAACATCTTGCGTTAGAACGGGGTGGATATGGGCTGTGATTATGTTTTTATGTTTAAATAAATTGAAATGTTTTATTTATATATATATATATATATATATATATATATATATATAAATACACACACACACACACACTTTCTCCATATATATTTAACTATTAACTACATAATTATTTGATTTTATTAATTATAATTTGAGGGACCTGCCTGACAAACCAGGCAGACAGTCCAGATAATTTAACTGGCAAGCCCTGTATTTAACCCCGTAACTTTACAAAACACCATAAAACCTTTACATGGGGGTTATTGTTATACTCGGGAGACTTCGCTGAACACAAATATGAGTGTTTTGAAAAGTAAAACTTATCACGATGATGATATCACCAGTAAAAGTGCAGTTTTTGTGTAAAACAATGCAAAAAACAAATATTTAAATGCTAACTTTGGCAAGCATTTGTGGCTAAGTGGCTACTACAAAAGACTGAATACCCTTTGTTGTCTACGTTTTCAAATGGTATGTCATGGTGGGATTCATTTTCATTTCTGAGCTGCCATACCGTCTCAAAGGCAACATCGCCAATCTGGGAAATAGCAATTTACAAAAACAAAAATTGGTAAATCTTATGTTTGACACTGTAACTTTCCAAATAACCATAAAACCTGTACTTGAGGGGTACTGTTGTACTTGTGAGACATTACTCTACACATATATGATTGGTTTACAGCAGTAAAATGTATTATACTGATAATGTCATCGGTGAAATGGCAGTTTATGTGTGAATTTTTTTTAAAAAACATACATAAACGCAAATTTTGGCCAGGGTTTGTGACTAAGTGGTTGCTAGAAAAGACTGGACATACCCCATTTTGAATACAGTGGGCTGTCTACTTTTACAAATGGTTTGCCTTGATGGGGTTAATTTTCACGCCTGGGCTGCCATACGGTCTCAAAGGCAACATAGGCCCAGCAAACGAATCTGGCAAATTTCAATGTTCAAACATGGAAAAGGGGTAAGCCCTTCATTTGACCCCTGTAAGTTTGCAAAAACCCATAAAACCTGTACATTGGGGGCACTGTTGTACTCAGGCGATGTTGCTGAACACATATTGGGGTGTTCTTTGTCAGTAACACATAACAGGAACTGAGAATCCATGCCTAAACTACAATGTGAGACAAAAATAACACAAAAAATTACTACCCAAAAGTGTGTCAAAGACTGGTGGTAGAATTAGTGCATGGAAAGTGTTAAAATACCACTATATGAAATACCCTAGGGTCTCTACTTTTCAAAAATATATGGTTTAATGGAGGTAAATTACACTGGCCAGCTTCAAAAATGTCCCAAATAGGACATGGGTGTATGATGACAAGCTGTGAAAATTCCAAGTTTGAAAACTGGAATGTACACCCTCCAAATAACGTGGGGCAAATGGGGCAGCTGCCCCGGGCCCAGTTACTCCTGGGGGGCCCAAGGCAGCTGCCCTCAACAATTTATTTGGGCCCCACACTCTAAGGAGGCCCACCAGGTGGCCCATGCACCTAGAGCCACCCGGTGGGCTTCTCTCAGCAGGTGCCCGGTCGGGTGCTGTGGCCCTTGCTTTATGGCAACATTGGAGGAAGTGACTGCCGCAAGTCACTTCCTCCCATAAAGAGAGCAGCTGCATGTAAGGGAGCAGGAGGAGCAGAGCAGGAGTGAGGAGAAGGCAGTGAGGATCGGGGCTGAGCACCAAAATTTTATATAAACACACATTCAAAAAACAACACTACACATAAATGCACACTTTAATCCAAACTCCAACATCACATACAAACACATTCAGACAAACATACTTCATACAAAAACATGCTTACATTCAAACAGTGCAAAATACAACCCTGCAAGCATGGGAAATTGGTAGAACCACACCTGTCAATGCATTGTTGGAGTTGCACGACAGATAGGGTTCTACCTTTTTTCCAACCTTGTAATATGGAGGCGAAATAAAGTTCTTGCACCAGGGATCTTAATACTTTAGTTCCGCCACTGCGTTGGGGTGGAGGGCGTGATTGTATGTAAGGGAGTGGGGGAGCACGGTCTGTCGGGGCCCTAGCAAATGCTTGCCCAGGTTCCAATCATTATTAAAGATGGCCTTGAACACATCTATACATGGGTGGTGTCACTGTACTCGGAAGATGTTGCTGAACACATATTGGGGTGTTATTTGGCAGTAACCTTTAAAGTTCTCAGTACATGTATTCTTAAATTGCTATGTGTGTAAAAAAAAATCACAATTATTATTATTTTTTTCATTTGGTATAGATTGGTGGTAAAATGGTTGCATGAAAAGAGTCAAAATACCCCAAGTGTAATACCTTTGGTTGTCTTCTTTTAAAAAAATATATACATGTGAAGGGTTATTCAGATAGACAGATATCAGTGTTACAATGTAACTTTCGTTAGTTTTGAAAAAAAAAATGGTTTGGAAATAGCAAAGTGCTACTTGTACCTATTGCCCTATAACTTTCCAAAAAAAGCTAAGAACATGTTAACATTGGGTATTTCTAAACTCAGGAAAAAATGTAGAAACTATTTAGCACAGGTGTTTTTTGACGGTTGTAGATGCGTAACAGATTTTGGAGGTCAAAGTTAGAAAAAGTGTGTTTTTCTAAATTTTTCTTGATTTTTATAATTTTTTATAGTAAATTATATAATATGATGAAAATAATGGTATATTTAGAAATACCATTTAATGGCGAAAAAAACCGATATATAATATGTGTGGGTAAAGTAAATGAGTAAGAGGAAAATTACAGCTAAACACAAACACTGCAGAAATGTAAAAACAGCCCTGGTCCTTAACGGTAAGAAAATTAAAGAATGGTCTGGTCACTAAGGGATAAAATAAGGGCAGAAGGGAGAGAGGAAAAAGACTGGGTAGACACACATGGAACAGAAGAAGTGGAAAAACAAACAGCAGACAGGTTAGAGGAGGAGGTCTGGCCGGACAAACATCAATACTCTTCTCTTTGTCCATTGTAGGGCGATGAGGAAGAAAAGAAGAGTCCTCTAAGCGCTTGGGAGGACAAACAGTTCATTGAGCATAATCCATGCTTCAAGCCTAAAGAGGAATCAGAAAACAGGGAGAAATGGTAGGCTGAAAGGGCCCTCAAAAGGTAAGATGCATATCTCCTATGCCATACAAAATAACAGTTTAGCTCATTTCTCTTTAATAAGACAGCCCCTTTATTTACTATGTACTCATTAGGAGGTCCTCCTCTCTCAGTGTGTGCTCTGCAAAAATCACTGCAAGAATGCAGTTTACAATTTTGAAGAAGGTGACACATGAGGTCATTGCTATTGTTGAATGAGGTTCTCTCAGTAGCAAATGCAAGGATATTCATACCTTTTCCAAACTCCAGTGTAAGTCTTAAAATGACGAGTTCAGCTTTTGCAATACTTAGTTGATCAATTTAAGAATATCATAATTTGTTCATAATTTTGAGTGGAATTGTTTTTTTTTGTTTTTTTTAAATCAGAAGTTCATACAGCAATCTAGTAAAACCAAAAGGCTCGGAAAGTAATTTTTGTAACTATATTTTAATATATTGTTAGTTTAGTAGACTAGCTTCTCTGTTTTTCCAGACATTTGCCATACTAAGTAGAGACCCTGCTAAGAACACACACCGAACAAGAATAACAAAGAAAGTCCCTATTCTCTCAAGAGACAGAGTGGCTTAGGGCTGCCTATTAGCACCAAAACAGATGAAGCCAACCCTTCAGACAAGTCAGTGCAAGGGGTTAGCATATGATTCATACCTGCTGTGCAATTTATTCAAATACAATTTTTATGTGGCTGTTTTTTTACTCAGTTGAATTTAAAAAGTTAATCTTTAGTTTAAAATATAAAACATTTTTCTTGCTCATAAACTAAATCTCAAGATTGTTTGTTGTATGTTACTGCATTATTATTATTATTATTATTATTATTATTATTGCCATTTATATAGCGCCAACAGATTCCATAGCGCTTTACAATATTAAGAGAGGGGGATTTAACTATAAATAGGACAATTACAAAAAAAGTTACGGGAACAATAGGTTGAAGAGGACCCTGCTCAATTGAGCTCACATTCTATAAAATTCTTGCTGCAACAAGTATTAGATCTTTTCATTGTGCGTTTAAAACTTGCTTGAAAACATAGATCAATATGCATTC
Organism: Pelobates fuscus; assembly: GCF_036172605.1. Lineage (NCBI taxonomy): Eukaryota > Metazoa > Chordata > Amphibia > Anura > Pelobatidae > Pelobates > Pelobates fuscus. The sequence continues at coordinate 352,621,532 of NC_086317.1, read as the reverse complement.
ATATCTGCGTGAGGTGCAAGAATAACAAATCCACTACTTAAAAGTTTAATAATGCTATAATTAAATGACAACTACAAATGCAGCAGAAGAGGTGAGTCATGTTAGCCGTGCTGGATTAAGTGCTTCCCGGGCCTCAAGCAGAAGGTTTGAAAAGCCTCATGAGAGAGGTTGAATTTACACATCAGTGTTAGCTGTTATAGATTGTGTGATATATAGCAAACCTAACACTGACCCTCTTGGACTCTGAATTATCCCTTCAATGCAATCGCAGTGCTTCCTATTTGACTTTGAGACTCCACGCACACAAGGAAACAAACACCAGTTACAGTACTATGCAGCAATTAAGAAACACAAAACAAAAGTTCCAATACATCACAAGGGGAATAAGCAATAAGTGGAGAACAAAATGTGCATTCGCATAGCGCCTGCATTGGACTTATTTCAAAGCATGACCCTGACCCTGTATGTTAAGTTGTTTAGGAATTAATTAACAGCAAAGATACTCTGTAAAATAGGTCCAACAGTTAGCACTTTGGTTAGTGAGCATTCATAACAGAAGCAACTAAAGAAGTTCCAAAGACGCCAAATAGTTTATGTCTTGCAAAATTATTGAAGGGTTAAGGTGAACAGTCTCAAAAATCACAACAGCATATGCAAACACTTGTCTTCAACAATAACTAGAAGTAAAACATATTGGTTCTTTATTACTGATCCACTTTTTATTAGCACTTAATACTAATATACAGTACCATGCATAAGTGTCCCTTTTGGGTTTCCATATTTTGAAGCGTTACATCATAGAATTAACCTTGTAGAATTAAATAAATGTTAAATACATTTTTATTGTAGTACCATTTGATTTACACTAAATACACAACACTTTGAAGGTGAAAGTATGTTTTATTGGGAGACAAAAATGAGTTCAACAGAACAACTTACTTTGAGCTGATTATGTATCCAACCTTAATGCTATGAAAGCTGTGAATAAGCTCTAATACCAAAAATTATATTCAGAAGTCACAACATTTGTTGAATAAAGTCCACCGTTGTGCAATTAAAGTTTCATATTTCAAAATAAATACACGTGTTTCTGGTCAGAAACCTGAGACCAAGGAGCTATAAAAAAGATTCCACTAAATTACCCTAGTATTACCTACAGTTATTATGCAAATATTATTAGACATATCTATCTCCTTCAGGACCCAGTGCAGGTCCCTGAACCATGGTATATTTTAGAGTCTGAAATGGTGCAAACAGACACATTGCAATTTTTGATGTGGACAGTCACAAACAATTCTTTAATCAACACGTTTAAGAACTCCACGATATTATTTCAAATTTTGGAAGAGTGGATAACAATTAAGAAAAAATTAGGCCTAATTAATAAGATACCCAAGACATGTACACTAGATATACTGCAAATCCTTATAAAAGATTTTTCTCTAAAGAACTGGGCTAATGCAGATAAAATTAAGTTATTACAAATTATGCAAGGCGATAATATTTTGTCATTTCAGACCTTAATTGATATTTTTCATATTCCATCTAGAGAAATTTTCACTTATTTGCGGATAAAAAACTTCATACACAAAAACGTGCTCAAATCGACTTCTATTTTTGCTAAAAATTTGGAAGGTATGTTTAAGTCTCAATCTATTAAAAAGAGCATGTCTGTTGCCTCATCAATGTTGGAACCCCTTAAGGAGTCGCCTTATAGATTGATCAAGACGTGGGAATTAGACTTGAAATTGCAAATTTCGTTAGATGACTGGAACTCCTCTTTAACTCGGGTAAATAAACATATCCATTGTTTGAATCTGTCAGAATGCCACTTCAAAGTTCTCTACAGATGGTATTATACTCCTGTTAGATTAGCCAAAATGTTTCACTCTGCCGAGCCAACTTGTTGGAGATGTGGAAGCCATTTAGGCACCTACATACATATTTGGTGGTCATGTCCAGTTGTTAAAGCTCTTTGGTCCTGGGCCTTTAATATTTCTGCATCTATGACCGTAGATAGAATTCCGGAGAATGCTGCTTCGGCTCTTTTACATCTGAATTTGCCTTTTGATTCTCAAAAAGAGATCTGTTTTGCCATTCATTGTTTAGTGGCTGCTAAAATTATTATTGCGAGAAATTGGAAAATATCTAAGTCGTTTAATAAACGACTACTGATAGAACAAGTAAGGTACCAAATATCAATGGAACATGAGATGATCAAAAATTCGACTTTCACTTCTAGGAAAAACAATTGGTATTGTGAATGGTTAGATAAATACAGCTTACTATTTGGATAACTACCCCATAGATGGCTATCTCCCAATTTAAGTCATACGAGACATATCGACATCTGTATAAATAGAGAAAGATCTCTTAAACTGAAAATAGAAGTCAATAACCCCAGTACAGGTGGAAGAGAACATATTTTGATTATGCGCTCTGAGTTGGTGGATTTTTTTCTTTTTTTTTTTTTTCTTTTTTTGTTTTTTGTTTTTTTTTGTGTCCTATTGTTGTTTTTCTATGTATGTTAGTATTGATATGCTGGATTATAAGGGAATACGTGACTACTATTTGTGAATACGTGTTATGCATGTTAAATATAAAAGATCTATGTATTTATGTGATAGATGTGCATATATGCTGCTAAGTATTAATTCCTGCATATTTGTTGCATGTCAAAAAAATGAAAAAATGTTTGTCTAATAAAGATTTATATATAAAAAAAAAAAAAAAAGATTCCACTAAAGGTCTGGAGATGCCTGGTCCAAAGTTAGATTATAAAAATATTTTAACGTTTGACCATCAGCTGGCGACCACAATTTTCTTATTTAGTCTTCGCATGACATTTTATGTGAGACGCACACTGCTCATCACCTTAAGAACACCATCTACATTCAATCATGCAGTGAAAATGCTTTTCATAGACAGGGACTGAGAAATTGTTCAGGATTGAGGACAAGAAAGATGGATCCAACACGTGGCAAAGAAGAAAACCAATTTCAGTCTGCAAGTCCTCAGGTTCCAGAAGGATGACAAATCCACATATGCAGAAAAAAGCATACTGATTTGGTTAAAAATATTGCATATGAATCCCTAAGGATGGCCTAGATATCACTCAAAATGAGCAAGAATAATATTTTTTTCCCCCCAATGTTCAAAGCTTGAAAAGTTGGTTCAATGAAGTAGTAACAATATGGTGAGGTGAATTATTTTGTAACTAACACGTCTATTTTTGTTTAATTACCTTTTATGTTAGAAAAAAAATATAGATTTTGTCCCTACTAATTGTATATATTTTGTCCCTACAGGTTTCTGGGACAAAGTTGTAAGGTAAAGATTAGAGTCATTCTAAACTGTTCTCCAGTTAGGAAGATTTTACTGCCAAGTATATATGTGTGTCTGTTCCTAAGTTGGCAAAAGTCCCACAGAGTGGACCCACAGATAACTTGCCAGGTATTGCTACTGGAATATCAGATTGTGAGATACCTACTCTGCCACGGTGAGGACGGGATATGAATTATGGTTATTGCACTGATTTGGTCAAAACAAATTACAGCTTCTATTCAACCCAAAAAAAGTCCAGGGTAGAAAATCCAGGGTACCACGCCTGTTAACCAGATAATGCTTTTGTTCTCCTACAAAAGCAGAAACATCAATCCATCATTGCTGTAGTAGAGATGCCCAATACAGCAAAGTAAAGAGTTAAGCTGTACTATAGGCACCCAGACCACTTCATCTCATTAAAGTGGTCTGTGTGCCGTCTCTCTGTTCCTTTAACTATACCATGCAAAACATTGCAGTTTTAGAGAAACTGCAATTTTTACATTGGAGTGTTAAGACTGCCTCAAGTAGCTGTGTTAAGACTCCATCTAGCAGCTGTCTACTAGACAGCTACTAGAGATGCTTCCTGTATTTATATGGAGTTTGATCCTGTAAAACAATGATGGGCATCCTCACACTTTGCATGAGGACATTCAGTATCAAACAAGTCCCCATAGGAAAGCACTTAGTCAATACTTTCCTATTGGGTAGGCCTAATGCGCACATTAGGTTTAACCTTTTGGCTGACGTCAGTAGAGGAGGGGCACAACCCAGCACCGATGGACATTGGACTGAAATCATTAAGTGAAAAAAAAGTGTTTTTTTAACCCTTTCATTGATGGGGGAGTTTAACACAATTAAGGTATTCAATAGGAAATTGTTTAGTTCCTCGTTGGACTCTATTCAGAATAATAATATAAATAGGCAAAAGAATATAATTTCACTATCCCAATGTGAAACGTCAGAGGTGTCTCTTTATAGGTGTAAAATTACGTAAATTATGTTTGATAACTGCAGACCGCATTCAATTGTTAAATATATAGAGAGAAGCTTAAACTCAATTGGATCACTCATGCACCCAATTCAGGAATTGTGTTCCAAAATGGATTAAAATACCAAATCAGGCTTTATTGTACAAAGACAATGTAAAATCCACCAATATAATGGCAAATATGGCAAAAGAGATGCCACATACACAACTTAGCATCACATGTAAAAATTAAAAAGGGGAGGATAACAGACCAAGATAGTGGCTTTTGAATGCACTTTGCTTCTAACGGAAGCTTTATCAAAAGCTAACCCTCAGAGATCAAATGATCAAATTTCTATACACATACTTCCTACATAAACATCAAAATATATTTGGTGTAACAATAAAATATTTGGCCAGACTGCAATGTGTTAATGAATTGTACTCTAGCTATGACTTGATAAAGATCACAGTTTGTGTCTGAAAGGTTGCTTGGTAATAAGTTTTTGAAAAGTTGAGTGCCTGGAGCCCCTTTTCCTTTCTAAATTTTGGCCATATGGCTGTTTAGCTTGGCCAGATTACGTTAGTGGTGTCACAGGTGGAATTCAGAATCACAAATCAAAACAAACATGCTCATCCATTGCCTGAGTCATTTGGTTTGTGATTCAGCTATGTCAGGAGTTCAGGAATTCAAAATTTGAACTAATTGGCCTAAATTTGGACGATTTGCAGTTCATAACTAATTGAATCTCCAACTCTAATAATTAGTACATCTGCACATATACTTTTGGCCAAGCAGTATATATTAAACCAGGGGTAGGCAACCTTTTAGCAGCACTGTGCCGATATAGGATTGTGATGTCCCGTAGAGTGCCGATCCTATTTTTTTTAAATTGAGGTGTGTATGCTGCCATATTCTGCTTGTGTTATTTTGACTGTAATTGCTTTGTATCGTTGTATTTGTGCGTATATGAGCTATTATATTGTATATGTTCGTTTGTAGTTTATGGTATCGTGTATGATACCTATGAATGTGGGCTGTGTATGAGGGCTGCTTGTGGAATTGTGTGTGGATGGATATGTCACATTGTGTGTTTGGTAGTGTGTGGGGGCTGTTTGGGGTATTGTATGTGAGAGGCTGCATGTGGGGTTGTGTGCATGTATGTGGATTGTTAGTGGTGTTGCGTTTGTGGGCATTGTGTGTTGTGTGTGTGGGCTTTTCATATTATTTGTATGAGGGGAGGGTTATTCTGCATTTCTGTGTGGGTGGGTTCCCTGGGTTCCAGTGGGGACCAGGCTGGCCAGGTACAGGTTAAGGAGAGGAGCTGGGATAGCTGTCGAAGGCTGCTCTACTACAGTGTGGATTCCCATTCACAAGTGCTGGGAGGAAGTGATCTGAGATCACTTCCTCTATGTGCTGCAATGCATAAATTGAGGATTGTCCTTCACCACCTCTTCGTATTAGCAGATATCTGAAGTTTTACTGGGACTCCTAATAGCCCAGAGTGCGTTTGGCTCTAGCAGCCTTGAGTGCCGTGCAAAGACACCTCGAGTGCCGTGCATGGCACTAGTGCCGTAGGTTGCCTACCCCTGTATTAAACTAAACCATTAAGCTTTGGTGTATTTTAGATTCGGATTATACTGGTTTGATTACATCCTAGCCATAGTTTTGTTTATCTGGACTGACAGAAAAATTTTACATTCTTAGAGGAATCAAAGATCTGTGAAGCTTTTTATTCCCCTAAATTTAGTCCAATTTTATCTATAAATAGCTGTGGCAGGAAATATCTAAATGTGCCATAAGCACTCTCGATAACACCTCTTAATACTATCATTTCAAAAGCCTTTGAAATTTGGTTTAGTAAGCAGAATATAAAATAGAATTTAAATTCAGCCTCCCTTACTAAATCAATACATTTCCTATTGTAGAAAATTATACAACCTGTTTGACATATCAATGAAATATAGATAATAAAACATTCATTCCAAGAGGATACATTGCATCTTGAATCTGCAAGCATAGGGATATGATTTGTGTATATGTTTAAAGATTATTAAATGAAATGCATTCAAGTATGTTGCCATTATTTTAAACAGATGGAAAATTTGATATTTTTTTTCCAGAGTGTAGAAATTATAGCTATTTAAAACTAAACAATTCCAGATCTTAATAATATTGGGATAAATGCTGCTGGCAATTATAAAATGAACTAAGTCACACCTCAGAACAATATAATTTTAAATCTTGACTTTTCTTGTAAATTCAATTTTTTTTTTCACTATATATTTCCTGTTGAGAACAATACACAAATCTTATGTATTGGGGGGAGGCGCCTGGGCATCATGGCAGCTGGCTGCACATAGTGAGAGCTCCAGCAAGAACTCACTAATTAAGCCTGTACCACAGGCAGCCAGCCCGCAAAACGCAAAGCACTCAGGTGCATGTCACCCACAACAGGCCCGGGGGTGGATTGGAGCAATTTAGCTGAGAATATCCTCCGCAGAGACCCCGCTGCAACCCAGCACGGCAGGTGGACGGGTGAGATGGCTGATCACCTGGTTCCTGCAGCCAACACCAGGTGGGACTTGCTGCAACCCCCTGTTCTGCCCCCCCCCCCCCCCCCTGGACCAGTTGGGGTTATCCTGGGCTAACCTCCCCTTGTGTGGCACACTGCGCATGCAAGCAAGGCCTGCGACGCAAGACCAAAATGGCTGCTGGCCAAGCAACGCTGCACTCCCGACTGAGCCAGGAGACTCAGGAGTGGCTGGACTCTTTCAATGCCAGATTCAAAGCTTTATGCCAGAGGTTTTGGCAATGTCTGGCTACTTGTTCACATGTGATATGGCCTCCTGCTTCCCCAAAGCACCACAAACATGTGCCAGGCACCATTTCCTCCACACAGTATGCCGTCTGCCAGAGGGCAGTCTCCCAATGACTTTCTGCCTGCTCTTCATCCAAGCCGGGGGCCCAATTGGAGGTAACACCCCACAGCCGTACATACACCCATGGGCCTGCTCTGATCCCAGTAACCCAATGGGCCCACGATCCTGCTGATAGGATCAATGGATTACAGGCCTTGGGTCAAAGACACAAGTTGCAGAGGTCCCGCAGGCCCTCACCCTGGCAACATGCAATCACCCACGGCCCTCACGGACCTAGACACTGGAGGGAAATGGCAATTTTTCTGTTCTTGAGGCCATATTTTACTAGTCTTACCTGAGTAAATCTGTGATTAGAGGAACATCACTTGTGTGACTAAAATCCATTACCAATACCAAGAACTGGATTGTAAATGTTATATTCTAGGTAATGGGTAGCTTTAATGTATGGTTGAAGGTTATCAAAGTGGAGTTGAAGTAAGGCTCTCAGAATTTTTATATTTTTGGACATAGTTTGAAATAAATATCTGCTTGACCTAAATGGAAAAATGATAGTTCGTGCATGGTGTGTGAACTTCGTCACGGGTGCTTGGAGGGGCCTGCTGGCTAGCCTCTTACCAAAAGACTATGGGCCCTTTAAAAACTATGTGAACAGACTTGGTTCCTGGTATTTTATATTTGGTTCGGGAACCGAACAGCCGCATGAACTGGAAACCACCCTGGAGCTTGTTAAGCTTAATTGCTACTTTGAAGCAATTTCCATTGCAGTGGTCTAAGTGTTGGTCTGGGTGGCCGCAATTCCTATGGACGACTACGAGGTGGCAGCTATCTTGTTCCCATGAACGCAGGCAGCTGTGTTTGGGCATGAATCTCATGGAACGGAAAACAGACACAGAAACTCCCGAACACCGCTGCGTTTGGTTCTACAACACTTATAAAGGCGCTGTTTGGTGGAAACGTTCCCACAAACAAGTGGAACAAGCTCCAGGGTAAGACTATTGACTCTGGTAGTTTGTTAATTTTTAAACTACCAAACTAGACCGACCGCAAGCACTGATTCTCTGGAACTGCTTTGGGTATGGGACCACACGGGCGGTCGGTCAAATTATGACTTCCAGGAAATTCCTGAATCCCTGAACTGATCTGAGTGATTTTGGGATATGTTGGTCACCCAGATCAGAGCTATCAGGGGATGTAACTTTTGTGGGTATTTTTTTATGTTTTAAGGTATTTTGGGGGTTTTGTAAAAATGTATGTTTTCTGTGCTTGGAGATAATTGAGTTTAATACAGTGCTGACTCAATTATCTCCCAGGCACAGGGGAGGGATTGACCTATTTTGTATGGGAGTGTCCTGGATCTGTGAGCCAATGTAATCGTATATATGTTTTTACTGTAGTCTACTCTCAGGTCCAGAAGGAGAGTGTCCCTTGCATGGAGACCTGCATATAAGTCCAGTTGTGGCTGCCATTAAACAGATTTTAACCTTCATGAGGTCTAGGCTCATGTTTGGGGGATTGGAGAGCTATTTTAACTCTGGGGATTGCTTTAATCACTATACTCTTGGATCACAACAATTGCTCTTGTAAGAGCATCCTGCTTCACTCTCTGGACTAGGAGAGGTCTGCCCACTGAAATCCTGGTCTTGGGTCCAGGGTGGGTGGAAGACAGTGAGACCCCAACCAAGCTGCAGCAGCTTGTGGGGTTTACGGTGGTTATGGTGTTCCAGTGCTTATCGTACTTCAGGATTACTGGGAAGCAGCGATTGATGGAGGTACCCGGTCGGGGTGCCAGATCCGTTACAGTGTCCAACAATCAAATATATCTACTAAACCTCCACACATGTATTAGATTTGGGTGTGGTTGGAAACATTGATATTTTTGTAGACAAATTGTATAGTGGACTAAGGGCCAGGTTTGCCACAAAGCCAGCAAGGCCATGGCCTCAGAGTGGCAGTCAGGAGAGGGGAAAAAGATCTCCCTCATGGCCAGTCCATTCTTCTTTTGTTTTGCTGAAGCCAACAGGGAAGATTTCCCAAGGCCAGCCACTGCAGGGCCGGTGCTCCAATAGAGAGGCAACGCTCCATAAAATTTCCTGGTGTAGGCTACTAGTTGTGCATTCCCCACTCTCTGACCCAAGGTAAGCCTCAGGTAGTGGGAAATACACTTGTGTAAAGTGCCTGTCACCCCACCACAACCCTCCTCACCTCAAAATTGCACTTGTCACCCCACTACAACCCCTGTCACCCAACCACAGCCCCCTGCACCCCGATATAGCCCTTGTCACCTCACCACAGCCTCTGTCACTGCACTACAACCCCTGTTGCTCCACTACAGCCTTGTCACTCCAGTATAGCCCCTGTCACTAAATACACCAAGACTGCTTCCATAGATAATAAGAGGCAAGTAGAAGACAGGTTCTGCAAATAAACTGCACTTGATTAATTCATCATCAGCAAGCGTGATCACCTCTATAAAAGCTGAAGTGTTAGCAGTTTTCTGGTTTGGAGCATTCAGGTGTGCATTTACACAATGCCAAGGAAGACAGACATCAGCAATGTTCTTAGAGAAGCAATTTTTTTGACCATCAATCTGGCAAGGGTTACAAGGCAATTTCTGAACAATTTAAAGTCCATCATTCTACATTGAGAAAGATTATTCAAAAAGTGGAATATGTGTCAAACTCCCCTTCCCATGTGAGTTTGCCATGAGCTCCTGGAGGAGCCTGCTTGCCAGCCTCCTGGCCACAGACTATGGGCCCTGCAGGTAAACCCAGTAAAAGACTACTGAACTTGGTCAAAGTTATGACTTCCATGAAAATTCTGAACCCCTGAACCGATCTGGGTGATTTTTGGATATGTTGGTCACCCAGTTCGGGGCTATCGCGGGAGGTAACTTTTGTGAGGTTGTTATGCGTTTTAAAGGTATTTTGGGGGTTTTGTAATATTGTATATTTTTCTGTGCCTGGAGATAATTGAGTTAGTTCAGTTCCTGGCTCAATTATCTCTCAGGCACAGAGGAGGAGTTTGTAACTTGTAATTAGTCCCCTCTCCGGTCCAGGAGAGGGAGTATCCTGTTTGTGAGTAAGTGTCAGAGGTGTGCTTAACTGTGTCTGAAATTGTACAAAAGCATGCCATCTAGCCAGATTAAAGCATTCCAGCTTGTACTCCCAGAACTATGTGTCGTCTGGTTACTGGAAGGGGAAAGGACTAATCACTAATCACTGTTCCAGTGTGGAGGATTCAACGGGGAAAGTCCTTGTAAGTACTAGAGCTCCCACAACTGAGTGTCGTCCAGTGCCTGGGGGTGGATAGAGTGAGTTCCCCATTCGGCTCCAGGAGGGAGCGGTTCCAGGAATCAAGTCAAGCCACGGCAACTGTGGGCAGAAGTGCTGCGGTTTGTCTCCAGCTAGGAAGCGGTCATTTGTGGAGGTACCCAGCCAGGGGTACAGGGAGCTCCGTTACAGAAAGCATTCAAGACAGTTGCCCATCTTTCTTTTTACCATGACTTGCCAGCAACAGCTCTCTAGTTTCAAGCTATTTGATGACACCCCAATTATGTTGAGTTACACATCACCAGCAGTTGGGGCTAAACTTTCGGAGAGAAAGGCCGCATATACCGACTCCCAGCACCATGACCACTTTAAATCACTGAAGTGGTCATGGTGCCTGGAGTAACCCTTTAACACTAACAGAATGATGGCACCAAAGGTCTCCAAACAGTATAACCGCTTTAATGAGATAAAGCAGTCACAGTGCTTGCAGTGTCCCTTTAACGCAATGGGAGAGATAATGCTCCTTATAGGTATCTCTCAAACCAATGTCAAAGTAAAATAAAATATAAGCATAAGGCAAACTGGTAAAAGGATACCAAGATATTTCAAATGCTCACTAGCTTTCTAGTATTTTTGGAGTCTAGATGCTATAATTATCTATTTACATAATTGTATTGAGCTAACCATTGAGCTTTCCCAACTAACACGATGAAATACCGTATGCTATCTCACATGCCAATTGTTTTTTAAAAAAAAGTGGAGGTTGCATCAATGAACCAACACTTTCAGAAACGTCAATGTGAAGATGTGATGTAGCAGAAGACACTGTAATTCATGTAGAACACAAGGTTCACTAAAGCTTACACGCTACAAATTGACAAACTTTTATATATGCGTCTTTTTGAGCTAGCATTTCTGCTTTGTATGGTATATTTTCTGTTTGAAAGTACCTCTATATAATGTGTCACGTGTAGATAAGCTCAGCTGACAAAATCAATGTGAGAAGACCCTGGCTTCATCCATGAAGTAGTGATACACAGTAAAGTGACATAGATGGTGTCATCAAATTCCTTTTTAATAAAACAATGTGTTATCTCTTGACAACATGCTTAGAGAACTGAAGTGCAGCAATACTAATCACTGATAGAGTAGCTGAAACAAAGGAAAAAAGTAAAACTAAATATATAATACAATGCAAAATGTAACATTTAGACATTACAGATACAATACTTTTGCTATATGTGTATTCCTTTAAATAGCAAGTATATGTATTGCATGTTGTTATACAATACCATTCTAACTTCAGATAGGGAGACAATATTGCTGGTATAATGGCTGTACAGAAGAAAAAACAACCAAAAAAAAAAAACAGCAGCAATTCCCTAGCTGAATGCTGAAATGAAACACTGAAATATGACCACATTTGAATGGGACATGTGAATTTGGAGGGCTGCTAAACTGCCCCAAATGAGACATATACCCATTAATGCATGTGAAGCATTAATGCACTTGAAGAATATGGAGCAGGATTGTTCTTGTCACTTTATTCTTCTCTGTTAAAATGAAAGGCTAAGCAATAAGGTGATAGAAACATTTAAAAAATGTAAAATGGACTTCCGGTTGACTGCAGCAGCGAACAGACGTTCATTAAGAGGGCTCCAAGTCCAACGCGAGGAAAACCGTGAAATATTCCTTCCCTCCCCACCCCAACTGACAAACACACACCCTAAACATTAATGGGGAGAAAGGGGAAAAAAGTGATGCCTCACAGACCCACATCGGGACTTACAATCGGAGACTTATGGAGGCAGACACGCGGAGCCTCAGACTCCATCATGGTGGCCCAGCACGGCGGGTGCTCAGATTTCTCTGACGACTTGTCAGACGAGGAAGAGAGGGGATTACTGCAGCCTACTAACCCATCACCAAGAGCTCCGCAGGGCGACAAGAAGAAAGACACTGAACCGCTCACTTTGGCGGCCATGAAAACTTTAATGGCGGACCTGAAGCAGAGCTTTCATGAGGACATTACAGCGCTCCGCACAGATCTGACAGGCCTGACAGGCCGCATATCCAAACTAGAGAGCTCCTCACAATCTCAGGCCCAAGAGGCTGCCGCACTGCAACACGTAGTACATACCCTGGAACGGCAAAACGAGCAATTCGAACATCGCCTTGCGGCACTCGAAGACGCCAGGCGGGCCGCTAATATTAAAATCAGGGGGGTCCGGGAGGACGTTGCGGTGACTGAACTGCCCTCTCTAATGCAGCGCATGATACAAGCAATCTTACCTCGTGGCCAGCAGCAAACAATCGCCCCGGAACGGGTCTTCAGAGTCCCAAAACCGGCAAATGCCCCAACTAATGCGACGAGAGATGTCGTCCTGACATTACACAACAGCGGTCACAAGGCAGCGATCTTATCAGCCCTCCGGGGCAAGACCCCCTTCCACCTGGACAATATGGAACTCACACTTTACTCAGACCTGTCCAATGGCACCCTGGCCTGGCGTAGGTCGCTACGGCCACTTACCTCTATCCTCCGCACCCACAAAATTGATTACTGCTGGCGGGCATCCAGGACATTGACGGTCCAACGAGGATCAACCACACACAGCATCCACGACATCAGCGAGGCCCCGACCTTCCTTCGACTCCTGGAACTACCTCACGACCTGCTGCCTCCGAATGGAGAGACCACCGGGGACAACAACAGCTCCCCCAACTGCACCCACACATGGGACCCGGACAGAGTCGCACCATTCATCCCTCAAAACTCCACACCGGACGCATACTCAGCAGTCACGACATAGTGGCACAGGGAAACCCGCCAGACCGGGCCGTGGGTCCGTTACACGGTCTTGCAGGAGAATGCCTAGTCCCACGGGGATTATACTATGGCCACCCAGAAAAGAGCCCTCGAGGCCCACTGGAGCCTCTGAACTCATTATTTTTTCCTTCGCTACAAAGGACACGTGAATATTTTATTCTTTTCTGTTATGCTACATGTTTAAAAATTTTATGATTTGTAAGGTGCTCTGTAGGTGCCCTGTTCTGGGCAACGCCTTTTAATTACTGCATGTACCCAAGTTAGTACTCAAAGCCTGGTTAAATTGCAGTCCTTACTAAGGTCAACAAATAGAACCATGCAATGCCGCTATAGTTGTAGAAGTGGCCATATTCCGTAGCCATTATGTTATCGACTATCACTCCTACTTGCTGGGGCCCCACGCATTGCATCTAAGGCACCCGTCTGGTGACATCTAGATGACTATACTAGACGTTAATTATTTTTTAGTAAATAGCTAAGTTTTCAACCCACATTTAATAAGCTCTCAAACTACATGTATACATAGCTCTCCTTATATGCCCATAATACTCAGCGACATGCTTATACTTCACTAGCTCCGACTATGGGGACATAGTGAAAAAACCCGTGCCCATGCAGGGCGTCAATCACAAAAGTAGTCACCCCGCCACTTTGCATGATCCCGCAAAGCAACCTGGCCTCCAGGCTAACCTCTCGACTGTTCAACCCTTTGAACTCACACAGCCAGCCATGCGGAACAGTACCGCTGACATATAAAATTTAGTCAGAATGGCGTGAAACAAGCACACCCCCGCCATCTCATTAATATGAGTTTATGTGGAATATGTGCAACTTCATTAGGCACTCACAGACCAGTCACAACCTACGTAAACCCACTTACCCATTGTCAAAAGTTACATATACCCTTCTTGAACCCACATGAGTATTGTCAAGGCCTCGTACATGGTAATTACGCAACATTTCTATATATAATATCCTGAAGACTTAGCAAAGTTTTAATAATTGTGTGTTCCCTTAGTTACTCACCTAAATATAGCCTATGCTCATTAACATGTTACTCTTAGAGGAAGTACTAGCTAAGCTTTGTTTATTTAGTTGCTTATAATTTTGACTTAACCAGATGCACAGTTTCCTATGCCTAAGCCCATAACCCAGCGGCATAACGTTCTCAAAGCATGCAAGACTCAATGTTTAACTAGCCTGTTTACTCACAGACACATCTGCCTAGCAATTTTCAGTCTTAAGTCACGAGCCTGTATAGTTGCACGGAAAGTCATAAGATTGTAATCAGCGATTCGGACACAAGAGCATGTCTTGGATAGCAGTCTATGTACCTTATATATACACTACTACTAACTAACCTATCCGCACTAGCCTGTTTAATTAACAAGTGAACCGCTTGTCAATTTTTGTAACGCAAACTAAGTTTAATGTTAGGCACACAACCTGCTTAGTTAATGCCTCAACGTGCTACCCAATATGTGCCTCACTTGTATATACCTTTTAAAGATATGCAGATTGCAAATTGTACGCTTAAGCAGCCAGACGGTTCTATTAACTAAAACATTATCATATGTACAGTAATCCTAGTTACATGGTCCAAGCTTGTTTTATTCCTTTTATTTTAACCTGATATAACATTTAACATAATCTTAAACGTAACTAAACCTAACAACTCATAGGCTTGTATAGCTTAGTGAATATGTATATATCTACTATTGTCATAACGCTAGAGATTTGCATGTTTGCTTTAATGTAATCTTAAACGTAACTAAACTTGACAACTCATAGACTTGTATAGCTCAGTGAATCTATATATACCTACTATTGTCATAACGCTAGAAATTTGCATGTTTGCTTTAATATAATCTTAAACATACCTAAACTTGACAACTCATAGGCTTGTATAGCTTAGTGAATCTATATATACCTACTATTGTCATAACGATAGACATTTGCATGTTTGCTTTAATATAATCTTAAACATACCTAAACTTGACAACTCATAGGCTTGTATAGCTTAGTGAATCTATATATACCTACTATTGTCATAACGATAGACATTTGCATGTTTGATTTAAAAAAAAAAAAAAGTGCTGTTTCATCTGCCACAA